>NC_069501.1:719000348-719600348 GCF_027579735.1 Bombina bombina | reverse complement strand
CATCCGATGAGGAACGGCTCCATCGTGAAGACCTCCAGCACGGATCAATCTTCTTCCGACGACGTCCAACTGAAGAATGACGGTTCCCTTAAGGGACGTCATCCAAGATGGCGTCCCTCGAATTCCGATTGGCTGATAGGATTCTATCAGCCAATCGGAATTAAGGTAGGAAAATTCTAATTGGCTGATGGAATCAGCCAATCAGAATCAAGTTCAATCCGATTGGCTGATCCGATGTTGGGGGGGGGGTATAGTATGTTTTTTTTTACAGGCAAAAGAGCTGAATTTCTTGGGGCATGCCCCACAAAAGGTCCTTTTAAGGGCTGGTAAGGTAAAAGAGCTTTGAACTTTTTTAATTTAGAATAGGGTAGGGCATTTTTTTATTTTGGGGGGCTTTGTAATTTTATTAGGGGGCTTAGAGTAGGTGTAATTAGTTTAAAATTGTTGTAATATTTTTTTATTTTTTGTAACTTAGTTCTTTTTTATTTTTTGTACTTTAGTTAGTTTATTTCATTGTATTTATTTGTAGATATTGTATTTAATTAATTTACTGATAGTGTAGTGTTAGGTTTAATTGTAGGTATTTTATTTAATTTATTTATTGATAGTGTAGTGTTAGGTTTAATTGTAACTTAGGTTAGGATTTATTTTACAGGTAATTTTGTAATTATTTTAACTATTTTAGCTCTTAAATAGTTCTTAACTATTTAATAGCTATTGTACCTGGTTAAAATAAATACAAAGTTACCTGTAGAATAAATATAAATCCTAAAATAGCTATAATATAATTATAATTTATATTGTAGCTATATTAGGGTTTATTTTACAGGTAAGTATTTAGCTTTAAATAGGAATAATTTATTTAATAAGAGTTAATTTATTTCGTTAGATTTAAATTATATTTAACTTAGGGGGGTGTTAGTGTTAGGGTTAGACTTAGCTTTAGGGGTTAATCCATTTATTACAGTAGCGGCGAGATTCGGTTGGCAGATTAGGGGTTAATAATTAAAGTTAGGTGTCAGTGATGTTAGGGAGGGCAGATTAGGGGTTAATACTATTTATTATAGGGTTATTGAGGCGGGAGTGAGGTGGATTAGGGGTTAATAACTTTATTATAGTAGCGGTGCGGTCCGCTCGGCAGATTAGGGGTTAATAAGTGTAGGCAGGTGGAGGCGACGTTGAGGGGGGCAGATTAGGGGTTAATAAATATAATATAGGGGTCAGCGGTGTTAGGGGCAGCAGATTAGGGGTACATAGGGATAATGTAGGTGGCGGGGGTGTACGGAGCGGCAGATTAGGGGTAAAAAATAATATGCAGGGGTCAGTGATAGCGGGGGCGGCAGATTAGGGGTTAATAAGTGTAAGGTTAGGGGTGTTTAGACTCGGGGTACATGTTAGAGTGTTAGGTGCAGACGTAGGAAGTGTTTCCCCATAGAAAACAATGGGGCTGCGTTAGGAGCTGAACGCGGCTTTTTTGCAGGTGTTAGGTTTTTTTTTCAGCTCAAATGGCCCCATTGTTTTCTATGGGGATATCGTGCACAAGCACGTTTTTTAAGCTGGCCGCGTCCGTAAGCACCGCTGGTATCTAGAGTTGCAGTGGCGTTAAATTATGCTCTAAGATCCCTTTTTGGAGCCTAACGCACTGAAAACCCAGCCATTCTGTGAACTCTAAATACCAGCGGTATTTAAAAGGTGCGTGGGAAAAAAAGCAAGCGTAGCTAAACCACCCCTTTAGCCGCAGAACTCTAAATCTAGGCGAAAGTGTTTAAACATGAACTGCAACAAAAAGCTCAAAACCAGCTTAGCACTCAGGTGGGAAAAGGTTTAGCAGCCTAAGGGAAGTGGGCAAAAGCCAGATCCTACCGGATCATAGTCTAATTTAGACAGATACACACAAATTTTAAGTGTTTTCCACACAAACACATCCAGATCTAACAATATTTTACACAAAAACCAGAACCAACTCTTTTTTTCTGTTATAGAAAAACAGCCGGATCCATGTCAAATTTAGACAGACACACACAAATGGAAGTGTTTCCCCCACAAATATTATTCAGAAACTTCTGGATCCAAGATTTTTTTTTATAAAAAAAAAAACATCTGGGTCCTTTCAGAACAGGCACTTTTTTTTTTACAGAAAAACAGCAGTACCCTGCGGGATCCATGTCTAATTTAGACAGATATACTGTATACAAATGTAAGTGTTTTTCACACACACATTATCTAGAATCTTCTGAATTCAACAATTTTTTTTTTATAAAAAAAATGATCTGGGTCCTTTCAGAAACAACACATTTTATAGAAATACAGCCAGATCCTGGTGGATCAGTGTCTAATTTAGACAGATACACACAAATTGTTTTCCACACAACGACATCCAAACACTTCTGGATCCAACAATATTTTACACAAAACATCTGGATCCTACCAGAACCAGCCTTTTTTAATGGAAAAACATCTGGATCCATGTTTTATTTAGACAGACATACACAAATTCAGGTATTTTCCAAACACATCCAGACACTGCTGAATCTAATGCTATTTTATACAGATACTTCCAGAACCGACTATATTTAATGGAAAATAGCCGCATTCTGCAGGATCCTGTCTAATTTAGAAAGTCAAACACAAATTTGAGTGTTTTCCACACAAACGCATTAATACACTGGTGGATCCATTACTATTTTTGACAAAAAAAATCTGGATTCTACTTGCACTATCTCTTTTAACAGAAAAACAGCTGCATCCTACCGGATCCGTGGTTAACTTACAAAGACACAAACAAATCTAAATATTTTCCACACAAACACATTCAGACTATACTGGATCTAATGCTATTTTTTTTTTTCAAAACCCCATATAGATCTTACTAGAACCAACATTTTTATTATGGAAAAATAGCTGCAACCAGCCTGATCCATGTCTAATTTATACAGACACATATAAATGTAAGTGTTTTCCACACAAAAACATCCAGGCACTGCTGGAACAAAAACATCTTGCTCATCTCAGAACCAACTCTTTTTACTGAAAAATAGACAGACCTTGCCTGATCCATATGTAATTTAGACAGACACATACAAAATCCAAATGTTTTCCATACAAACTCATCCAAGCATTGTTGGATCCAATGATGACATACACCAAAAGACCAGCTGACCCAGAAGTGTCTGGATGTTTTTGTGTGGAAAACATTTACATTTGTGTGTATCTGTCTAAATTAGAGATGGATCCGGCTGTTTTTCTATGAAAAAAGTTGGTTCTGGAAGGACCCAGATGTTTTTGTGTAAAACATTGTTGGATTCATAAGTGTATGGATGTATTTGTGTATATCTGTCTAAATAAGACATGGATCTGGCAGGATCAGGCTTTTTTTGCTTAAAAAAGAGTTGGTTCTGAAAGTACCCAGATGTTTTTCTGTAAAATATTGTTGGATTCAGAAGTGTTTAGATGTGTTTGTCTGGAAAACACTTGTATTTCTGTGTATCTGTTTCAATTAGACATGGACCTGACATGATCCAACTGTTTATTTTATAAAAAGTGTTGGTTCTTAAAGGACCCAAAAGTTTTTGTGCAGAATATTGTTGGATTCATAAGTGTCTGGATGTGTTTGTATGGAAAACACTTCAATTTGTGTGTATCTGTCTAAATTAGACATGGATCCAGCAAGATCCGGCTTTTACGCACACCCCTCCTTTAAAAGGAAATGCGTTGGCTCTCATTTGATTTAGTACTCAGGATTCAGAATCTAGAGAAGTGACTCTCTTAAAGCAACAGTGCTTCACACATACACTTCTCAAAATCTAGCATCCTGGGGTATTTTTATGTGACTGCTGGACTCCACTGCCCTCATCCTCTGCCTTTTCCCTCTGCAACAACCAGTGTGACTTCTTTTTCTTTTACTTCACAAATTTCTGGGTATTTTTTCTGTGACTTTGTTTCCCTGTGCAACACAGAGGCCTCTATTTATGAAAGGTCTTGCGAACCTGATCCGACAGTGCGGATCAGGTCCGCAAGACCTCGCTGAATGCGGAGAGCAATACGCTCTCCATATTCAGCATTGCACCAGCAGCTCACAATAGCTGCTGGTGCAACGCCGCCCTCTGCTGACTCGCGGCCAATCGGCCGACAGCAGGGAGGTGTCAATCAACCCGATCGGGTTGAATTGCGGCGATTCCTGTCCACCTGCTCAGAGCAGACGGACAGGGTCATGGAGCAGCGGCCTTTAGACCGCTGCTTCATAACTGCTGTTTCTGGCGAGTCTGAAGACTCGCCAGAAACACGGGCCATCAAGCTCCATTCGGAGCTTGATAGATAGGCCCCAGTGTGGGACTTGCAGACAGTCCCCAAAATCTAACTTTTTTTTTTTTCTGTGACTGTGGGACTCCACTTCCCTCATCCTCTGCCTTTTCCCTCTGCAACAACCAGTGTGACTTCTTTTACTTCACAAATTTCTGGGTATTTTTTCTGTGACTTTGCTTCCCTGTGCAACACAGAGTGTGACTTGCAGACAGTCCTCAAAATCTAACTTTTTTTTTTTTTTTTCTGTGACTGTGGGACTCCACTGCCCTCATCCAGTGTGACAGATATTTTTCTGGCAGTCCCCATAATTTAGCTTTTAAAGTATGTCTCTGTAAGTGCTACATTCCACTCCTTTTTCTTTTTTCTTCTGCACCACCCAGTGATCGCTGGACTTTATCCCCTACTTATTTTCCTCAGTATGATTGTTGTTCCTGTGCATGATTTTGTGACTCAGCTGCCCTTTTCCCTCTGTAACACACAGTGTGTAATCTTGTAGTTACAGCAATAGAATGAAAAGTGTGGTTTCTACAGTAACAAATAAAGAATATAAGATTAAGGATTTAATAAGATGCATGTACAAAAATGTAGTATATCTAGTACAGTGTCAGTGCAAAAAAACAATATTTAGAAGAGACCTCACGCCAACTAAAAGATAGAATCTGGGAACATCTGCTAAATATAGAACATGGTTTTGGAGGTCACCTTCTTTCACAGCATTTTAAGGCGGTTCATAACCAGAATCCAAAAGGGTTAAAGTTTTGGGGTATTGGGAAAATGAATGCAGATTGGCAAGGAGGAGATTTAAATAATAAATAACTAATATTTAATTTTAAAACATTAGAACCCTTGGCTTTAAATGCAGAATTGGACTTGAACCCTTTCATAATTTACTTGCTATTTGTTATTACACATAACACTTCACAGACAAGATAGGTCACTTAGTATATATATATATATATATATATATATATATATATCCAAACAATTTCCAGTTCAGCCCACCAAGAGGCAACAGCCTGGGTGCAAATATGAGTGATATAAGTAAACGAAATCAGATGCACTCTCAGGTCTTCTTGTGGAAGACCTGAGAGTGCATCTGATTTCGTTTACTTATATATATATATAATTTTGAGATATCTTTGTATTGTAATAGTAACCTAAGTGTGAAATATGAATGGTTTCTTACCCAATTTCTTATCTCATTGTTTTTGTTATTATTAGAAAGTTTTTAAATATTTGATAAGAACATGATATATTTATAGGTTAACCTATTACTGTCAGATATTGAGTGTTTTAAAAAAAAAAATGGACGCAAATACTTATAAAAAGAATCCCATAACAGAAAGCTGATTGCCTTTCAAACAAAAGAAGTAAAGACTTCTCCTTTAACCAACATAAAGTGACTGCCCTTTAAACTACAGGATATAAAAGAGAGACAAACTATACACAGGCTCATCTTGAAAAAAGCACACCTGCTGAAACGCGTTGATGATGAGCGGCCTGTGTTGGCCAGACTGTTTGGTGTACCAATCTTGAAAACATCAAGTGTTTGGATGCGACAAATCAAGCACTAATATTTACTGTACAAAACTAAGTCACATATGTGAGTAACCCAACCTCAGGAGCGCTGTGAGGAATTGACTGGGGATTATAATTTTTTTTATCTACATAGCTGACATATAAGTGTCAGTCCATCTGAAGCAAAGTATACCTGCAATCTATCTTTCCTATTGGATACCAGCACACACGTGATCATATTACGTCACGGACAGAGCCCGGACAGCATATTAATTCAGGACATTGAAACACAACAGGCTAAGTTTTGATGCACTATTAACATCCTTGTGCAAACGGTAATACACTAATTGTTTGTGTGGGGCAGTCTAACAAAATACAACGATTATAGTACTATAACGGTCACGGATATAGGGATATATCTCACCAAAGTGTTGCATCTCTTAAGTGTAGTTGTGTGTTGTACTGTGATTCCCCCCCCCCCCCCCTTTCCCCACAATCTGGCATTCAGTGGTATGTCTCTGAGTGCTAGACTTCTATGCCATTCTCCTGTTCCTTTTTCTTCTGCAACACCCAGTGTGACTGCTTTTTTTTTTTTTTTTTTTTTTTTAAATATTGCAGTCCTTAAAATTAAGCATTCTGGGGTATGTTTATGTGACTTTGGGGATCCATTCCCTCCTTTTTCCTTCTGCAACACCCACTATGATTGTTTTGTTTTTTTTCATTTGCATTCCCAAATTTAACATTCTGGCTGGTGTCTGTAAATTCTGGACTTCATTTCCTTATTCTCTGCATTTTTCCATCTGCAACACACAGTGTAAGTATTTTTTTCCCCCAGGTCTGAATATATATACAGTGTGTGTGTATATATGTATATATATATATACATATATATATATATATATATATATATATATATATGTGTGTGTGTATACCACATGTCTATTAATTGTCTACTCTACATTCATATCTATACAATAAAGTGTATAGATGACCATAATCATTATTCAGCAAAACATTTCCTTTTTCTATGTATAGAACCTTTGCATAAATAGAAAATCCAAAGGAGGCAGCAGCACAGTATAAAGTAACCATTTATTGGCACCAACAGAAAACACAACGTTTCAGTAGTTACCCCTTAATTATGTGCATACAACAAAATTATTCACAGGTTTTATATAGACAGGTATAATCAGGTATTAATTATCAATTAGTAGTACCACAGCACCACCTAGTGGAACTCACTAAAAATACAATACATCAAACAAACAAAAAATATGGTGAATAAATACATAGGTAAAGCGGATTGGAAGATCATCACAAAATATTTTCTTTTTACAAAAAATGACTAAATTAGAAAAACACTGACCAATCCAGGTCTCTATTAAGGCCCTTAGGGTACAGGGTATCCAACTTATAAATCCAGATATCTTCTCTCCTTTTTAACACATTTTTCCTATTACCTCTCCTTCTGGGTTAAAATACCTGCTCAATTACTTGGAAACGAAACTGAGAAATTTGATGACTAGCCTTAGTAAAGTTATAGGAGACTGGGGCATCCAAATCCTTCCTCCTTATACTGGATTTATGCTCATTCATCCGCTCACACACTCTCCTAGTGGTCTCACCCACATATAACAGGCCACATTGACGCTTAATAAGAAAAATTACAAATGTTCTATTGCAAGTATAATAACCATTAATTTTGAATGATTTACCAGTATAAGGATGAAAAGATTATGTCCCTTTAATGATGTTGCTACAGGTAAAACAACCCAAACAAGGGTAACAACCTTTATTAGCAGATGTAATATATATTTGACCACTAGTTTTAGCTATACCAATATTAGACTTAATCAACTGGTCTCCTAAGTATTTTGAGTATTTATTTACTCTGATTATTATATTAAGTTACAAATGTAATTCTTTCCTTTTGTTTAGCCTCCTTAGGATCTCTCCTTACCTTTAATAGATCTTGTCTAGACATCTTATGTACCCTATCCCTATACTCTCTATCTTTAAATAGCTGGCCCATTTCTTTAAGTCTAATAGAAGATCTTTCTGTATCGGTCACTATCCTTTTAACCCTGAGTAATTGACTATAGGATAGAGATTTTAACAGAGATGGGGGATGAGCACTGTTGTATCTTAACAGATTATTCCGATCTATGCCAGTTAAATTGTAAGCCCTCTCACTAATTCTATAGTCCACTCATTGACCTTGTACCATCTAGGATAAATTATAACACTAGAAGGCTACCTAGAATAGAGGAGACCACTTATGGATCGCTGCTCCTTAACTCGTCCGCTGCCTCTGAGGCTGCAGACATCAATCCCCCCAATATTATACAATCGGGTTGATTGACACCCCTTGCTAGCGGCCGATTGGCCGTGAATCTGCAGGGGGCGGCAACGGGGTGGCATCAAACATCACCGGAAACTGAGGGAAGCCCTCTCGACCTACACACCAAACCCGGTCCATGGCGAAGAACACTCATCACTAACTGTAAATACATCTTCCACTGACTTGAATGCCTAATTTTCCTGTACTGTGTGCGACATACATAGTGCTATCTGAAAATCACAAACCTTTACTATTGACTGTACAAGCAGCAGTAGCCCTCTCAGCATAACCTTATATGAACTGCTTATGGACTAACATCCTTTCCTGCACTGCTTGTATACGCTTTGACTTTAACCTACGCATTAACTCTGTGAACTGCTAATATATATATTTACATTCTGGAAGCCATATGTTTCTTATCAGCCTGGTGTTAGCACAGAAGACCGCCATGTTTCTTCTGTCAACTGATCTGTATATGATATAGATCGATATCCCTAACTGGGTTATTAACAAAACATACAACTGACAGATTTATGTGTGCGCTTTAAATTGTGCTGACTGACGATTGTAAGCTTGAATGATTTGATCATCTATTATACTGTGCCTCTTGTTTTACATCATTACTTTGGATTTTGAGTGACTTTTGGGACTTTTTTACATATATCATGTATATGACACAAGAACAGACCGAGTGCTTTGTGTTTGAGGATCTGACTAAAACTTTGGATACCTCAACGGACACATTACAAGCCTGGTTAAAAGATGCTGAATATAATTTGGACAGCGTATTCACACAAATTTTAATTTGAGAAAAGACATCAGACTAGAGATGGACATAAAAACTTTCCTTATTTACCAACAGAAAGAGCATATACCTAGGGGTTTAAGAATAAAAAAATTCCCATTTTCATGTAACATGTTAAGAATTAATTGATAAATGGAATGCTGCACTAACCAAATGTTCACAAACACTTATGGATATTCTTTTTTTTTATTTTTTAAATATTTATTTATATTCCAAAAGTATAAGTACACGGCCTCTCATTTGGGCTTACCTTTCACCTTTCAGGGTGTTTTACCAGAAAAAAATAAACAACAAAAGAGAAAATAAGCAGCCTCTCATTGGACTTACATTTCACCTCACAGGGTATATTAACTAATTCCCTACATAATTAACAGAAAACCCTATACATAATAACAGTATAAGTTACTTTCTTTAGACATTATTTAGAGTAATTTAGACCTCCCAATATTCCAACCTTATACTTTTGGTATTTTTATCCCATATAAGAATAAGATGGACCTCTCCAAAACAAAACAAAACCATACAAGTAATGGAGAAAGAGGAAACAAACAAAAAAACAGTGACATAAAATTTAAAAATAAAATATTGAATCTGGGATCGCCCCCCACTCCCCCCCAACCCCACCGTCCTCCATCTTATCTATATATCAGGGAATTCTCTATCGGCTATGGCTAATTCAAGATAATATGCTTAAATAAAAAAGTAATTAATTTGTTAAAAGGAAAAAAATTACAGACTTAAAGGGAATTTTACCAAGTGTTTATAAATATAATTACAGGCACAATTGTATACCAGATTAATTTAGCTTTTTGTACTTTCTGAATGTTGCTGCGTTTTTAACTCTACCTTAGCTTTTGCTATATGCATTTAGATTTTAAAATAATATTTTTTTTTGTGGTTGCTTAGAAGCTATATCCAGTGTTTTTTTTTTAAATAATTGGTGAAGCTTTGTGACAACAGGTTAGATAGTAGCCAATCCCTTTAACCCTTTGGGGTTAACAGTTGCTTTTTAACTTGGCAATTAGGGATCTTTCATTCAATTAAATTTCCACATGTATTCCAATAGGGATAGTCACTCACCCTATTTGTACTTTGCTTCACATGCTATATTATAAACACTATTGCTTTTCACTTATCAGGAGTCACACATATTTTACTTATGTTTTATTCCAATCCATACATTTTTAATTGTAAAATTAAATGTTTTATTTTATACCCATATTGCTTGGTATTTACATTTGAGAATATTGTGTTATGGAAGATAATAAAGAACTTTGGCATTAGAAAGAGGCAGCCCATGCAAATAATTACTCAGGTGTGTGGCGTACTGGAACTGGAAACATGCACTGCTGCCATTTAAAAGACAATTCCTATTAGGTAGAGATTACTAAACTATGGATGAAAACATGATGTGGTATCTGTGTTTTGTGTGTGTGTGTTTTTTTTTTACATGGTCAGTAACCTGCATCTATTATAAATTACATTCTAAGTTATGTATTTTAATGTAATCATAACCTTTGGGCACCTTTACATTTATTAAAAAAATAAAAACACAAAAAACACAGACACCACATCATGTTTTCATCCATGGTTTAGTAATCTCTACCTAATAGGAATTGTCTTTTAAATGGCAGCAGTGCATGTTTCCAGTTCCAGTACGCCACACACCTGAGTAATTATTTGCATGGGCTGCCTGCCGCTTTCTAATGCCAAAGTTCTTTATTATCTTCCATAACACAATATTCTCAAATGTAAATACCAAGCAATATGGGTATGAAATAAAACATTTAATTTTACAATTAAAAATGTATGGAATTAAACATAAGTAAAATATGTGTGACTCTGTTAAGCAATAGGCCTCTATTTATCAAGCTGTCTACTTACCTGCATTCGACAGCCCCAATACGCTCGCCTAACATCGCCTACCATCGCTGCCGCAGACCTGAATACGTTTGCCAAATTTATCAAGAAAGCTGTCAAAAAGCCACGCACCAAGTACGGTGCGATGAGCAGCGGACTGTTGTTAACGAACAGTCATCGATCTCGCTGCTCTTCGGCTTCTTCGCAGCTTTCTTGCTAGCCTGTCACTAAGCACCCACACTATACTATACTGTTTTACCCCCTATACCGCCGCTCCCGGAGCCTCCCGCAACTAAATAAAGTTATTAACCGCTAAACCACCGCTCCTGGACCCCGCTGCAACTATAATAAATATATTAACCCCTAAACCGCCGCTCCCGGACCCCGCCGCAACTATAATAAATATATTAACCCCTAAACCGCCGCTCCCGGACTCCGCCGCCACCTACATAATATATATTAACCCCTAATTTGCCGCCCCCTATACTGCTGCCACCTACATAAAGTTATTAACCCCTATCCTGCCGATCCCAGACCCCGCCGCAACTAAATAAAATTTTTAACCCCTAAACTGCCGCTCCCAGAGCCCACCGCCACCTACATTATAAATATTAACCCCTATCCTGCCCCCCTCTACACCGCCGCCACTATAATAAAGTAATTAACCCCTAAACCTAAGTCTAACCCTAACGTAAATATATTTAAAATAAATCTAAATAAATATTACTATTATTAACTAAATAATTCCTATTTAAAACTAAATACCTATAAAATAAACCCTAAGATAGCTAGAATATAATTAATAATTACATTGTAGCTATTTTAGGGTTTATTTTTATTTTACAGGCAACTTTGCATTTATTTTAACTAGGTACAATAGTTATTAAATAGTTATTAACTATTTAATAACTGCCTATCTAAAATAAAGACAAAATGACCTGTAAAATAAAACCGAACCTAAGTTACAATTACACCTAACACTACACTATCATTAAATTGATTACATAAATTAACTACAATTAAACTAATTACAATTAACTAAAATTAACTAAAGTACAAAAAAACCAAAACACTAAATTACAGAAAATTAAAAAAAATTACAAGAATTTTAAACTAATTACACTTAATCTAAGCCCCCTAATAAAATAAAAAATCCCCCCAAAATAATAAAATTCCCTACCCTATACTAAATTACAAATAGCCCTTAAAAGGGCTTTTTGCGGGGCATTGCCCCAAAGTAATCAGCTCTTTTACCTGTAAAAAAAGAAATACACCCCCCCAACATTAAAACCCACCACCCACACACCCAACCCTACTCTAAAACCCACCCAAACCCCCCTTAAAAAAACCTAACACTAACCCCCTGAAGATCACCCTACCTTGAGCCGTCTTCACCCAGCCGGGCACAAGTGGACCTCCAGACCGGCAGAAGTCTTCATCCTATCCGGGCAGAAGAGGACATCAAGACCGGCAGAAGGCTTCATCCAGGCGTCATCTTCTATCTTCATCCATTCGGAGTGGAGCGGGTCCATCTTCAATCCATCCGACGCGGAGCATCCTCTTCCATCGACGTCCTAACACTGAATGAAGGTTCCTTTAAGTGGCGTCCCTTGAATTCCGATTGGCTGATAGGATTCTATCAGCCAATCGGAATTAAGGTAGGAAAAATCCTATTGGCTGATGCAATCAGCCAATCGGATTGAAGTTCAATCCGATTGGCTGATCCAATCAGCCAATAGGATTGACCTCGCATTCTATTGGCTGATTGGAACAGATCGGAACAGCCAATAGAATGTGAGGTCAATCCTATTGGCTGATTGGATCAGCCAATCGGATTGAACTTCAATCTGATTGGCTGATTGCATCAGCCAATAGGATTTTTCCTACCTTAATTCCGATTGGCTGATAGAATCCTATCAGCCAATCGGAATTCAAGGGACGCCATCTTGGATGACGTCATTTAAAGGAACCTTCATTCAGTGTTAGGACATCGATGGAAGAGGATGCTCCGCGTCGAATGGATTGAAGATGGACCCGCTCCGCTTTGGATTTATGAAAATAGAAGATGAAGCCTTCTGCCGGTCTGGATGTCCTCTTCTGCCCGGATAGGATGAAGACTTCTGCTGGTCTGGAGGTCCACTTGTGCCTGGCTGGGTGAAGACGGCTCAAGGTAGGGTGATCTTCAGGGGGTTAGTGTTAGTTTTTTTTAAGGGGGTTTTGGGTGGGTTTTAGAGTAGGGTTGGGTGTGTGGGTGGTGGGTTTTAATGTTGGGGGGTGTATTTCTTTTTTTTACAGGTAAAAGAGCCGATTACTTTTCGGCAATGCCCCGCAAAAAGCCCTTTTAAGGGCTATTTGTAATTTAGTATAGGGTAGGGAATTTTATTATTTTGGGGGGTTTAGATTAGGTGTAATTAGTTTAAAATTCTTGTATTTTTTTTTTTTTTCTGTAATTTAGTGTTTTTTTTTTTTTGTACTTTTAGTTAATTTTAGTTAATTTTATTTAATTGTAGGTAATTGTATTTAATTAATTTAATTTATTTAATTGTAGTATAGTGTTAGGTGTAATTTGAACTTTTAGGTTAGGATTTATTTTACAGGTATATTTGTATTTATTTTAGCTAGGTAGCTATTAAATAGTTAATAACTATTTAATAACTATTGTACCTAGTTAAAATAAATACAAAGTTGCCTGTAAAATAAAAATAAACCCTAAAATAGCTACAATGTAATTATTAGTTATATTGTACCTATCTTAGGCCTAGATTTAGAGTTGGGCGGTAGCCGTGAAAACCAGCGTTAGAGGCTCCTAACGCTGGTTTTTAACGCCCTCTGGTATTTGGAGTCAGTCATTAAAGGGTCTAACGCTCACTTTCCAGCCGCAACTTTTCCATACCGCAGATCCCCTTACGTCAATTGCGTATCCTATCTTTTCAATGGGATCTTTCTAACGCCGGTATTTAGAGTCGTGGCTGGAGTGAGCGTTAGAAATCTAACGACCAAACTCTAGCCGCAGAAAAAAGTCAGTAGTTAAGAGCTTTCTGGGCTAACGCCGGTTTATAAAGCTCTTAACTACTGTGCTCTAAAGTACACTAACACCCATAAACTACCTATGTACCCCTAAACCGAGGTCCCCCCACATCGCCGCCACTCTATTAAAATTTTTTAACTCCTAATCTGCCGACCGCCACCTACGTTATCCTTATGTACCCCTAATCTGCTGCCCCTAACACCGCCGACCCCTATATTATATTTATTAACCTCTAATCTGCCCCCCACAACGTCGCCGCCAGCTACCTACACTTATTAACCCCTAATCTGCCGACCGCAAAGCGCCGCCACCTATGTTATCCGATCAGCCAATAGAATGCAAGCTCAATCTGATTGGCTGATCGGATCAGCCAATCGGATTGAACTTGATTCTGACTGGCTGATTCCATCAGCCAATCAGAATTTTCCTACCTTAATTCCGATTGGCTGATAGAATCCTATCAGCCAATCGGAATTTGAGGGACGCCATCTTGGATGACGTCCCTTAAAGGAACCTTCATTCGGCGAGTAGGCGTTGGTTGAAGAGGTTGGATCCGCGTCGGTTGGAAAGAAGATGGCTCCGCTCCGCTCCAGAAGAAAGTAGATTGAAGATGCGGCTTGATAGAAGACTTCATCCCGATGATGGACTTCCGACTTCAGCCCGATGATGGATTTCTTCAGCCGCCGCTTGGATCCAGACTTCAGCCCGAGGATGGACGTCACTCTTCAGCCCCCCGCTTGGGCTTGGATCAAGACTCTGGACCGATCGGTGAACCTGGCATGGTGAAGACAAGGTAGGAAGATCTTCAGGGGCTTAGTGTTAGGTTTATTTAAGGGGGGTTTGGGTTAGATTAGGGGTATGTGGGTGGTGGGTTGTAATGTTGGGGGGGGGTATTGTATGTTTTTTTTTACAGGCAAAAGAGCTGAATTTTTTGGGGCATGCCCCGCAAAGGGCCCTTTTAAGGGCTGGTAAGGTAAAAGAGCTTTGAACTTTTGTAATTTAGAATAGGGTAGGGCATTTTTTTATTTTGGGGGTCTTTGTTATTTTATTAGGGGGCTTAGAGTAGGTGTAATTAGTTTAAAATTGTTGTAATTTTTTTCTAATGTTTGTAAATATTTTTTTATTTTTTGTAACTTAGTTCTTTTTTATTTTTTGTACTTTAGTTAGTTTATTTCATTGTATTTATTTATAGGAATTGTATTTAATTTATTTATTGATAGTGTAGTGTTAGGTTTAATTGTAACTTAGGTTAGGATTTATTTTACAGGTAATTTTGTAATTATTTTAACTATTTTAGCTATTAAATAGTTATTAACTATTTAATAGCTATTGTACCTGGTTAAAATAATTACAAAGTTGCCTGTAAAATAAATATTAATCCTAAAATAGCTACAATGTAATTATAATTTATATTGTAGCTATATTAGGGTTTATTTAACAGGTAAGTATTTAGCTTTAAATAGGAATGTTATTTAATAAGAGTTAATTTATTTTGTTAGAATAAAATTATATTTAACTTAGGGGGGTGTTAGTGTTAGGGTTAGAATTAGCTTTAGGGGTTAAAAATTTTATTAGAGTAGCGGTCAGCTCCGATCGGCATATTAGGGGTTAATACTTGAAGTTAGGTGTCGGCAATGTTAGGGAGGGCAGATTAGGGGTTAATACTATTTATTATAGGGTTATTGAGGCGGGAGTGAGGCGGATTAGGGGTTAATACATTTATTATAGTAGCGCTCAGGTCCGGTCGGCAGATTAGGGGTTAATAAGTGTAGTTAGGTGGAGGCGACATTGGGGGCGGCAGATTAGGGGTTAATAAATATAATATAGGGGTCGGCGGTGTTAGGGGCAGCAGATTAGGGGTACATAGGGATAATGTAAGTAGCGGCGGTTTACGGAGCGGCAGATTAGGGGTTAAAAAAAATATGCAGGTGTCAGCGTTAGCGGGGGCGGCAGAATAGGGGTTAATAAGTGTAAGGTTAGGGGTGTTTAGACTCGGGGTACATGTTAGAGTGTTAGGTGCAGACGTAGGAAGTGTTTCCCCATAGGAAACAATGGGGCTGCGTTAGGAGCTGAACGCGGCTTTTTTGCAGGTGTTAGTTTTTTTTTCAGCTCAAACAGCCCCATTGTTTCCTATGGGGGAATCGTGCACGAGCACGTTTTTGAGGCTGGCCGCGTCCGTAAGCACCGCTGGTATCTAGAGTTGCAGTGGCGGTAAATTATGCTCTACGCTCCCTTTTTGGAGCCTAACGCACTGAAAACCCAGCCATTCTGTTAACTCTAAATACCAGCGGTATTTAAAAGGTGCGGCCAGAAAAAAGCACGCGTAGCTAACGCACCCCCTTGGCCGCAAAACTCCAAATCTAGGCGTATGGGTTTATTTTACAGGTAAGTATTTAGTTTTAAATAGGAATAATTTAGTTAATAATAGTAATTTTATTTAGATTAATTTAAATAATATTTAAGTTAGGGGGGTGTTAGGGTTAGACTTAGGTTTAGGGGTTAATAACTTTAATATAGTGGCGGCGGTGTAGGGGCGGCAGAATAGGGGTTAAAAAGTTTAATGTAGGTGGCGGCGGTGTAGGGGGGGCAGGATAGGGGTTAATAAGTTTAATGTAGGGGCGGTGGGCTCCGGGAGCGGCGGTTTAGGGGTTAAACATTTTATTTAGTTGCGGCGGGGTCCGGGAGCGGCGGTTTAGGGGATAATACATATAATGTAGGTAGCGGCGGTGTCAGGGCGGTGGTTTAGGGGTTAATAAGTATAAAGTAGGTGGCGGCGGTGTAGAGGGTGGCAGATTAGGGGTGTTTAGACTCAGGGTACATGTTAGGGTGTTAGGTGCAGACACTTCCCATAGGAATCAATGGGATATCGGGCAGCAGCGAACATAAGCTTTTGCTACTGTCAGACTCCCATTGATTCCTATTGATTCCTATTGAAAACCAGGTACGCTGGGCCGGAATAATGGCGAGCGTACCTGGTTGTTCTTTGATAACTAGCAAAAGTAGTCAGATTGTGCCGAACTTGCGTTCGGAACATCTGGAGTGACATAAGCATCAATCTGTGTCGGAACTGAGTCCGGCAGATCGTATGTTACGTCACTAATTTCTACTGTTGCCGGTCTGTAGGGCTTGATAACTATGGCAAATCAGCCTCGTCACAAATATGCTGCGGAATTCCAGCGTATTTGCGGTTGACGGCTTGATAAATAGAGGCCATAGTGTTTATATAGCATGTGAAGCAAAGTACAAATAGGGTGAGTGACTATCCCTATTGGAACACATGTGGAAACTTAATTGAATGAAAGATCCCTAATTGCCAAGTTAAAAAGCAACTGTTAACCCCAAAGGGTTAAAGGGATTGGCTACTATTTAACCTGTTGTCACAAAGCTTCACTAATTATTTAAAAAAAAACACTGGATATCCCCATACATAGCTTCTAACTAAACCTATTTCCTCTGCACGTAAAAATGCAAAATTGCTAAACTACCAAGCCCACTCTCTGACTCCATTAGAATCACAATATACATGATGATGTCTAGATTCTAAATCAATCAGTTTGAATTGATAAAGTTATAAATTAAACAGACAGACAGCTCAGCACCTTTGCAGCTGTGTATGTGGTGTGTGTGGGCTGTGTGTGTGTGGGCTGTGTGTATGTGGGTTGGCTGGCTGTGTGTGTGTGTATGTGGGTTGGCTGGCTGTGTGTGTGTGTATGTGGGTTGGCTGGCTGTGTGTGTGTGTATGTGGGCTGCCTGGCTATGTGTGTGTGTATGTGGGCTGGCTGGCTATGTGTGTGTGTGTGGGCTGGCTGGCTGTGTGTGTGTGCATGTGGGTTGGCTGGCTGTGTGTGTGTATGTGGGTTGGCTGGCTGTGTGTGTGTGTATGTGGGTTGGCTGGCTGGCTGTGTGTGTGTATGTGGGCTGGCTGGCTGTGTGTGTGTGTGTATGTGGGCTGGCTGGCTGTGTGTATGTGGGCTGGCTGGCTGTGTGTGTGTGTGGGCTGGCTGGCTGTGTGTGTACACCTGTGTATGTATATATCTGTGCACTGTGTATGTGTCTTCTGAGTGTGTGGATGTATTTGTATTTAAGTATCTCCGTGTGTGTATTATATCTGTGTGTTTGTGTGGTACAGTGCATTGCCCCATTTCTTTTAAGTATTTTTTGTTCTGGGTAGAGGCCCCGTGCAGTGCTGTCAATCTGCCTAGGGACCTACCCTTGCTAAGGCCGGCCCTGGCGTCTCTGTAATGTTCTTGTTATTATAAGAAAACACATAAAAATAAGGCCCAGTTCAACTCAACTGTTCCTAATTGTTAGCATAATTCTTCATTATATACATAAACAGTTGTTCCAATAGTTCAAATGGTATATTGCAATATATACGTTATAGTTCTCCACATTAGTGGATTTATATGTTTTTTTATATATATAAAATGTTGTGCATTACCTTAAATGATTTTTCTCCCATTTTTTTCATTTTAAAAGCTGCAGGGTTGGGGGCGGAGATTGGGTGGGGTTGGAGGCGGAGATTGGGCAGGGTTAGGGGCAGAGATTGGGTGGAGTTGGGGGTGGGGAGAAAGGGGGCCCCATTTTGTCATCCTGCCTTTGGCCCCGCAATGGCTAGGGCCGGCCCTGCCAAGACTTGTACTGAATAATAATCAGCTCCACTTATCCAATCTATTGCTATCTTGGAAATAGCTATTAAATTGTATACTTCTATATTTGGCAAAGCCAGACCACCATCAGTCCTATATAGTGATAATGTTTTAAAAGCAATAGCTCTTCGCTTATCCCCCCATAGAAATTGAAGACATCCCTGTTTAAATGCCATTAGGTCTTGGCGTTTTATCATAATTGGTATATTCTGCATTAAATAAAAAAGTTTGGGGAATATTATCATCTTTATCAAGTTTACTTTACCTGTTAAGGTTAATTTAAACTTGGCCCAATTTTTAAGATCGTTAACTATTTTGGCAATGATAGGGGGATAGTTAATCCTATACCAGTCATTACTATCTTTAGATAGTTTAATACTCAAATATGTAAATGCCTCTTTGGCTTCTTTAAACTGAGAGCATAAATAAGATTTTTTTTGTTTCCTTAGCCAAAAGATTTCTGTTTTTGCTGCATTGACTTTATACCCTGAGAAGGCGCTAAATTCCTGTAGTATTTGTGTTAGTCTAGGGATGTTTTCTTTTGTATTGGACATTAATACTAATAAGTCATCTGTGTATAATAAGGTTGTGACCTGTCTTGTACCCATTTTAATTCCTTCAATCTCTTTCCTTAAGCATATAGCTAGTGGTTCTAACACCATATTGAATAAGTAAGGGGACAACGGACAACCCTGTCTTGATCCTCTATACAACTGGAAACTAGCTGAAGGTCTGTCGTTGATAATAATAGCAGCAGTAGGTTGCTTATAAATTGAATGGATAAAATTGGAGAAGGAACCCTCAACTCCAAACCTAGAGAGCACCGTGAACAGGTGATCCCAGGTAATGGAGTCGACGGCCTTCTCCGCATCTATTGCAACTATTGCTGCATCAGCCATTTTAGATCGGTTTCTTTCCTGTTCAATATTATGGAAGAAATTCAAAATCAATTGAATCTTCCTTATATTACGCGAAGAATTTCTACCCGGCATAAAGCCAACTTGGTCCTTATGAATAAGAGGTCCAATTACTAATTTAAGTCTGGCTGCTATAATACTTGTGAGTATTTTATAGTCACTATTCAATAGGGAAATTGGTCTATATGAACTAATTTCTTCTTTATCTTTCCCTTTCTTGAGAATTAAAGCTGTTAAGGAAGCCGTAAAATAATTGGAACAGGACATGCCCTCCATATAATAGTTATTAAATAACTTAACCAAGGTTGGTGAGATCTCTTCTATAAGACATTTATATAATTCTGCCGGAATCTGATCAGGTCCGGCAGCTTTATTAGCTGCTGCTTTCTTAATAGCAGTAATAACCTCTTGCTCAGTAATCGGTTTATTTAGCTCTTCTAATTAACTTTTTTTCTATTTTTGGTATCTGTATACTTTTCCAAAAGTTCTCTTTTGCCTGTGGGCTTATTTTATTCTCTGAGTATAATTTCTGAAAATATTGCAAGATATACTCTTCAATTTTTTTAATATTAGTAACTTGACCCTGTGGGGTTTTGAGGGACTCAATCGAGTGTTTCTTTTGTTTGGTTTTTATTATGTTAGCTAAAAATTGCCCCAGTTTACCCCCATACCTATAAAAGAAGAACCTGGTCCTAATTTCTTCTCGTGACGTTTTTTGTGATATAAATACCTCTCTTTCCCTTTTTTTTCTTTTGATAGATGTTCCACATTTTTTTTTTAACCGGATCATTAATATAAGCATTACGCAATTGATTCGCCAGTTGCGTATCTCTGGCAGTCATTTTGCGTTTTTGTATAACTAAATAGGCCTTAATTTCCCCCCTTATTACGGCTTTGGAGGTTTCCCACAAAATTTAGTTTTTCATCTCCGGGTTGTAATTATATTGATAAAATTCCTTCCATTTTAACTTTAACCATGTTTTAAACTGCACATTAGAGACAAGATACTTCGGGGGGAAAAACCTATTGCCAGTTACCTGATTACTCTGAATTTAGTAATAATGGCATGATCTGAAATTATAATGTCCTTAATATCAGATAATAATTCAAAGCCTAGCAATGTATCCGCTATCAGAAAATAATCTAATCTCGACATTGTTTGGTGTGGAGGATGGGGGAAAGAAAGTGAGAGTAAGGGGGCGGAGAGGGCAAAAAGCAAAAACAAAAAAAACACACAAACCCCCCCAAACAGCAAAGAAAAACACATCTTAAAAACCATATACGTCTGATACAAAAAATTATCTCTTGTCCAAAAAGTCATCTGTCTGTGCTGATATTGTAAGCTAACAACATTTTGTTGATACCTGTACATTCTGACTATTTTCAAACCGATAACATATATCATCAAATTATAAAGAAATATCTTTACTTTTAAAAAATTCCTTTACCTCCACCAGATCACTCAGTGTCAGACATTCATTTTCTGAAAAATCTTAATTGTTGCGGGATATACAATTGTAGCCTTCAGGTCGATATTTATTAACTTAGTACAAAAAGGCCCCATTTCTCTCCTCTTTAATGAGGTCTCATTGGAGAAATCTTGGGGCGCAATCCGATATACGGTGTAGTTTGTGGCGCAAGCGAGGGAACCCGCGTCGCCCGCAGTTTCAGCTCGCAACTCGAGCTATCCAATATGCGGCGCCGTCAGTTGCTAAAGTGGCGTAAGTCTGACAAAGTAGCAATGTCCAGAAATCTGCGTAAGTACAGATTTTTGGAGTCGCCAGTGACTTGCGCCACGTTAGAAACTGCCGGCGCCTACAAAACCTGACTAAAGTATGAAATCACCCGCACTGTCTAACACGCCTCCTAAACATAGCCCGACACGTCTAACCCTCTATCCGCTATCCCCCCTCACTAGCCTAACAATAAAAAAAGTTATTAACCCCTAAACCGCCGCTCCCGTACCCCGCCGCAACCTAATAAAGTTATTAACCCCTAAACCGCCGCTCCCGTACCCCGCCGCCAGCTATATTAAATCTATAACCCCCTAAAGTGAGCCCCTAACACTGCCGCCATCTACCTTACCTACCCCCTAAAGTGAGCTCCTACCCCGCCGCCATCTATTTTAAAATTATTAACCCCTAATTTAATCCCCCTACCCCGCCGCCATCTATATTAAATTATTTAACCCCTAAAATACTAAACTATCCCTACCACTAAACCTAAGTCTAACCCTACAAATAGCCCTGAAAAGGGCTTTTTGCGTGGCATTACCCCAAAGTAAACTGCTCTTTTGCCAGCCCTTAAAAGGGCTTTTTGCGGGGCATGCCCCAAAGAAAACTGCTCTTTTACCAGCCCTTAAAAGGGCTTTTGGCGGGGCTTTGTCACAAAGTAAACAGCTCTTTTGCATCTAAGCTAAATCCCCCTACACCGCCGCCAGCTATAATAAATGTATTAACCCCTAATCTAATCCCCCTACACCGCCGCCAGCTATATTAAATACATTAACCCCTAATCTAATCCCCCTACACCGCCGTCAGCTATATTAACTATATTAACCCTAATTATATTAGGGTTAATATAGTTAATATAATTATTATATTATATATATTAACTATATTAACCCTAATTATATTAGGGTTAATATAGTTAATATCGTTATTATATTATATATATATTAAGCATAATAACCCTATCTAACTCTAACATCCCTAACTAAACTCTTATTAAAATAAATCTAATATTAATATTATTAATTAAAATATTCCTATTGGTTCAGTCAATCGGATTGAACTTGAATCTGATTGGCTGATTCAATCAGCCAATCAGATTTTTTTACCTTAATTCCGATTGGCTGATAGAATCCTATCAGCCAATCGGAATTTGACGGATGCCATCTTGGATGATGTCGTTTAAAGGTACCTCATTCGTCGTTCAGTCGTCGGCCGGGATGGATGCTCCGCGTTGGCGGAGCGAAGAAAGAAGATTGAAGATACCGCTTGATGGAAGATGCTGCCGGATGGAAGAAGACTTTGCTGCCGCTTGGAGAAAGACATCGCCGGGATGAAGAATTCTTCTTTGCCGCTTGGATAGACATCGCCCGGATCAGATGAGGAGTTCGGCCCGGCGTGGTGAAGACAAGGTAGGGAGATCTTCAGGGGGGTAGTGTTAGGTTTTTTTAAGGGGGGTTTGGGTGGGTTTAGAATAGGGGTATGTGGGTGGTGGGTTGTAATGTTGGGGGGGGGTATTGTATATTTATTTAAATGCAAAAGAGCTGAATTCTTTGGGGCATGCCCCGCAAAAGGCCCTTTTAAGGACTGGTAAGGTAAAGAGCTTTGAACTTTTTTTAATTTAGAATAGGGCAGGGAATTTTTTTTATTTTGGGGGGCTTTATTATTTTATTAGGGGGCTTAGAATAGGTGTAATTAGCTTAAAATTGCTGTAATCTTTTTTTTTTTGTAATTTAGTGTTTTGTTTTTTTTGTAATTTAGTTTAGTTTATTTAATTGTATTTTTAGATAGATATTTGTAGTTTATTTAATTTATTGATAGTGTAGGTGTATTTGTAACTTAGGTTAGGATTTATTTTACAGGTAATTGGGTAATTATTTTAACTAGGTAGCTATTAAATAGTTAATAACTATTTAATAGCTATTATACCTAGTTAAAATAATTAACAATTTACCTGTAAAATAAATATAAACCCTAACATAGCTACAATGTAATTATTACTTATATTGTAGCTATCTTAGGGTTTATTTTATAGGTAAGTATTTAGATTTAAATAGGAATATTTTAGTTTATAATATGAATTAGATTTATTTAATAAGAATTTAGTTAGGGTTAGATAGAGTTAATATAGTTAATATAAATACTATAGTAACTATATATCATTAGCACCGAAACTACTTAGATTGTTTAATTCATTGAACGATAACTCATCCTTTTTAAAAGAAATGCTAGAAGCAAGAATAGTCGTGCTACCCAAACCGGGTAAAGAACCCAATAATACGAAACACTTTAGACCAATTTCATTACTTAATAATGACATAAAAATGTACTCAAAGATCACCTCCAATAGAATAAACAGGATTCTGCCTTGTATAATTAACACTGACCAGGTGGGATTTGTCCCAGGCAGAGAAGCACGAGACAATACCATCAAAACATTACATTTAATTAAATATGCTAAGTTAAATAAGATCCCTTTGGTTACAATATCAATGGACGCTGAAAAAGCGTTTGACCGGCTCAGCTGGTCATTCCTTCAGCAAACGCTTAAAAGATTTGGATTTTGGGAAAAAATTATTCAGCAAATATTCCACTTATACACCTGTCCATCGTCAAGGGTAAGAGTAAATGGTATGATTTCCGATTCATTTAATATAACTAATGGCACTAGACAGGGGTGTCCCCTGTCGCCCATACTATTTGTAATTTCTATGGAAATCTTAGCGGCTAGAATCCGGGCAAATAATAAAATTAAGGGGCTGAATATTGGGAAGAAAGAATACAAGATATCGTTATATGCCGATGACGTTTTAATGACTCTGACCAATCCAGAGGACTCAATTAACGCCCTAGAAGAGGCCTTTCAAGAGTTCGGTAAATACTCAAATTTCTTGATAAATAATAACAAATCAGAGGCCCTATTTATTTCAACACCTGCACCGATTCTTCGGATCTGCAAACAACAAAATTCATATTCTTGGAAAGAGTCATCGCTTAAATATCTGGGTGTCCAATTAACGCAAGATATGGCAAGCCTATACTTAGAAAATTATGTGAAATTAGCAGAAAACATTCAGCAAGATCTTAATCAATGGAAAAAAAAACACTCTCCTGGTTTGGGCGGATACACACAATAAAAATGAACGTTCTCCCTCGCCTTTTATATATCTTACAGACAGTCCCCATAGCTCTCCCAAAAAATTACTGTATCGATTTCCAAAGGATGATTAATACCTTCATCTGGAATGGGAAAAAACCCCGGATAAACATAACTACAGTATATATGCCAAAGAAAAAAGGAGGGTTGGGAGTACCGAATATCAAGAACTATTATAGAGCAATAGTACTACAGAGAGCAATAGATTGGCACACAAATAAAAATAATAAAGCATGGGTAGCATTAGAAACTGATCTAAGTCAAGCCCAAACAATCAGCAATTTATGCTGGATAACGGCAGAAAGCAGACCCACAGGTATAGGAGACTACCCTCTGATCCAACATATAATAACACAATGGGATAAGATGATAGCCACATATCCCAATATATCGACATTCTCAGGTGCTGATCGGAACAGCCAATAGAATGCGAGCTCAATCTGATTGGCTCAGCCAATCGGATTGAACTTGAATCTGATTGGGCATTTTTTATTTTGGGGGGGTTTGTTATTTTATTAGGGGGCTTAGATTAGGTGTAAGTAGCTTAAAATTGTTGTAATATTTTTTTAAATGTTTGTAACTTATTATTTTTTTTTTTGTAACTTAGTTTTTTTTATTTTTTGTACTTTAGTTAGTTTATGTAATTGTATTTAATTGTAGTTATTTGTAGGTAGTTTATTTAATTTATTTAATGATAGTGTAGTGTTAGGTTTAATTGTAGCTTAGGTTAGGATTTATTTTACAGGTAATTTTGAATTTCTTTTAGCTAGGTAGTTATGAAATAGTTAATAACTATTTAATAACTATTCTAACTAGCTAAAATAAATACAAAGTTACCTGTAAAATAAATATAAATCCTAAGATAGCTACAATGTAATTATAATTTATATTGTAGCTATCTTAGGGTTTATTTTACAGGTATTTAGTTTTAAATAGGAATAATTTATTAAAGTATAGTGTAGTGTTAGGTGTAATTGTAACTTAGGTTAGTTTTTATTTTACAGGTAAATTTCTCTTTATTTTAGCTAGGTAAGCTATTAAATAGTTAATAACTATTTAATAGCTATTGTACCTAGTTAAAATAAATTGAAAGGTGCCTGTAAAATAAAAATAAATCCTAAGATAGCTACAATATAATTATTATTTATATTGTAGCTATATTAGGGTTTATTTTATAGGTAAGTATTTAGTTTTAAATAGGATTAATTTAGTTAATAATAGAAATATTATTTAGATTTATTTAATTAATATTTAAGTTAGGGGGGTGTTAGGGTTAGTGTTAGACTTAGGTTTAGGGGTTAATAATTTTATTACAGTGGCGGCGGTGTAGTGGGGGGCAGGATAGGGGTTAATAAATTTATTATAGGTGGCGACGGTGTAGGGGGGGCAGGATAGGGGTTAATAAATTTAATATAGGTTGCGGCGGGTTCAGGGAGCGGCGGTTTAGGGGTTAAACTATTTATTTATTTGCGGAGAGGTGCGGGATCAGCAGGATAGGGGTTAATAACTTTATTCAGAAAGAAAAAAAACTGTCTATCTAGCCCCTAAATGTGGTAACTAGTTAAATATATCAAATATATCAAATATATTAAATATATCAGATTGCTAACTTAACATTGGCCCATTAAAAAGACCAATTCACCGCATTGATATTTACCATCATACAGATATGATGATAACTATAAAAAGCTCATATTTGAGAACACTTATAGATTCTAATATATAACAACATCAGAGAAGGGAAAAGATTTCGCCTATAGTTTATTCAGAAACTCTAATGAACATATTAGCTTTGATGATTATGGTCTATTTGTGAGACCTTCCCCACTTGATAACTCCAGAAAAAGAAATCACATAGATACAACCTGACATGGGGTTTTAATCCCATTCCAAGTGGCCCTTACGATCGGCCCTCTAATACCTAATAAAGGGGTATATACAGATTTCCAACAAAAAACCCACTATACCCAATACACACAATAGAAAGAACTTCTAATATATTAGAGAAGAATCATTAACCCAGTCCTCTAAAAATATAAGCTATAATAAAAATTTAAGCTATAATTTAAGCTAAAATCTAAGCTGGATAATCAGAAAGAATTTAAAAAAACAATAATTATTAATAAATTACCGAAGACCAACAAGAAAAAGTATCTCATATACCCCCCATTTTAAACAGATAAGAAAACAACAAAGCACGGGTCTATTGAAATTTCTATATACCATCAATATCATTCCACTTTAAAAATGTCTAATACAGCATAAGATTGAAGAAATAAAATGCTAAGAATGTAAAAAGTATGTATAAAAGTATGTATGTACTTGTTGCAATATTTATATAATTTCTATTGTTTTAATCGCTATTTCTATTTTTTATTTTTATTTGTTATGTTACATTTACTTTTCATTATTTTTCAATTTTGACTGTGACACACAATGTCTATCCCACCTTTGACTGGACCACACAAAAGAACATATCCAATTCACAATTAACATACACTGAAAATAGTATGGAAACCGGCACTAAGAAATATTGGACCAATAAGAAAAGGGAACTAATACACACCCCCACATGTAAATAGGTAGTTGGAGTCTATTCACAAGACTGAAATACACCACCAATAGTAAAAGGCATAGAACACACGCCCTAAATTCGACCAATCAGATAACTAGGAAATCGGAACTCATAGGAAAACATTAAATATACCAAACTATATGGATTTAAGATACAAGTGTTTTATTCCAAACTATGAATAAAAAATGC
Source organism: Bombina bombina (assembly GCF_027579735.1). NCBI lineage: Eukaryota > Metazoa > Chordata > Amphibia > Anura > Bombinatoridae > Bombina > Bombina bombina. Next base: position 719,573,277 of record NC_069501.1, on the reverse strand, counting down.
CAATAGAAAAGCCCTTTCATATACGATATTAACTAACGATCGTCACCCGAAACCGGAAGTGGGAAACTGCACTTCCGGTCATACGAAAATCAACAAGGGTATAAAAAGAAGCAAAAAATTAGCTAAAACCAGTCTTGATAAAGGTCAATGCCTGACCGAAACGCGTCGACTGGTAAGTGATACTCTGATAGGGAGCTATTTTGTAAAACGTCTGCACTATTATTGTTCTTGTATCTTTGACAGAAAGGATCAATATGGCAGATCACTGACTGACCGATTGGGTCATCACTTAGGAGTCTTATCTACATCTAACACTTGGGAGAAAAAACACTGGGAGGAATACCACTACATCTGTTTGGGACAAACAAGTACATTTTTTCATTTTTCATTTTTAATTTTTCACATCTGACATTCTCCACTGTTGTTTGACTGTTCACTTTGTTTCAGGACTTTTTTGGACCTTTTTTTTTGGATTTTTATATTTTTATATTTTTATATTCCAAATTATATTTTTTTATATGTTTTTTTGGAGTTTGCCATTGTACACTAACACTACACAATTTAACGATTGCTAGTTGTGTTCACATCATAGGTTTACACTGATCTTTACACTGTTCTTTGTTAACCTTTGTTTGCACTTTATTATTTCACACTGATGTGTTAATAAGAGCACCCACACTCAATCAAATAACATTCAATCCATTTGCTTTAAGCACTGTTAAGATACATAGCTTGTATCATTGACTCACAACATATCAGATTTCCAAACCAATCGAAGTACTGATAAAATCAAGTTTTGGATACATCTGTTTTTACTGATTGCTTTTACATTTTGTTTTAATTATTGTAAATCTTGGATCCAGGATATATGTATATATATTTTTTATGTACTCTAGATATATTTTAACTGTTTTCTATATTCATTGTAATAAATGATATAATTTCACTTAGACCCAGCCTTGTCCTTTTGGCGCTTTAATAATAATTTTTCTTTCTGAATATCCACTTTTCTGACCGCTAGGGGTCAATTTATTAGAGCAAAGGGTCCCTTTTAGCATTAGGCGCTTAGTGTCCACCCAGGTTAATAACTTTATTATAGAGGGCGACGGTATAGGGGGGGCAGGATAGCGGTTACTAGGTATAATGTAGGTGGCAGCGGTGTCCGGGAGCGGCGGTTTAGGGGTTAATACATTTATAAGACTTGCGGCAGGGTCTAGGAGTGGCGGTTCAGGGGTTAATACATTTATAAGACTTGCGGCAGGGTCTAGGAGCGGCGGTTTAGGGGTTAGTAACATTATTTAGTTGCGGGGGGCTCCGGGGGCGCCGGTATAGGGGTAGAACAGTGTAGTTTAGTGTGGTTGCTTAGTGACAGGCTAGCAAGAAAGCTGTCAAACAGCCGAAGAGCAGCGAGATCGGATGAGTGATAACTCTCACAGTCCGCTGCTCATCGCCCCGCGGCTTTTTGACGGCTTTACTTGATAACTTAGGCGTATTTTTTCAGGTCCGCGGCGGCGAAGGTAGGCGAGCTTAGGAGGGCGTATTGGGCCAGCGAAGGCAGGAAAGTTGACACGTTGATAACTACCCCCCACTGGCTGGGGTCATTATATAAAAATATTATACTCTAAACTTTTACACTATAAGTAGGTGAGTAAATACCTTTAGTCACAGAAAGGATAGGTATTTCTGCAACGGCATTAATCACCCTTAAATCGCCGCCATCTCCTGGTCTTACCATCACTCCCCCCCTTTTTTTTTTTCCCCCTCTCACTTTTTATAGAATATCGACACACACCTCACATATCACGTCCTAATTAAGGAATAGCACCCGCAACACTTTTGGAAAAATTCTATTTTTCTTTTTCACTCGAGAACCTCTCGATATATGACTATTATATGATCACTTTTTTTCTTTTTCATGGATAAAATTGTCACTTCCCCTTCCGTCACTTCTAAGCACAATCCAGGCATGGCGTCGAAAAATAGGGAATGCAGAAATAAGAACCCCACTGAAGTCTCACCCGAAATTACTAAGGAAACTACCCCATCAAAACCCCAAAAGTTTACGACCTCACAAGATAATCAGGCTCTAGTAAACAGTATTTTAGAAGCCATATCTCCCAAATTTGACAGCTTGAAGAATGAAATCAAGCAAGATATCACTTCATTAACAATAGAGATCAGACAATATTCCAAAAGACTACAGGAAGTGGAGGAACGTATTTCAGAGCTAGAAGACACTACAAACTCTTACATACCCAGAATAGAGAGTAACCAGAGCGAGATTTCTAAACTACAGGCAAAGATAGACGACCTAGAAAATAGGTCAAGAAGGAACAATTTAAGAGTCATCGGTTTCCCAGATCCCTCTAAACAAGAAGACCTTATGAAGGTTATGACCCATACTTCACCCCTTTTGTTAAAACTCCCAGAAAACCTGCCTCCGGCTTTGATTGAAAGAGTCCACAGACTGGGGAGAGTAACAGAAAACTCTACTAATTTAACCAATCCAAGGCCAATTATTGCAAAATTCCTGAATTTTCAGGATAAAATGACTTATCTACAACAAAAATTCTCCTATTCCAGGACTTCTCTATTGAGACCTCCAGGAAGAGGAGGGAACTCTCCCCAGTCTGTGGCAAAATGCTCAGAGCAGAGTGGCAGGCCACAGTTATCTACCCGGCCAGAATTAAATTGTTTCTGGAAGGACAAACCTTTTTTTTTTACTCGGCAGTAGAGGCAGAAAAAAAACTAGCAGAACATGGCTGTATATGATTTTTACTCTCAGGTGGTTAAAATAACAATTATATATAAATGCTTAGTGGGAAGGATACTCTCACTATTGCCTTTTATTATTTATGGTGTGTTATATATAATCTCCTTTTCGCTAAAAAGGAAAAAAAAAAAAAAGAGAGAGAGAAAGAATTTTTTTTTTCCCTCTTCCTTCCCTTTCTTCTTTCTTATCGCTCCCCCGTTCCTCCCTTCCCCCCCTCGCGCACCCCGCGCGGTCCGGGAACAACCTTTTCAGAACTAGCTGCCTTTTAGAGTTTTATGAACAACCCCATGAATAAAGATATTAAAATCACCTCATGGAATATAGGTGGGATTACGTCCCCAATCAAACGAAAAACAGTTTTGGCACACTTACAGAAAACCAAATCCCTTATAGCATTACTCCAAGAGACACACCTCAACGCAGAAGAATCATTAAAACTGAAATCGTCATGGGTGGCGGAATGTATTTTCTCACCCTCAGTTAATAGGAGCAAGGGAGTTGCAATTCTGATTGGGAAAAAACTAAGTTATGAAAAACTAAATACACTGATTGATCCGGATAGTAGATTTATAATTTTAAAGCTGAAAATCTCAAATTCAATTTACACCATATGCAACTTGTATGCACCAAATATAATTGAGTATGGGTTTTGGGACTCTCTTCAATCGAAATAGCGGAAGGCCACACTATTATAGCAGGGGACTTTAATATGTCCCCACGATCCCCAATAGACAGATTGAGATACGGGTTGAAACAGAAGATAAATAAGAAGGACAAATTGGAAAATAAGTTATTTAAATCTATTATGCGAAACCTAGCAGTTAGAGATATTTGGAGGGTTCAGAACCCCAACAGCAGAAAATTCACATGTTGTTCTAAAACAACTAAATCTCTATTGAGAATTGATCTCATGCTAATTAACGATAGCCTGTATCACAAGGGGGTTAAAGCACATATATCAGAAATTTTACTTTCCGACCATGCACCAATTACCTTAAAAATTCCAGACTTGAAATCCGGTCTTAAAAAACAGGGTTTTTTCTATCCAAAATACCTTAATAAAAATTCAAAATTTAGAGATTGGCTTAGGAAAAGGTGGGAGGATTACTATCGAAATAACAAAGACTCAGTGGCAAGTCCACTGATACTATGGGAAACAGCAAAGGCGGTATTGAGGGGGGACATAATTGCATTTACGGCAAACCTCAAAAGAGAAGCCCGCCGGAGGGAAAGACAAGTAATCGACACAGTAATCAATGCTTACAATAGGTACTTAAGCAATTCTTCCGATGAGAATTGGAGAAAATATACCAAAGCCAAAGAAGACAGAGACACTTTTTTACTTCTTAACTCCACACAAGCAGACTTAAGATACCAATCTAACTTTTACAAATTTGGTAACAAATCAGGCAAACTATTGGCTAAACTGGTAAAGAATTCCAGAGCCTCAAAAACAGTGGAAGCCATTCGAGTTAACGACAGATTTCTCACCTCACCCGAGGAAATAGCTGAATCTTTTTTTCTATATTATAAAGCAATTTATGCGGCGAATCCAGTAAACATATCTACAAGGGAGAGATTCTGGGAAGATATCGTCTCTACGAAAATATCTCCTGAATTCAACCTGGAGTTGAATGCCCCAATAACAGAGCTGGAAGTAAGTCAAGCAATTCAAGCCTTGAAAAGTGAGAAAGCGCCGGGTCTTGATTCATTGCCCAACGAATTTTACAAAATTCGAGATAAAGCAATTACTCCGCATCTGACTATTCTTTTTAATTTTCTGTTTCAACAGAATAATCAAATACCTCCCAGTTTTCTAGTATCACATACCATACTTATACCTAAAGCGGATAAAGATCCACAATGCAGAGAGTCGTATAGACCCATTGCGTTGCTTAACGCAGATTATAAAATATTCGCTTCAATTATGGCCAAGAGAATGCAAAAAAGCTTAGGAGAAGTTATTCATAAAGACCAGGTGGGGTTTCTTGTAAAAAGGAGCTCCTCATCTAAAATTAGACAACTTCTCCTATCCATTGATTATTTCAAGAATAGTGAAAAGAACATACCAGAAAACCTATCTGATGCGGCGATTATAGCAATCGACGCCGAGAAGGCGTTTGATCGAGTCAGCCACGATCACATTTTAACTACACTGAAACAATTTGGATTCCAAGACAAATTTTTGAATTTAGTAAACAATTTATGTGCACAGGCAACATCAAAATTAGTCATGCACGGGCAGGAGTCACAGGTCATTCGATTGGAACAGGGTACAAGGCAGGGATGCCCGCTTTCTCCTTTACTTTTCAATCTGGCGATTGAACCCCTTGCTATAAAAATCAGAAACCAGATCGAAGGTATTAGGATTAACAAGCAGGAGTTAAAAGTGTCTTTGTACGCAGACGATCTGTTGGTCTATGTCTCTAATACCTCTTGGAATATTCCAATAATTCTTAATATAATTGAACAATTCGGCCAATTTGCAGGGTATAAAATGAACAAACAAAAAACAGAACTACTCTGGTTAAGGAAGACTGACACCTCATACTTAAATAATCCATTTAAGATAGTTATGAAAGCATTTAGATATCTGGGAATACTTGTCTCGGCAGATCCTCAAGAATGGTACTCCTTAAATATCACTCCAACCTTGGCACGTGCTATCTCACTTATGAGAGATTGGCAGAATTTACCTCTCTCGCTCTCGGGGCGCGTTGCTCTATATAAAATGGTAATCTTGCCAAAAATATCATATATTCTCCAAAACCTCCCACTTCTTATAAAAACCCAAGACATTAAGAAATTTAATACGGCACTTGGGAAATTTATATGGCAGTCAAAGAAACCGAGAATTGCCTTGCAAAGGTTATACCTAGCAAGGCAATTTGCCGGGTAGGCTCTTCCAAACCTGTATCTGTATAATCTAGTTTTTCTGGGCCGCACTGCGGCAGACTGGGTGGCAGAAACTGACTACTTTACGGATAACGAGTTAGAGAATAGTTTAATCTTCCCTTTAAAGACTGTATCGCTCCTACATACACCGACCCATTTAATACCCAAACAAGTGAAAAATCTTAAAACTCTATACGCAATCATTCAGGCCTGGAAGCAGATAGGTATATTGCTGGGAATAAACACTAATATTCCCAGGTATCAAACCTTTATAGGTAATATAGAATTTCAAGAAGGATCCCAAGCCCCACACTTGAAAGAGTGGCAGGAGAAGGGGCTTAGATTTGCTGCACAGCTTCATCATCCAGAGTCAGGAATTATCAAATCCTTCCAAGAACTAAAAGTAGAATTCAATCTTAGTAATCAAGATTTCTTTGCCTATCTTCAAGCCAGGCATTATACCACTCAACTGCATACCCAATACAACTGGAAATGGACCTGGGGGAGGTAAGAGCAATGGCCAGCCTTGATCAAGGCTGGTCGCTGCTCTATCTCCCCATGGTATACCCTCCTGAACTCACAGAAAGGTAACAGCAACGTTGAAAAATTAGCCCAAAAATGGTCGGATCAATTGTCTAGGACCATTGATAAGGAAACACATATTGTGAGATCCTTCTCGCTACTACGCAAAACCACGATAGCTGAAACATGGAGGGAGTCCCACCAAAGCTCATATATCAGATATACTACACGCCAGACAACGCTTATAGATGGAATAATGCTGATTTCAAGAAATGCCCAAAATGTAGCTTATTGGCGGTAGACTTATTGCATATGGTGTGGCTATGTCCGAAAATAAAACAATTCGGGCACAATCTAGAATATTGGTTAGTAAAAGTGGTAAAAATAAACCCTCTTAAACTTACCTTTTCAAATATAATTTTTTTTGTCAAACAACAAGGAGGATTTTAGAGACGCCAAGATATTAAATCTAGTAGTTCTGGCCGCAAGAAACTTAATTTTTAAAAAATGGAAAACTAGATTTATACCTACAGTGAACGAGGTCAAAAATTACCTTAAAAAACAATACAGGGTAGAACAACTTGCCACAGATCTAAACCTAGAGGGCGAAATTGTAGCATTTTTCAGAAAATGGTCAAAATTTATTAAAATATTTTCGCCAACCGAAATAGAGGATATGATAAGCCCATTTCAAAATTTGGAAATAGTTCTTTTGGGCATCTGGTAGTGTGGGGCCGGCGCGGGGAGGGAGGAAAAGTCAAAGCAAGGTGGGTATTTTATTTTTTTTCTCCCTCCTCGTTTTCTCCTTTTCTTTCTTTTTATGCTCCCCTCTCCCTTTTTTTTTTTTTTTTATTATTTTCTATCAAATTTAAAAAACGCAAGAAAAATTTTTTAGTAAAGGAAAAAATTACTTCCTCTAACAAAAGGCGCAATCTGGTTAGATTCTAGCTTAAATGGTATTGAGGTACTCACTAGACTGAGTAGACATAAACACTACAAAGATGGTCATATAACATTAAATTTATCTCGCTGTCTACTGCTTTGTTGTTTCAATGTGTTATTGAGCAATGCAAAGGGAATGCTTATTTTTGATTTGTTGGAAAACTAAAGATGTTAAGGAGTCCCCTAATATTCAACAAAAAACTATTTGGTTGAATAAGTTCAGTTGCACCAAAATAAATCTACGTTAGTATATATAGCAGATTTTGTTTCTAGGAATCATTGTATTGTCCACTGACTTATCTATTGTTGACGTACCAATTATTGTCGTACTGCTGCATTTCTTTTTATTCTTGTTTTGTGTGTTGGTACTATTGAAAAAAAATAAAAAATAATTATATTTAAAAAAAAAAAAATTGCATGCCCTATCTGAATCAAGTTTCTTTTGGTCTAGACTGTCCCTTTAAGAGGCCAGTTTTGTGGTTTGTGAAGTGCAAGGATTAACCATGTAATACGAGCGTGTTTTCACACACAGTAGGTTGCACTATTTGTTGATTGAGCTATGCTTGTAAGCTAGGGCAATATGTATTGATATTTTTGCAGCTAAAGTGAACTTGTCCTTGTTTTGATTTCCTTGGCTCTCTTAGGCCATTTATTTAATGTGCCTTTATTGTGACCTTGCCCCTTTTGCATCTTTTTAATTAATTAATCTAGATCTTGATCTTTTGGCCTACTTCATCATCATATTTGACTGTAGCCTACCTTGACCATTTGTATTATAAATTTGGGGTAACATTTATTTTTATTATCATTCTTTTGTTGAACAAACAAAAGACAAAAATATAATAATATAAACAGTAGTCATAATATCCTTAATTTAAAAAAAAAAAGTAAAAATACCCCCTAGTAGGCTTAATTTTATTTGGGAAATAGTCACTACAAATAATGTTTTTTGATTACTCATAACTGTGTTGGTTATGCTAAACTGGAGAATGAGTGTTAAAGGGATTATCTACCTTTTTAAACAATAAAAAAATCGAGAGTAGACTGTCTCTTTAACCTTTATCTTATTAATATATTTGTTCTAGTCTTGCTTTTATGTTTTTTTATCTTTTTTAGTTTATCACCTACCATAGGACTATCTGTCTATTTATTTATGTAACTTGTCCTAAAGCCTGTGTACAATTTATGTTTAAGTATCGCAGTTCTAACCCTTGCTCCCTCTCTCTCCCCCTCTCTTTTGAGCTGTCTCCCCCCTCTTTAGCTCTCTCTCTCCCCCTCTTTAGCCCTCTCTCCCCCTCTGTAGCTCTCTCTCTCTCCCCCTCTTTAGCTCTCTCTCTCCCCCTCTTGAGCTCTCTCTCTCCCCCCTCTTTTGCTCTCCCCCCCTCTTTTGCTCTCTCTCCCCTCTTTTTCTCTCTCTCTCCCCCCTCTTCTGCTCTCTTTTGCTCTATCTCTCTCTTTTTTCCCCCTCCCTTTTGCTCACTTTCTCTCTCCCCCCTCTCTTTTGCTCTTTCCCTCCTTTCTTTTGGTCTCCCCCCCTCTCAATTGGTATCTCTCTCTCCCCCTCCTCTCTCCCCTCTGTTTTTCTCTCTCACTTGACCATGTTGCTGCCACCACGGCTGCTCCTGTTGGTCATGCCCCTTCACATGCCCACCAGTTACACCCCCATCACGGCACGTCTGTCCAAGCCTCCACCAGGCAGCTTCCGCAGTGCGCACTCCTCTGCTGCTCAAGGCCAGTTATGTTTGTCTGCAGTCTCTGCTGCGCATGACTGCATCTGACAAACATACCTGGCCTTTTTATTATATAGGATAAGGTTTAACATTATTGTTGTGCTAGACTGCTTATTGTTCAGTAATATTACTATAGGGAAGTCTATTTGCTTATGAGATATGTTAGAAGTATTTTTCATTGCTAGTTATGCTTTAAATACCACATATATGGTATAATATCAATTGAAAAAATATTGGTATCAGAAAGTAATTCTGCGTTATATTGTGATAAAGTGGTATTATGACTTGCAGCTTAAATATTTATGTTTATTGTTTTTTTTTTAATTGCTTTTTGTACTGGAGTGCATTCCTATCCATGGTTTTATTGTAGCAGTAAAACAGATATTATGTATCTCACTTTAGTCAATAAAAAATTAAATTGACACTCAAAAAAATTATAGTGTAATAGATTTACATCCAGTATATATCAGGGATATGAAACCAATAATTTTCTGTCATATTTCTGATCATAACAAATGAAACAACATTCAGTTTTACTTATCAAATTTGCTTCATTCCCATGGTATCCTTTTTTGAACTGGGAAGGAATGCACTAATGAGTGCTAGCTGAACACAGGTGAGCCAATGGCACAAGCAAATATATGCAGCTAGCTCCCAGTACTGCATTGCTTCTCCTGTGTCTATTTAGGTATACTTTTCAATAAACGTTATCTAGAGAACTAATCAAATTTAGATCATTTAAGTACATTGGTAAGTTGTTTAATATTGCATAATCTATCTGAATCGTGAATGTTTGTTTAAATTTGAATTTACTGCTCCTTTTAAGTCGTTTATTCAAGTGATACTAGACAAATATATGGTTTTATTTAAAAAGACACACCAATATTTTCAAGTAGGTTCACTTCAATCCATGTAGTATTTTCAAGCAAGAGCTCTATAAAACCCCTCCCACCTCACATGTACATCAGTCTAACGTATAGCCAAGCAAGATGAGGTAAGAAAAAGCAACAGGGAAAAAAGATGTGCTCAAGAAAATACTAAACCTCAAAACAAAGGGTGGGATCTCGTCACCACCAAGAAAGAAATTAATTTATTAGTTAAGCATAAATTATGTTTTCTTTAATATAGGTGGTGAGAGTCTACGATCCGTTACTCCTGGGAACCAATACACAAGCTGTGGATTCCACAAGTAATAACATAAAGGAAGGGATTTAAAAAAAAAACATATTTTTTTCACTGAGAAATTGAATTCACAACCCCACAAAAAAGGGATTTGTTTTTTTTAAAAAATGCGCTTAAAAAATAAATCCGAAACAACTGCCTGAAGGACCTTCCTACCAATGACTGCCTCAGAAGAAGAACTCCCCCCCCCATCAAAATGGTATTATTTTGTAAAAGTATGCAAAGAAACCAAGAAGCTGCCTTGCAAATTTGGTTAACTGAAGCCTCATTCTTGAAAGCCCAAGAGGTGGCGGCTGACCAAGTAGAATGAGCAGTAATTAGTTGCGGTTGGGACTGACCTGCCTTCAAGTAAGCTTTGTGATTCAAGAGTTTCAACCAAGAGGCCAAAGAAACATCAGAAACTTTGTCATTTTCAAGCACCAAAAAAGTGAATGAACAAACTATTAGTTTGTCTAAAGTCCTCAGTAGCATCAATATAATATTTTCAATGCCCTAACATCCAAATTATGCAAAGATCTCTCTGAAGCATTCTTAGAATCATGGAACAAAGAAGGGTCAACAATGTTTCTGCTTAAGTTGTCTAAAGAAACAACTTTAGGGAAAAAGTCAAAAGTAGTAAAACTGCTAAATCCTGATGAAAAATAAGATGAGGATCACACAAAAGAGCAGATAACTCTGAAACACTTCTAGCAGAAGAGGAAGCAAAAATTAATAAAACCTTCCAAGAAAGCAGTTTGTCAGTATATACCAGAGTTATAAACAATTTATTTAATAATTATTCTTTAAAACAAACCCCCAATAAAATGCATATAAGAAACAATTAAAATCAATATTTTATTCCTAACTTCTTTATATTAGTTAAAGTTATAAACACATTGAATTATATTTATAGGAACCAGATTATGAATCAAACTATACAAGCTTAAACTGTTACAATATTCTTTACAAAGCAAACCAAATATAGCTTTAAAATCAACTTTACTCACAACAATCTCAAGTTGCATTAAAATGCCAAAGTATGAGCCACTAATTTTCAGACCAGTATGATTAAGCTATTAAGCCTACAATTGATCCTATATAACTCCAATTTAAAACATCAGACATTATATATATATATATATATATATATATATATATATATATATATATATATATATATATATATATATATATATATATATATATTAGTGCAAACAGCCAATTTCTATGCCAATTTATCTGAGCGGAAATAAATTCTTAATTATCTACAATTAAGACAAATTCTAAAATATATATATATATTTGCAAAGATAAATTACTTAGCATTAATGATTAGTTTTAAACTACACAGGGCTATGAAACACAAGTTTAAAATACAAATTGGGCCCTTTTAAATTTACTAACTGCAATTAGGCTGTAGCAAAAAAGAATAAATTTGCTTTAAAATATGAAATTATATATTTAACAGTTTCTTATACTTTACCCATATAACCAAATCAATGTTTCAGCTTTTCAAGTAGATTCAGGTCACCTCATATGAATAAAGGTTATTGCATAGATCAAGAAGGGAGTCCCAGATTTTGCTTAAAGTGATTGTGTCCCAAATATGGCAGCCAGTTATTCAATCACAAGTTTCAGCAGACAAAAGACTACCCTTCTATCTCATTTTGCATGAGGTTATATCATGTGATATAACCACACCCTTTTTATTCTTATCCTAATCATTGGTGATTATTTGGAAATGCCCCACGGAAGCATGTCTTGATTGGCCCTTTGGATGCTTAGCATTGATTGGTTATTTGGGAGACGCCTCCCTGATTGGTTCATCTGGCTCTGCATGTGTTCCAATAGTTAATTTATTTGGCTTTCATACCAGTTTTAATCCCCTAGGGGGCAGCAAACGACCATAAATGCATTTTCACCATCAATTATTGCCACAGCTTAATATATCATTTTAACGTGATCATTTAACACACATATATTTTTATTCATCATACTATAATTTCTTAGTATTAATAAGTCACATGTTCAAATACACATGGATCACACAGTACCCTTTTTTTCTGATCATTTTAAGACCAAACTTGAAAATATTCCACTTATGATATATTAAAAATGCATTTAAAAATCATATTAATAAGCAATTGTACTGTCAATTATTTGCTCTTCCCAGAATCATAGTATTTAACATCCTGGCATTATATTCATATAAACACAGCATATTTCACATTTCTAATAATTTTTGAGTACACAGATCCATGTTTATGGCTAATATTCATAGGACATAGGACTTGCTGTTTGTAAAATAAAGAAACAAATGTTACCATTTTGAAACAAACATTTATACATCTACCATACAGCTATTAAGTTCAGTATACACTTATCTAATATGTTACTGTTAGGCTTTTCTTCTCAGGATATATTTATACAGTCTGAGAATACTTGAAATTTAAACACAAGTTGTAATTCAAAAATGAATTTACAAGTTATAATGCAAAACATGTGTCTCTGCTTAGCTAATCTTCATCTAGACGTAACATCTAGAATTTGTGGATTCAACACAGCAGGGACAATTTAACACATAGGTGATATTAGTCATTTCTTCAGCTAAAACTGGTTTTCTGATCTGTTTAAGCTTCAAAAGAAATCCAGTGATTTTTCAGACATTATGAGGCCTACTTATCAAGCCGTCAACTTTCTTGCATTCGACGGCACCAATATGCTCGCCTGACATCGCCTAACATCGTGGCCGCGGACCTGAATACGCTCTCCATATTTATTAAAAAAGCTGTCAAAAAGCCGCGCACCAAGTACGGGGCGATGAGCAGCAGAATGTTGTTAACTAACAGTCATCCATCTTGCTGCTATTTGGCTTTTTCCCAGCTTTATTTATATACTGTCACTAAACACCACCACTATACTAAAATGTTTAACCCCTATCCCGCCACCACTAAATATAGTTATTTTCCCCATCCCTCTGCTCCTGTAGCCCACCGCAACTCTAATAAACTTATTAACCCCTATTCCGCCGCTCCCCGATACCGCCGCAACTAACTAAATGTATTAACCCCTTTCCCTCCACTCCCGGAGCCCACCGCAACTCTAATAAAGGTATTAACCCCTATCCCTCCGCTCCCGGAGCCCACCACAACTAAATAAATGTATTAACCCCTAAACCCCTGGCCTTCCACATCGCTACCACTAACTAAACCTATTAACCTCTAAACCACCAGCCCCCCACATCGCCATAAACTAAATTAAGCTATTAACCCCTAAACCTAACAACCTGCTAACTTTATATTAAAATTAACTCATCCCTATCTTATAATAAATTTAAACTTACCTTTAGAAATAAATTAAACTATATTAAACTAATAATTAACCTACCCTAACTATTCTACTAAAATTATATTAAACTATATTAAACTATTAATTAACCTACCATAACTATTATACTAAAATTACATTAAACTACAAATTAAATTAACTATATTATATATTTAAAAAAACCTAACCCTACTCAAATATTTTAAATCTACTATTTAAAATTACAAAGTTACAAAAACCTTTACACAAAAAAACTAACAAACACTAAGTTACAAAAAAATAAACACTAAGTTACACAAAATAAAAAATAAATGATCAAATATTTAAACTAATTACACCTAATCCTAGAGCCCTATGAAAATAAAAAAGCCCCCCAAAATAAAAAAAAAACCCTAGCCTACAATAAACTACCAATGGCCCTTAAAAGGGTCTTATGCGGGGCATTGCACCAAAGAAATCAGCTCTTTTACCTATAAATTAACATACAAACAACCCCCCAACAGTAAATCCCACCACCCACACAACCAATCCCCCAAATAAAAACCTAATCTAAAAAACCTAAGCTCCCCATTGTCTTGAAAAGGGCATTTAGATGGACATTGCCCTTAAAAGATCATTTAGCTCTTTTTCAGCCCAAACCCCTAATCTAAAAATAAAACCCACCCAATAAACCCTTAAAAAAACCTAACACTAACCCCTGAAGATCCACTTACAGTTTTGAAGACCGGACATTCATCCTCAAAGAAGCGGCAGAAGTCCTCATCGAAGCCGGCAGAAGTCTTCATCCAAGCGGGCTGACGTCTTCATCCAAGCCGGCAGAGTCTTCATCTAGACGGCATCTTCTATCTTCATCCATCCGGCGCAGAGCGGCTCCATCAAGACATCTGGCGCGGAGCATCCTCTTCAATCAACGTCTTCTTCCGAATGAATTTTCCCTTTAAATGACGTCATCCAAGATGGCGTCCCTTAGATTCCAATTGTCTGATAGATTTCATCAGCCAATCGGAATTAAGGTTGAAAAAATCCTATTGGCTGTTGCAATCAGCCAATAGGATTGAGCTTTCATCCTATTGGATGATTCAATCAGCCAATAGGATTGAGCTTGCATTCTATTGGCTGGATCAGCCAATAGGATGAAAGCTCAATCCTATTGGCTGATTGCAACAGCCAATAGGATTTTTTCAACCTTAATTATCTATCAGCCAATTGGAATCTAAGGGACGCCATATTGGATGACGTCATTTAAAGGGAAACTTCATTCAGAAGAAGACGACGATTGGAGAGGGTGCTCCGCGCCGGATGTCTTGAAGATGGAGCCGCGCCGGCTGGATGAAGATAGAAGATGCCGTCTGGATGAAGACTTCTGCCGGCTTGGATGAAGACTTCGGCCCACTTGGATGAAGACTTCTCCCGGCTTCGTTGAGGACTTCTTGCTGCTTGGATGAAGACTTCTGCCACTTCGTTGAGGATGGATGTCCGGTCTTCAAAACTGTAAGTGGATCTTCGGGGGTTAGTGTTAGGTTTTTTTAAGGGTTTATTGGGTGGGTTTTAATTTTAGATGAGGGTTTGGGCGGAAAAAGAGCTAAATGCCCTTTTAAGGGCAATGCCCATCCAAATGTCCTTTTCAGGGCAATGGGGAGCTTAGGTTTTTTAGATTAGTTTTTATTTGGGGGTTTGGTTGTGTGGGTGGTGGGTTTTACTGTTGGGGGGGGTATTTGTATTTTATTTATATAAAGGTAAAAGAGCTGATTTCTTTGGGGCAATGCCCCGCAAAAGGCCCTTTTAAGGTCCATTGGTAGTTTATTGTAGGCTAGGTTTTTTTTTGGGGGGGGGGGCTTTTTATTTTCATAGGGCTATTAGATTAGGTGTAATTAGTTAAAATATTTGATCATTTATTTTTTATTTTGTGTAATTTAGTGTTTGTTTTTTGTAACTTAGTGTTTTTTATTTTGTGCAACTTAGTGTTTTTTTATTTTGTAACTTAGTGTTTTTTATTTTGTGTAACGTAGTTGTTAGTTTTTTGTAACTGTAATTTTTAATAGATTTAAATAACTTGAGTAGGGTTAGGTTTTTAAATATATAATATATTTAATTTAATTTGTAGTTTAATGTAATTTTAGTATAACAGTTAGGGTAGATTAATTAATAGTTTAATATAGTTTAATTTAAATCTAAAGGTAAGTTTAAATTTATTAGAAGATAGTGATGATGTAATTTTAATGTACAGTTAGCGGGTTGTTATGTTTAGGGGTTAATAGGTTAATTTAGTTTATTGCGATGTGGGGGGCTGGCGGTTTAGTGGTTAATAAATTTATTTAGTTGCGGTGGGCTCCGGGAGCGGCGGGATAGGGGTTAATAACTTCATTTAGGTGCGGTGGGCTTCGGGAGCAGAGGGATAGGGGTTAATACATTTATTTTCGGTTGCGGTGGGCTCTGGGAGCGGCAGAATAGGGGTTAATAAGTTTATTTATGTTGCGGCGGGGTCCGGGAGCAGCGGGATAGGCATAAAGCATGTACGCTGGGCCGGAATAGTGGTGAACGTACCTGTTAGAACTTTGATAACTTGCAAAAGTAGTCAGATAGTGCCGAATTTGTATTCGGAACATCTGAAATGACATAAGCATCGATCTGTGTCGGACTGAGGGCGGCGGATCGTATGTTACGTCACAAATTTCAACTTTTGCCGGTCTGCAGGCTTTGATAAATAAGGGGAATCAGGCTTTCCACAATTACGCTGCGGAATTCCAGCATATTTGCGGTTGATAAATAGGCCTCTATGTCTGTATATCTCTGCATGAGGTCATTATCTGATAATCTCTTCTTTCAGAGGGAATGTCAGGAAATCATATTTGAAACACAGCCATATAGATGAACATTTCTTTGAAATAGATTGCCTTAACTAATGAGACCAAATGTTTTCTTTTAAATCCTTAGATGTCTAAGGTAGAGAGGGTGTCTGTTGTAGTTACAGTCTCACAAATAAATGAATCATTTGGTGTAGACAACCATATATATATTAAATTTTATATATATATATATATATATATATATATATATATATATATATATATATATATATATATATTATTTAATAACACTCACAGATATCCTGACAAGTTTAATATCCACCTTATGCATAGGTTTAAAAGGAGGTGCCTACAAAACCCTTAACATCAGGTTAAGATTCCATGGAGGGAAAAGTGGCTTGATCACAGGCCAAAACCTGAACAAAACTTTGAACCTCAGGACGATTAGTAATCTTCCTATGAAATAAAACTGGAAGCACAGAAATCTGCCTTTTCAGAGAACTGGCAGATAGACCCTTATCCAGACCATCCTGTAAGAACTGAAAAATCCTAGGAATTCTGAAAGAAAAAAAAAACATTTTCTATATAGAAATAAAGGCCTTCCAGACCTTATGATAAATATTCCTTGTCTAAGGACTAACCGTTCAATTTTCCTCTATGTCTAAGGACTAACTGTTCAATTTCCATGCCATCAAGTTCAGAGACTTGAGATCTGGATGGATAAATGGACCTTGAGTCAGAAGGTCTGACCACAGAGGAAGGAGGGCAGCTGGACATCTGAACTAGATCTGCATACCAAATCATGGAAGGCCAAGCTAGAGCAATTGGGATTACTGAAGATTTCTCTAGGCTTATCTTGGAGATCACTTTGGGAAGAGGTATTAGAGGAGGAAATAGTTAAGCAAGCTGAAATGATCAAGGAGCTACTAGAGTATCAACAAACTCTGCTTGAGGGTCCCTCAACCTTGCAAAGTACCTAGGAAGTTTGTTGTTCAAACAAGAAGCCATCAGGTCTATCACTGTGAGACCCCAAAGACCCACAATCTGATTGAACACATCCTGGTGAAGATATAATCCCCCTGGATGTAGAGATTGATGACTGAGAGTCTGTTTCCCAGTTGTTTCCTCCTGGAATATGAATCGCATAGACTAGACAGAATTTGGTTTCTGCCATAACAGAATTAAAGACACTTTCCTCATGGCTAAGGAACTGTGAGTTCCTCCCTGATGGTTGACATAAGCCACTGCTGTAACATTGTCTGTTTGGAAACTGAGATGAGACTCCCTGTTCAACAGAAGCCAAGCCTAAAGAGCCCTTGAACAGACTGAAACCAAGCCTTCTGAAAAACAAAAACCACTGGATTGGGGGCCAAACCTTCATGCAGATTTTGTAGTAGGGATAGATTTCTTAGCCTGCTTAGACTTGTTCCAGTTAGCACTAGGCCTCCAGACTGTGCAAGATGTGCCCTGCTTCTAAGCAGAGGAGTCAACCTTTTGTTCCTTATTCTGGCAAAAGGAATGAACAATATTTAGACGCTTTGGATTTCCCATTAGACTTCTTGTCTTGAGGAAGAAAAGCCCCTTTACTTCCAGTAACAGTAGATATTATATCATCTAAATCAGAACCAAACATTTTTCCCCGAAAAGGAAGAGACACCATGTCAGCAAACTAGGCCTTAAGGCTCTCCTAGCAAAAACTGCCAAAGACATACTTTTTATATTGATCTTCATAATATTAAACACATCATCACAAATAAAAGAATTGGAACAAAAGATTTTCACTAGCAGAGTCATCAGAACACTGTTCTGAAAGGCTAGATAACCAGTGAAAGCAGCAGTCACATCAGCAATAGAAAAATCCGGCCTAAGCAAATACCCTGCTTGTGAATAGACTCTAATATTCTATCCAAAGGGTCTTTTAAATAAGTACTGTGTTCCAAAGGGTAAAGAAGAGAGGAAATGGGGTTCGAGAATGCCAGATTATGATGCCGTAAGATATATACACATATGATATTAGTGTGTGTATATAAAATAGGAATGTAATGCCCAATCAAGGGAAATAGTATCCACTTCTGTTAATACAGCCCACATAAACTAGAAGAGAGGATCCGCAATTGTGGCACTTACAGTTCCAATGTGACCCAAACCTTGGTTCCCAAGTCAGCCGTTACACCTTACCTGGTCTTCAGAACTGATACCACATGTTACATTCCTCTTTCAGGTAGGTTGGCTACTGATAAATCAATGCGTGTATGGAATCACATGTTGAAGGCCCCTATGCGATCAGCTGGATACCTCTCTATCCGTCAATCCTTCTGGGCATTGCGGCCAAATCCCTGCAGGAATCACCACAATTAGGCGTGCTCACTGTTCGTCAAAATACAAATAGAAAAACGAATCTCAAGGAGCACCATCCTATGGGTTACAACTTCACTTTTATTCAATATAGGATTAAAATCTCTCAGTAGAAAAAAACAGAACATTGGGAAGAGAAAGAAATGGTAAGCAAGCCCAGAATTGGCTTACAGATTTTGGCTAAACGCTATATTCATAGATAATTGGCTATGAATACACTGTTAAGCCTAACGCGTAATCTTACACAGGCAGACCAAGACAATGACAGCAATCACCATAAGGACAATTACAAGCAACCAATGCAAGATTTCTCATTAGCAGCTAAAATATAATCTACAGCCATAAGATTTTGTAAAGCAACCAGTCTGTTGTGGGTTTGTTCCTGGTTTAACTTGTCAATGCTATCAGTAGTATGATTCATAACCCAATTTAGCAATTTTGAAAAGTCATTATGTTTTTGAGCTAGTCTCATAAACCCATAAAAATTATAAAAGAAACCACCTGCTTTTTCATAATCTGTTATTAGTACATGCAATTAAACTATAGGTGGGATTAACCTTCACTTTTTAAGTCTCCCATTTTACCTAGTTTTTCCATCCATTTGAATGCAGTCATTACAGTTCCCATACCACCTTCATTAGCAGGTATCTGCTTGTTCTGCAAGAATAGTTATACTTATCCATAGTTAGAACAGACTAGCGAGTATTTACTTGTATGATTTTGCCCTTGTTATCAGGAAAGTGAGCTTGAACCATTCCATTCAGGATTTATTGTACTGTTCAAACTACAACTTCTTCTTTTCTGCTTTATCCGATAGCTCTCATATACCCTTTCATAGTAATCTATACAGTCTCAAGTTTCTCTTACATGTACTGGTCTCCCAACTCTTTATTATTACAGAATAATTAGCTTGGGCAAGAGTTTGGGGTCCACATATTGTTAAATCTGGACATGTGATAATATTTGTCAAGGTTTTTCCTTGGCTTTTAGCGTTAATATTATGTTTACTTATTCATTTATTCCTATATGTGTGACTAAGACAACATTTTGAATTAGTGAGTGCAACACCCATCCAGGAAAATCCATTCATGCTATGGGGGATGTACTCACAAATCCAACAGTTTTCAGGGCCTGTCTCATTACTAAAGAAGCTAATAAAAAATATTTGATTTAAATATTACTGCATATCTTTTCATATAGCGTGATTGGTTTCCCAGATTTGTTCTGTATTGGTCAAATATATGATTCTGTCCATAACCATAGTAAAGCAATACACAACACAAAATAAAACAGATACATGATAAAAATCAATCAATTTCAAATGTGATAAAACAATAAAATGAATCCAAAACTGCACCAAGGAGCAGGATAGCTCTAATGTCTTTGTGTTCTATCCAAACACTGTCTCTATGAATCATGATGTTATACATAAGTCTTAATGATCAGTGATTTTGGCTCTGTGTATGTGGGGTTAAATTGATCCTTTGATTCTTCTACTAATTTGCACTGTAAAAACATGCATCCAAGAGTTAATTTCAGCAATATGTACTGTAGTGTTTACCATGACAATTTGATATGGTCTTTTCCTCTGTAGCCCCCCAAAAATGTTTACTTCTGAATGATTTTTACTTGAATCTGTATCCAGCTTCCAAGAGAGTGCACCATGAAATCTTCTCTCTGTTGACTGTACAGCATTACCTATATATAAAATACTTAAAAATATTCATTAGTTTCCTGAGATACAGCTCCATGATCTCATCCTGCAAATACAAACAGTCTAATTAGTTCAATTAAATCATCAGATTACACCCCCCCTTTTTTTTCATGAGACACATCTTGTGTCATGAGAACAAAAAATGGCAACACGTTAAAGTGAAGTTCAGTGAAACTGTCTGTCATGGGTTGATGTCCCTTATTTTATACATGGGTCTTACACTTCTATAGGTCATATAAATAAATATCATGCCAACAGATACATCTGCTAAAATGTATTGTACTGTATTGCAGCACGGCATGTATAGCAGCTATGCCAGTAAATACAACTACTTCAGTGTGTGATTGACCATCTTAATTCTACTAAAATCACACACAGCAAGCTTAGTATTAAAGATAAGGATCATCTAAATGAGGCTAGAAACTAGTAAAATGCACAACGGCAAAATCTGTTCAACACAAATAACCCATCTCTGAAAAACTGTTGAAGACAACTATATACAAAACAGAATCAGAACATTACATAATCTGACTATGCATAAATCCTTTCACAAAACACATTTTACTCATCCAGGATGAGCATCAAATACAACACTCATTATAAACACTTAACAATAAATATACCAGAGCCTACAGTAAATAAACTACCATCAGCATCTTGTACTTGAAAAAATAATTTGTGACCTGATGAAACAAAAACAATAATTGTAAGTAATTATAAATTATAATGCAGATAATCCACCAATCAATAAGATATATGAAAACTGTGAGTGACAAGATAGTTACAAAGGACGTTACTGTTACATTGTAGTTCCGTAATAAAAGATCCTGCTGCTATAAGCACACATTTGCAGCAATTGTGACTGTCAAACAGTAGTTCCCCTCAAAGTTTGTCTTTACCATCTCTACTGGAAGTCCATTCCAGAATCAACCACTGTTTGTATTAAGTTTTAAAACCAAAAAGAATTACACTGTTTCAAGTCATTTTATTACATTAAAGGGACAGTCTAGTCCAAAACAAACTTTCATGATTCAGATAGGGCATGTGATTTTAAACAATTTTCCAAATTACTTCTATCACCAATTTTGCTTTGTTCTTTTGGTATTCTTAGTTGAAAGCTATATCTAGGAGGTTCATATGCTAATTTCTAAGCCCTTGAAGGCCGCCTCTTAGCTCAGGGCATTTTGACATTTTTTTCACCACTAGAGGGTGTTAGTTCATGTGTTTCATATAGATAACACTGTGCTCACGCACGTGGAGTTCCTATGAGCCAGCACTGATTGGCTAAAATGCAAGTCTGTTAAAAGAACTGAAATAAGTTTCAGTTTGCAGAGGCTTAGATAGAAGATAATCACAGAGGTTAAAGGTGTATTATTATAACTGTGTTGATTATGCAAAACTAGGGAATGGGTAATAAAGGGATTATCTATCTTTTAAAACAATAAATATTCTGGTGTAGACTGTCCCTTTAATAGTTTATCAATTCAAGACAAAACCATTTCTATCTTTGGCATTTTAATGAAGACATTTACATAAAATCGACAACAAAGAATAAAAGTTATCAATTAATAACATATTAGAACACTCTGAAATATCTCCAAATTAAACATTAAGAATATTACAAATTATGCAACAGTTATGCATGCAATCTTTAAGCAAAAACACTAAATGATACTATTTGCAAAACACCCTGAATTCTTTAGATAAATTCAATAACGTACAACTTGTAAGCTTGCTTTTATTTAACCATCTATATCATAAAACCCTGAACAGAACATGCACATACCCTCATAACAACATACGTAAATCAATTATTAATCCCATGCCTAAAGAACTTTCTTGTATCCATTCTAAAGAATGTAACATTAACTATAAAAACCTAAAATCACTCATACCAATGTACCCAAAACTTTCCTTAACCTTATTTATTTTTTATAAAGTTAAATACATTAAATCCTTTCAATCTTTACACACAGGAAACTCATATCTCTTTAAGAAAACTGTACCGCTAAAACTGTCAGTCTGCGCTGTTATCAGCAAAATGATCAATGTTCCACCACAAAAATTAAGAATAAATCAGTGGCGGATCCAGGGGGGGGGGCAACGGGGCAATTACTAGGACTGGGTAACGTCACGTGAAGAAAAGACACTGGACTGGAGCGTGGAGCCGGGTGTAGTAAGCGGCAGCCTGCTCTGCAATATGTGGACCGACCGGCTGGTGTAACAAACAATCCGGAATCCGGTCCACATATTATGGTCACATAACCTGCCCTGGCTCTGTCTGGCTGCTCAGCTCCGCCCCACACCCGTGCGCACAAAATTTTAATGCGCATTAGAGGCTTAGGCGGCAGCTGCAGCAGACAGACGATGGCCACACGTGATTAGGAGCCGATCTGCTGAGGAGCGGAAGACTGAGTCAGGCAGGTGGGCCTAGTAGGCGACAATGACGTTGACCTGTTGACGAGTCAGTCGCGAGTCTAAGGTAAGTGGCAGCACTGGCAGACAGTCCAGACTGGCAGACACACAGGAGTGCAATATCTGTTACTGACTCAGACTGTTACATTTTGGAGAATCTAGTTAGTACTATGGAGAAGAACGAAGAAGGCTTAGGCAGCGGCTCCTGTTTGCATCAGGGCAGGCAGACTGTGACACAAACACAATACATTCAAGCAAGCATTAATGATTCATTAATGCTTGCATGTATTGTGTTTGTGCTTTGTGTCACAGACTAAGTATAAAATATGTGTTTATGCTGGTGGAACATAACATTATGTAAAAGGAGGTGTTTGTCCTGCAGCTGCAGGTAACCAGCAGATAGAGACACTGTTGGAGTTTTTAATATATGAGAGTCTATGGATACCCGTGCCAGCCTGCGTCCTCTGCAATAAAATGGAGCAGTAGTATTTATCAATCTTGGGGATTCCCAAACTTCCCTCTCTAAAATGATGGTACAAAGTGACCCAGTTAATCCTAGGGCATATGAGTTACTATATAAATGTGTTTAAACTAGACTGCAGGCGCTGACTATAAGTATTGTGGAGTGTTATCAGTACTGTCTTAAAGGATATAGTCAGAATCCTTGGAAGGCTTGTTATTTTGGTCACTTGCATGCACCACACCACAAAGTGGTTTGTTTTGTCAGTTTTTTTATTCATTCTGTCCCTTCCTTAGAAGAGTTTTATAGTTAAGATTATATAGTTTAGAAGGATCTGAAGTGCTTTACCTAGGTACTTAACTGATGTTGACTGGAGTTTGTATGGGCAACATTGTGCCAACGAATGGAACCTGTCAGTTGATAGGGAAATGTTTAGTACAGTGTACTTCAGACTTTTGGTCATTGATGGAGAAATGAGAGAGTTTGATGAACTTTTGAAATTCTATCAACAACATGGGTAAAGAGGTGGTTTGAGAAAAACAATAGGAGAATCACAGTCTGCCTGATGCAAACAGGTTACAGGAGCCTAAGCCTTCTTCTCCATACTAACTAGTACACTGATAAGATTCTCCAAAAATGATGTAACAGTCAGTTGTGGAGTGCAATATCTGTTACTGACTGTTACATTTTGGAGAATCTTATCAGACAGCGTACTAGTTGGTATGGAGAAGAAGGCTTAGGCAGCGGCTCCTGTTTGCATCAGGCAGACTGTGACACAAACACAATACATGCAAGCAAGCATTAACGATTCATTAATGCTTGCATGTATTGTTTGTGTTTGTGCTTTGTGTCACAGAATAAGTATAAAATATATGTGTTTATGTAAAAGGTGGAACATTATGTAAAAGGAAAGGAGGTGTTTGTCCTGCAGCTGCAGGTAACCAGCAGATAGAGACACAGTGGGAGTTTTTAATATATAAGAGTTTATGGATACCCGTGCCAGCCTGCGTCCTCTGCAATAAAATGGAGCAGTAGATTGCTATCTCACAGTATTCTCCTTAGTACTTCCTGCATTTAGCCATCACCTGCATTAAACCTAGCTTTGCTGCCAGTCACAAAAAAAAGCATTCCATCTGCTCTGTTCAAACTCTCCCTGCTCTTTTGAAAATGCCCTGACCTGTCTAGAGCAATATATTTCAACATAAGCCACCGACCACACAAGAGCTTCCTCAATATAAACATAAACAACTTTTTACAGTGTTTCTTGAGCAGAGAATCGCCAATGGCTTATTGCTAGCTCCAGTACAGTATGGTCTCATGTTATTATGTACCAGTAACCAGCCAAGCCAATATATTAACAAGTGATTTGCTATTGCTTCACTTGTTATTATATTGGCTTGGCTGGTAGCTGGTACATAATAACATGAGACCATACTGTACTGAAGGAGCTATCAAGAAGCCATTGACAATGCTCAAGAAACACTGAACATTTTTTTTTTATATTGAGGAAGTTGAAGCTCTTCTGTGGATCATGTTGAAATGTTGACAGGTCAGGGCATTTTCAAAAGTGTAGGGTTTGAACAGAGCAGATGGAATGTTCTTTTTAGTGTGATCAATGCTAAATGGATGAGGGCCTGCTTAATACACACCTTCCTCCATTTATATTGCTCTTGGGGGGCAATGACCATGCATTTACTTATGCAAAGCAGTCAAACAGTTTGTAAATATTACCATATAACTGTTTAGTATAAGTCAGGCGAGGCATTTGATTGCAGTTCAAATTAATAGATTAGTTAGTGTAAATAATTAGTAAAGTACTGCAGTCTGCATCCTTGAACCTCTAAAATATATATCTGTATATAAGGAACTGGCGAGGGGGCTGTATTTGTGACAGAGGGAATCACTATAATATATATCTGTATATAAGGATCTGGGGAGGGGGCTGTGTGTGTGACTAAGGGGACATCTATAATATATATCTGTATATAAGGAATTGTGGAGGTGGCTGTGTGTGTGTGACAAAGGGAACCTCTATAATATATTTCTGTATATAAGGAACTAGGGAGGGGGCTGTGTGAGTGACACAGGGAAGCTCTTTATAATAGTATATCTGTATATAAGGAACTAGGGAGGGGGCTGTGTGTGTGACAGAGAGAACATTGATTGTCATTGGCTCCATGTGTTCAGTTAGAAACCAGTAGTGCATTGCTGCTCCTTCAACAAATGGTACCAAGAGAATTAACGCAAAAATTCATAATATAAGTAAAATGGAAAGTTGTTTAAAATGTTATGCTCTATCTAAATCATGAAAGCAATTTTTTGGGTTTCATGTTCCTTTAAAGTTTAATTTTGACTTTACTCTCCCTTTAAAATTGATTTCTTTAAACCTGCCCTGGTTTCAGTTAAAATGGAGATAGTTTTATCTTTATATAGTATAGACACCTTCTTATAGGATCATGCATCTCTTATTGAAAGGAAATATACAAATACAAATGATTTTACCTCTTTAGCTGCCAGTAACAAATGATTTTACCCCCTTGTCTGCCCCTCATTACTTTCTGCTCCATACTGTAGTGCATATAGGCATGGGGATTTTTGGTTGTTGACATAAGCACTTGTTAAGTTTCAATATTATTTCTTCTAAAAAATATTTAAGGAAAAAATTGTCTCTTTATATGGCAATTAAAAACATGGTAGGGGAGGGGCATATAAAGTGGGAGGGACAAGGCAGGTGGAAGGGGCACATGAGATGGGAGGGGCAATGGGTGGAGGAGGGGCAGAGAAGGTAGGTGGAGCAAAGGGGGGTGGGGGCTCCTGCCACACTTTTGCCCGGGGGCCCTGGTTGGTCTCAGTCCGCCCCTGTTCCCTACAGTGGCGTCGCTACAGGGGGGCACTTGGCTCCAATGCTAGACTCCAATTTCAGTCACATCCGGTCACATTCCTACACAACACAAGGCAGTGGAACATGACCGGAGACAGAACAGGAGACTGGACTGGAAAGGAAGAGGGAGGAGCCAGCCAGGCGCTGTGGTGTGGTGCAGGAAGACTAGCTAGAGAGCGCGGGAAGGAGCCGAGCAGGACCGGGTCAGCAGGCAGCAAAAAAATTATGATTTGGGGGTAAGTGAAGTCACTCTCACTCACAACAGGGACAGGGTTACTTAGGACATGGCATGATGGCAGACGGCTCACTCTCTGTAACAGACAGACCCAGACTCCACCGATAAAAAACACTTTAGCTTGGTCTCTAGAGAATCTGTAAAATACTGGCTGCTGCAAATTCCCGTGTCAACTGTCATAATGTTTTTTCCGGTATGGCTGACTTGTCAAAATCTGCAATATACATTTCACACTTCTGCCACCTTGTTAGCCATACCGGAAAAAAACATTGACAGTTGACAGGGGACTGTATGTGCAGCAGCATTTAGTAGCCTGGTAGGTTTCTCTGGAACCCCACTGGAAATACATTTAAAATACCGTACATTGTGAAATTGTAAAATTTTAAAATACACTGTGCTGTGCTAGACAAGAGAGCTGTCTGTGTCAGATGTATAGGAAAGAGTTTTATGTGTGAGAGGTAGATGTGGTAATACTGAGATACTAACTACTGAATATACCTGAGGTTTAGGTATACATATACACACAGTTACACACACATGAATACACACATATACACACAGACACACACATACATACACACATACTTACATACACATACATAAATAGTTACACACACACATTATACATACATACACACAGTTACATACATGCATAAATACACACATATAAACTTATATACACATACATACACACATACATAAATACACACATATATACTTACATACACATACATACACACATACATAAATACAAACATACAGTACATACACACACAAATACATACACACACACACACACATAAATATACACACACATACATACACACACACATACATACACACACACATACATTCACAAATACACACACAGGGACTTCTAATTGTGTTTTTGAATAAGGTTAGAGCTGTACAATAGGTTAAATAAAATAGTCTGTTCTATAAGCACTCATTATTTTCTGTCCGCCGCTACAAAAAAATCTGGAAGTGCCACTCCCGAGACCAGGCTCTGGATCCGCCACTGGAATAAATACATAGCTCTGAAATTCAAGTAACTGTCATTACAAAGCTTTAATCAGTAATTGAAGTAATTTTATAAATACATTTTCTAGTTGAAAAAAAAAAAAACTAAGCATGAACAACATTTAGCCAGATTTAAATATTAAGCAAACAAACATTACCTATTTACTGATAAAAACATACACTATGTAACTAAATAGAAGTAAAACAAAAGAAAACTTTAAAACAAAGCAGTTCAATTAATCTCTAAATCAAATTATATCAAAGTTAATCTCTAGAGAAAAATGTTTATGAAGTCTTACAATAATTTAGCAGATATGTACACACACAAACATATGCTCTATAACAGCATTTACTATCATCCCAATGAAAATAAATAAAGCATTTTCCGCAAGAGAGCCATATTAATTAATCAAGTCTATAGTGTGAAGCAGTCGTGAGGTAACAAAAATTATATCTGTCACAAGATTAAGATCTCTGTCAGAGGACATACAGGTATAGAAAGATAATGTCAATGAGTAGATTTTCAATTTCTTTAATTCATTGCACGTTTTCATTATGATGTTCCTAAGAGCTCTTTTACAAACTAAAGGGCATAGCATACTCTCTTTTTTTCAGGAGAGAGACTCTCTCTTCAGAAAGCTGGTTTACTCGCATCTCAGTTACATCTTACTGGCCAGTATTTCATGATAACTAATATATTGCAGAGATATCCCCTGGAAATTCCTATTAATTGAACTTGGAGATACTATCAGATTTTCTATCAATTTAGGGTTGAAGGTACCTTCTTTTTTTCCAATTATTTATTATCTTCCGTTTATAACAATATTCATTTACCCATGGATCTATAGTACGTTGCATTTCATATACAGCTGTTCCCTTAGGGGCCCCATACATTACAGTCGAGTGTGCTGTTCCCACACTTATCTCCTAGTTAGCTGAAACCCTTATTATTAAGACTTAGACTATGTTACACAGACTATGTCACTAAGACCTTGTCACTCAGACTATGTCACTAAGACTATGGCCCCTAGTTATCAAGCCGTCAACCTCAAATATGCTGGAATTCCGCAGCGTATTTGTGGCAAGGCTGATTCGCCTTAGTTATCAAGCCCTAGATACCGGCAAAAGTAGAATTTAGTGACGTAAGCTTCGATCCGCCGGACTCAGTCCGACACAGATCGATTCTTACGTCACTCCAGATGTTCCGCACACAATTGTGCGGCACAATCTGACTACTTTTGCTAGTTATCAAAAAACTAGCAGGTACGCTTGGCACTTTTCCGGCCCAGAGTACCTGGTTTTCAAACCGCCGCCCTGGAGGCGGCAGATCCCATAGGAATCAATGGGAGTCTGACCATAGCGAAAGTTCATGTTCGCTGCTGCCAGACATCCCATTCATTCCTATTGGAGCTGTCTATACCTAACACCCTAACATGTACCCCAAGTCTAAACACCCCTAATCTGTCCCCCCTACACTGCCGCAACTAAATAAAGTGTTTACCCCCTAAACCGCCGCTCCCGGAGCCCACCGCAAGCTATAATAAATATGTTAACCCCTAAACCGCCGCTCCCGGTGCCCACCGCAACTATAATATATGTATTAACCCCTAAACCGCCGCTCCCGGTGCCCGCCGCAACTATAATATATGTATTAACCCCTAAACCGCTACTCCCGGACCCCGCCGCCACCTACATTATACCTATTAACCCCTATCCTGCCCCCCCTACACCGCCGCCACTATAATAAAGTTATTACCCCCTAAACCGCCGCTCCCGGAGCCCACCGCCACCTACATAATACCTATTAACCCCTATCCTGCCCCCCCTATACCGTCGCCACCTATAATAAATTTACTAACCCCTATCCTGCCCCCCCTACACCGCCGCCACTGTAATAAAATTATTAACCCCTAAACCTAAGTCTAACACTAACCCTAACACCCCCCTAACTTAAATATTAATTAAATAAATCTAAATAATATTTCTCTTATTAACTAAATTAATCCTATTTAAAACTAAATACTTACCTTTAAAATAAACCCTAATATAGCTACAATATAAATAATAATTATATTGTAGCTATCTTAGGATTTATTTTTATTTTACAGGCATCTTTCAATTTATTTTAACTAGGTACAATAGCTATTAAATAGTTATTAACTATTTAATAGCTACCTAGTTAAAATAAAGAAACATTTACCTGTAAAATAAAAACTAACCTAAGTTACAATTACACCTAACACTACACTATACTTTAATAAATTATTCCTATTTAAAACTAAATACATACCTGTAAAATAAACCCTAAGATAGCTACAATATAATTAATAATTACATTGTAGCTATTTTAGGATTTATATTTATTTTACTTGTAACTTTGTATTTATTTAGCTAGTTAGGTTAGGATTTATTTTACAGGTAATTTTGTATTTCTTTTAGCTAGGTAGTTATTAAATAGTTAATAACTATTTAATAACTATTCTAACTAGCTAAAATAAATACAAAGTTACCTGTAAAATAAAAATAAATTGAAAGTTGTCTGTAAAATAAAAATAAATCCTAAAATAGCTACAATATAATTATTATTTATATTGTAGCTATATTAGGGTTTATTTTAAAGGTAAGTATTTAGTTTTAAATAGGATTAACTTAGTTAATAAGAGAAATATTATTTAGATTTATTTAATTAATATTTTAGTTAGGGGGGTGTTAGGGTTAGTGTTAGACTTAGGTTTAGGGGTTAATAATTTTATTACAGTGGCGGCGGTGTAGGGGGGGCAGGATAGGGGTTAATACATTTATTATAGGTGGCGACGGTGTAGGGGGGGCAGATTAGGGGTTAATAATTTTAATATAGGTTGCGGCGGGTTCCGGGAGCGGCGGTTTAGGGGTTAAACTATTTATTTAGTTGCTGTGAGGTCCGGGATCCGCAGGATAGGGGTTAATAACTTTATTATAGGTGGCGGCGATATAGGGGGGCAGGATAGGGGTTACTAGGTATAATGTAGGTGGCGGCGGTGTCCTGGAGCGGCGGTTTAGGGGTTAATACATTTATAAGAGTTGCAGCGGGGTCTAGAAGCGGCGGTTTAGGGGTTAATAACTTTATGTAGTTGCAGGGGGCTCCGGGGGCGCCGGTATAGGGGGTAGAACAGTGTAGTTTAGTGTGGGTGCTTAGTGACAGGCTAGCAATAAAGCTGTCAAAAAGCCGAAGAGCAGCGAGATCGGATGAGTGATAACTCTCACAGTCCGCTGCTCATCGCCCCGTACTTGGTGCGCGGCTTTTTGACAGCTTTTTTGATAACTTAGGAGAAATTTTGAAGGTCCGCGGCGGCGATGGTAGGCGAACTTAGGCGGGCGTATTGAACCGGCGAAGGCAGGTAAAGTAGACGGCTTGATAACTACCTCCCAATGTGTCTAGACATCTGTCACTAAGATTATGTCAATAAGACCATGTGTCTCACAGACTCTTCTAATATCCTCACGTGTACATTAATTTGTTAATTCTGTATCCCCTTAGGTGGTTAATCAGGTTGCTATTTCAGTACAGGTTTGTTCACAAGTATCTCTTGCTTTCCACCAGGAACTGGTCACTGCCGTTCGGCTAGCAGAACCTGTGGGTGCGGCTGATACAGGAGACCTATACCTACTCTCACTTTTCCTGTGGACCAGTCACCTCCTGACATACAAACTTTATTGTATACAAGCAATTGCATAGGGGTTACAGCATGCATAAAGTCATATAACTATATTATTCAGACTTACTTAAGGAATCCATCACTCAGGGCTATTAGATTAAGACTCCATTCTCCAACAACTACTCAAGCAATTAGGCATTTAAAAGATGCCTTACCTTTCATATGAGGACCAGTCCTGGTTGAGTAGGAGTTGGGTCTGGTCGTCTGTCTTCAGCTGTTCCTGAGATGTTGGATTCCCGCCCATCGCACCAAATTACTGTGGGTCTTTCAGTTGACCTTGGAAATAACCAGGAGGCTGTACGGTGAATAATATAGTTTATTACAAGTGCACAGGGAGATACTATAACAGGGTTGTTACAGAATCTGAGGGAGGGCACTTCTCACTCAGTATATATAATACAAGTTGCATCATATACACTGTGACAGAACCCAAGGCCTAGTAATGGAAGGTATCTATATTCCCTCAAAAGTGCTGCAGTGCGGGGTATGGTCTGACAACCCCAGGGAGAATTGTTATGTTTGTTTGCTACATAGAGAAAATATGTGATTTATTTCTGGGTCCCTGGGGTGGAGTATTTGGAGAGTAGGGTGGGCCAGTGCTCCACCCCGCAGTTTGCAAGTAGCACATTATGTCAAAAAGTCCAGTCCAGGAATTCTGTCTGACTCAGCTAGCTACTCACCTGCATGTGGTAATTAACAGCAGGTGCTAATAAAATCCCCAGTCAGGGGTTGAGAGGTAAATTTGCCAGCAGTAAAGGAAAACTGCAAACACTCTCCTGAGAGACTGAGAGGAATTATCTCTAAAGGACAAAGTTTGAAAGGTCTGTGCAATATTACTTTTGTGAAAAGCTACTTAGTGCAGACAGTTGTACTTGTTAGTAAGTGCTCAGTGGAGCAAGCCTCTTTTGTTTTGTTTATGTTTATTTTGCCTGTTTTTTGCCAGACCTGATAATAAACAGACTGTATTTTATAAAGCTACAACCTTGTGTGGTGTTTCCAGCTTTGAGGACTGTGTGTTTCCAAGATCCCAGGTCACAACACTTATAAGTTACAAACCAATGAGCATTAGTGGATATCTATCACCTAAGGACTGATCAGCGCAGGATCAGTTCATGATGTACTGTACCTTCTTAGAATGACCGGAACCTTACCATACCATATTTGTCTTTTGTACAACTGACATGTTGTAGCTAACTAAGTCGAGGTTGTCCATTTACACTGATAAGAGAAATACTAACAGAATTTTATCCAGATAACCATCCTAAAAGCTAGGGGCCCTGATACACATTTAATGCACACAAAGTTAACTCATTCATCACTATACACACACACACAAGACAAGACACTTTGGTTAGTAATGTTCATGAGATGTAACTTCAGTAAAAGTGTCTTTGCATAGTAATATCCATCAGCATTGACAAAGCAAAGCAATAAACACTATAACCACTTTAAAAGCTCTTGAGGAATGGAAATAACTTTCCCCCTCCTTAAGTAGCTTTAAAAAAACTTACAGGTACAATGCGCTCTAAGCTCAAACTGCAAAACAAAGCAGGAGACATATAAACTTCACATCTAAAGCCTAGATAACACTTAGCAGTATGAAATAACACACGCAAAAAAACTTACAGTTGTAATGGAATTTAGCTCACCAAAACTGGACATATATGTGCTAACAAAAACATGCGTAATCCAGTCAAAGCACTAAAAATGGTAAGATCTAAAAAGATGTGCGCTGTCCCGACGAGCATTAACCCAACGTGCACTATCCCAACGCATGTAGACCCAAAGACTGACATGCAAAATTTAAACTAAGCATGCCAAAAACCCAATACATGCAAAATGACAAGGGGAAACATGTAAAAGATTTGGTCCCAGGGTCATATATATTAACAAAAAAATAAATTAAATAAATAAATATATATATATATATATATATATATATATATATATATATATATATATATATATATATACACAGTACATATACCAATGCCCGAAACAAGGCTATAGAGTGTCTAAATGTTAAAAAAAAAGATACTTACCATTAGACACTTGTCCACCAGTAGACAAATCAGTACTGAAACATATTGGCAAAGGTTATGGAATAGTAGTAATCTGAAGATCCATAGAAGGAGGCAAAAGACAAGTCCCTCTGACCAACTATGAAGGGTCTGTGACAGATTTCCCATGAGGCAAAAAAAGAGCCACAAACCATACCCCTTTGATAAGCACTGTACCCTAAATGGAAACCGGGCCTCAATATAGACTGAGAACCCCTCTCTCTCTGAAGATGAAGTATATGTGAGGTGGGAGGGGTTTTATAGAGCTCTTGGTGTTTGGGAATCTTTGCCTCCTAGTGGTAAGAAAGAGTTAATTTCCATGAGTATCGTGGACTCTCACCACCTCTATGAAAGAAAGAATGCAAAGTGTGATTGGATGGTGAATGTCAGTAACATATATTAAACAACATTAGACTGTAAACTGTCTAGGAAGCAAGCCCTCTAATCATGATGTGCCATTTTGCCTTTCCCTGTCTTATCGTTATCATACACCCTGTATAACGCTGCAGAATATGTTAGTGGATTACAAATAAAATAAGATAGTATGTGAGCCTAGTGTGTTTGGCCTCACATAAAATAGCATAAAGTAATTATGGTGTTATACATTTATATATGACATAGGGGTTGATCACAAGCTATCTGCAATTTGCTCCCAGTATGGATTTTGGTTCTCCAACTGAATTGGTTGTTGAGTTTCTTGGATGATCAGATGTGTACCTGATCTCACTTTCATGCATGCTAAGTCCAAACAGGGTCACAAGGATGCGTTACAAAGTGCCTGCTCCTACATTACTGAACTCACGGTCACAAAGGTATGTTCCAGTTCACAAGATCAATCATGTAGGTGCAAGCATTTTGAAACACACTCTTGTGACCGTGTGTGCCCTAAACATATGTGGAGGCCATCTTGTTTTTAGTTCACACCATAATGGAAATGGCACTTTAACAAACCATAGACATAAATATTGTAAAAAAAAAAATACTTGTCTAAATGACCATATTGCGATAGAAAATTGGTGCACAACATACAAGGTACATTCAGATGGTTTAGCAGTGGTGTGGATGGAGACAGATTACATAATTTTCCTATGAAAGTTATGATTGCACAATACTGTTTTGAAGACGCCTATACTATTAGTCACAAAAACGACAGTAGAAGGGAGACTTACAATTATAAATTAAAATGAAAAACACATCACGTATTTTGCAGATCCCCACAGCTGTACACTATATCATGTAGCCTAATATGTATTTTATATATATATATATATATATATATATATATATATATATATATATATATATATATATATATATACAGTATATATCTATATCAAATTATTTAAAGGAATACTAAACCCAATTTTTTTTCTTTCATGATTCAGATAGAGCATGCAATTTTAAGCAACTTTCTAATTTACTCATATTATTAATTTATCTTCAATCTCTTGCTATGTTTATTTGAAAAAGAAGGCATCTAAGCTAAGGAGCCAGCTAATTTTTGGTTTAAAACCCTGGACAGCAATTGTTTATTGATGGGTGCATTTAGCCAGCAATCAGCAAGCGCAACCTAGGTTGTGAACCAAAAATGGGCCAGCTTCTAAACTTTCATTCTTGCTTTTCAAATAAAGATAGCAAGGAAATGAAGAAAAATTGATAATAGGAGTAAATTAGAAAGTTGCTTAAAATTGCATGCTCTATCTGAATCATGAAAGAAAAAAATTGGATTCAGTGTCCCTTTAACTTTGAAGAGTATATTATACAGCTAAATTCATTAATAGTAACTTTATCATTTTATTTGTAGGTATTATTTTAGTATAACTGTGAGGCCTCAGTATAAAAATGTCAGTAGTGAATGGCCCTCTGTATAAAAATGTTGGGTGCTGATGCACTAGATAAGGGGTATCAAGCTCATTATATTCGGGGGCCACTGGCCAAGTGTTCTTCTCCCATTTACCAAAGTAGAAGCACATGGTAGGAGCAGGGCTGTTTCTAGAGAATCTGGCTCCCAGGGCAAAATTCCAAAATGCGCCCCCCTCACAGATTCTAAAGTCCCCCTCCTAGACCTTGCACGTCACTCTGTCATTTAGAGGTCAGCTCCAAAGCAGCAGTGCACTACTGGGACCTAGCTGAACACATCTGGTGAGCAAATGACAAGAGACAAATGTGTGTTGCGGCCAACCACAAGTTAGCTCCTAGTAGTGCATTGCTGCTGCTAAGGATATGTACATATGCTTTTCAACAATGGATACCAAGAAAACAAGAATAATAGAATGGTCTTAACATTTTTTGGTGTATCCTGAATTATGAAAGTTTAATTTTGACTTTTCTATCCCTTTAAATATGTCCTTTTTTTCCCCAAATATATTGATATTATCTAAAAAAATTTTTTATTAATTACCATTATATTTATACTTTTCTTATAGCTTTGCATATTTATTTGTTTAATGCATATCAATGCCTTTAAATTCTTACCCAAAATGTATCTACAAAACCTTTAATAGACTTTAAAGTTGAACTTTGAAAAAAGTCATCAGGTAAGATTTTCTAAAGGATTGCAATATGTCACTGGGTGTATTTGTAACATATTTAGGTGTCTATTACAATTATTTAGAAAATATATAACAAATTTTTTTTACAATATTGACTATTAAAGTCTATGAGATTTTTGCACATAAATAATTTGATAAAGAACTGTAATAGCTGTTTATTTTTCAAATATACTATACATACAGGCAATAATAGACAGAGACATGCACACACAGACAGTAATAGACAGAGATATGCACTCACAGACATTAATAGACTGAGACATGCACTCACAGACAGTAATAGACAGAGACATGCACACACAGGCAGTAATAGACAGAGACATGCACACACAGACAGTAAGTAATAGACAGAGACGTGCACACACAGACAGTAATAGACAGACATTCACACACAGGCAGTAATAGACAGACATTCACACACAGGCAGTAATAGACAGAGACATGCACACACAGGCAGTAATAGAGACATGCGAACACAGGCAGTAACAGACAGAGACATTCACACACAGACAGTAATAGACAGACATTCACACACAGGCAGTAATAGACAGAGACATGCACACACAGGCAGTAATAGAGACATGCGAACACAGGCAGTAACAGACAGAGACATTCACACACAGACAGTAATAGACAGGGACATGCACACTCAGGCAGTAATAGCAGACACACACACACACACACACACAGGCAGGGATAGATAGGCACACACACACACACACACACAGAGACAAGCACTCACAGGCAGTAATAGACAGACATTCACACACACAGACAGTAATAGACAGACATTCACACACAGGCAGTAATAGACAGAGACATGCACACACAGGCAGTAATAGAGACATGCAAACACAGGCAGTAACAGACAGAGACATGCACACATAGACAGTAATAGACAAAGACATTCACACACAGACAGTAATAGACAGGGACATGCACACTAAAACAGTAATAGCAGACACACACACACACAGGCAGGGATAGATAGGCACACACACACACACACAGGCAGTAATAGCAGACACAAGCACTCACATTTGAGTTTGTGAAAACTTGCCATTGTCATTATGGAGTAAATGGCGTATACACACATCCATCACTATTAAGCATTTGTAAACATAAATTAAATAAATACACATGAAAAAGTCATAATGTTAAAAAGATTTTTTTTATTCAACAGTCCTTAACAGAAAACCTGTTCCTTAGTATGTGGAAACCAACTTTTTATAAAGCACCTTTTTAAATTAGCTCAGTAAAACGAAAAAATATGCACATATAATTATGTAAATACCATGAATAATTTGTCATATGCATAAAGCATCACCTCTTTAGTGACATAAATCAGTGAGATAGTCTCCTACTTTCCTCAGGGTGATTCCTCTCCTTTTTACTTTCAGTTTTAGCTCTAAGTAGTTATCTGGTCTTAACACCCCCCCTTTGTGATCTTGTTGCTCCATTAGTATGAATGACATCCAATGCAGCCAATTAACATAACAGCTTCCTTTCAAAAATGTATATGCTTGTGATCTGTGTATTTTATCCTTTGCCATACCAGTAGTTTATCAAGCAAACATTGCTACTTTAACACAATAAAGTGTTTTTTTTTTTTAAAGTGCTCCCCGGGCCACTGCCCGGTCTGCCCGTCCATAGAAACAGCCCTGGGAAGGAGCTGTAGTCCACAATAGACATATGCAGTGTATATTTATCTTGAAAGTGCCAAGTGAAGTGATCATTCTGGATCTGAATAAATAGTGACATTTATCCAAGTAGTGCATAGTGGGAGTCTACACTGGACAATGCATGCTTGTCTTTATATTTATCTTGTCAGTGCCTATCAACATGTTACACCTCTTAGAACTCTAAAAAAAGTTGATGGGCCCATATTTATAATTTACCTAATAAGCAAGGGAGGGCCAGATTAAACTATCTTGAGGGCCGCATATGGCCCAAGGGCTAGTACTTTGAGACCACTGCACTGGATTGATATACAAAATGCTATGTCAATAGACATTACTGGAGATTTGTGTTGTTATAAGCAGTTGTTAATTTTACAAAGGGAATGTGATGTGCACCATAGTAACTCTGTACTATGTTAAATCCCCATCTATTTTCCTTTCCTAGGGTAAATTTTCTAAACCATGAAAAAGAAAAGACAAGAACCTACAAGCAATTCCTTTTTATTCGTTCTTATAATATCAAACCACTTTTCTGCTTTTGGTAAGTTTAATATGTGCTTATGGTTTCTTACTAAATTGTTTAATCTTAGTGGTAAAAAAGTATTCATACTTTATAAGTTATAGTAACATTAACACTATGGAATAGTTAAATTTCTAATGTAATAAATGCAGGGGCAGTTCTACACAGGGCCCATAGGGGCCAGTGCCCCTGTAAAAATGTCCCTGACTCCCCTTGTGGCCCCCCCCGGCTACTAAGCTGAAAATACCGGACAAGATCAAGGCTATTTATCTGCTTCCCTGTCCCTGAAACGCTGTCTAGTCAAAGCGTGGGGTTAACAAAGTGAAGTACAACTTGTGCCCCCTCCCCTTTCAGAGATGTGCTACAGTTCCCAGGTTGTAGTGGGGGCGAGGCGTCTTACAGCTGCAGTCTGCAGACAAGAGTTTCAGAAGTGTCACTGGTTGGTTCTGCAGACGTTCTCTCTAGCCTGTACACTGCCAGAACAGAAGAGATGTAAGTCTGCCCTCTCACCTCCACAACTCTATAATGACTGCTGGAGTGTTCTCCTTATTTTGCTAATGTATGTAAATAATTATTTGACACCATTTTCATTGAATGTGCTATCTGAACTATGTAGCACTAGTTAAGTGCATAGTCTTCTTTTTTTATTTTATTTTTTTCTACTCAGTGTGTGTATGTATGTTTGTGTTTACATGTGTATATGTGTATGTACAGTATATATATATATATATATATATATATATATATATATATATACACGTATATATATGTATGTGTGTGTGTTTATGTGTATGGATTTGTGTGTGTATATATATATATATATACGCGCGTTTCACCCTTACTGGTTCCCTGTGCTGCCGAAGCCGGATGAAGCCCTAAATGAGTAACCAGCAAGGGTGAAACGCGCATAGCTGCACAATATTCAAACTGAGGGCTGCAGCTGAGCCCTCATGAACGGACCGGAATAACGGAAAGTAAAGACCGGAAAACATCTTGCGGTTTTGAGTAAGGTCCACTCGCTGAGGGTCGGATTATCACAAGCATAGAGGACAAGTGAGTAACCTTTCTACACACGGAGAATCAAGACCTGCTGCAATCAAGGTAAAAACTGTTTTGTTACTAATGTTGCCAAAGACAGCCTAGCGAGGTGAGCGGAAGCATAAAATCTTTAATTCCTTGAGGCGTCGCAATGCTATATATTTGCACACAACACAATAACAAATGCCAATTCTAATGGACTTTGCAGCAGATAAGAAATTGTTACAACTGCTATCCAACCCCTAGAGTGTCGAATAACCTTCTCATATAATACCGCTGACAACATTTTATTTATACGAGCTAAGGAAAAGCCAGGTTAATGGCTATAATTACTGTAACCTTTAAGAAGTTAACACATGTTAAGAACATTAACACAATATTCCGAGCATAATGAATTTGGAAATATAAGGATATTATCTTCATAAGGACACTATTCACAGTTATAATATTGGCCAATATTCAGTACATAAGTGGGCCCACGTTCGTATTATAATATTGTGTAATCCGGTTTCTTTTCTGAAGTTATTTCAGTAAACATATTGCAAATACCAATTTCTTTATGTCGTTATTATTAACGGTTGAATGTACACATATGTTTTGAAGTATTGTGCATATAATTTTGTGGAATTCTAATAGACAGTGTCCTATATATGGAATACTAGTTTGTTTATTTAAAACCTAAAATCTGGTGCTGGATATAGGGAACTAAGTGTGAGAACAAGTTTTTCACACATTTCTTGTTTAAGTATTACATTTAATACCCCTTTTCCCTCCGTGCACAGGGTGGTTCTGATATTAACTTACAAGTCAGACCACTCGAATGATTTAGTGTGTTAATCAGATGGAGTGGTGCGAACCAAAACTATACAATATATATATATATATATATATATAATTTGATTACGTTTTTTAATGTGCCCCCCTGATTAAACACTGGCCCCACCTTGGCCCCCCCCCAGTAAAATTTGTCTAGAACAGCCACTGAATATATGCATAAAAGGAAAATAAGGTGGAAAGCTCAGCTCTAGACCTGCATAGGCCAGGGTTTTCTGTAAGTTGGGGTACAAGTGCCATCATTTTAGCTATTTTGTGGCTGAAGGTGAGATATTTTACAATACTTGCTGATGCTATCAATGACTAGAATTCAGCATTTCTGGTTTCATTGTTGTTTTTATATAATTATCTTTATATGGAAAAAATTTGATTCGTAAAACCTTTTTAATGCATGTTACTAAAGGGTTGTAGTATTTTTTGTAGTAACAATGCCCATTCAATTGCCTAATTAGATTGCAGGTTTTAGTTTTAGCCTCTTTGTGTTGTTCATGATTTTGTTATTTCGAGGCCTATTTATCAAGCCGTCAACCGCAAATGCGCTGGAATTCCGCAGCGTAATTGTGGAGAGCCTGATTCCCCTTATTTATCAAAGCCTACAGACCAGCAAAAGTAGAAATATATGATGTAACATACGATCCGCCGGTCTCAGTCCAACACAGATCGATGCTTACGTCATTACAGATGTTCCAAATGTAAATTCGGCCCTATCTGACTACTTTTGCTAGTTAACAAATATCTACCAGGTACGCTCGCCACTATTCCGGCCCAGCGTACCTGCTTTTCAATCCACTGCTCTGGAGGCGGCGGATGCCATAGGAATCAATGGGAGTCTGAAAGCAGCGAAAGCTTATGTTCGCTGCTGCCCGATATCCCATTGATTCCTATGGGAGAATAAAAGTTACGTTTACACCTAACACCCTAACATAAGCCCGAGTCTAAACACCCCTAATCTGCCGCCCCCTACACCGCCGCCACCTACATTATACTTATTAACCCCTAATCTGCCGCCCGATACCGTTGCCACTAAATAAAGCTATTAACCCCTATCCCGCCGCTCCCGAACCCCGCCGCCACCTAAATAATGAATTAACCCCTATCCCGCCGCTCCTGAAGCCCAACGCAACTAAATAAAGTTATTAACCTCTAAACCCCTGGCCTCCCACATCACTACCACTTACTAAACCTTTTAACCCCTAAACCGCCAGCCCCCCACATCACCATAAAATAAATTTGCCTATTAACCCCTAAACCTAACAACCCCTTAACTTTACATTAAATATTAACTCATCCCTATCTTATAATAAATTAAAACTTACCTTTAGATTTAAATTAAACTATATTAAACTAATAATTAATCTACCCTATTATACTAAATTACATTAAACTATATTAAACTATTAATTAATCTACTCTAACTGTTATACTAAAATTACATTAAACTATATTAAACTATTAATTAATCTACCCTAACTGTTATACTAAAATTACATTAAACTACAAATTAAATTAAATATATTATATAGTTAAAAACCTAACCGTACTCAAATAATTTAAATCTAATATTAAAAATTAAAAAGTTACAAAAAACTAACAACTAAGTTACACAAAAA
The DNA here is from genome assembly GCF_027579735.1 of Bombina bombina. NCBI lineage: Eukaryota > Metazoa > Chordata > Amphibia > Anura > Bombinatoridae > Bombina > Bombina bombina. The sequence goes on along the minus strand of NC_069501.1, from coordinate 719,532,052 downwards.
ACTAACAAATAAGTTACACAAAATAACAAACACTAAGTTACAAAAAAAACACACTAATTTACACAAAATAAAAAATAAATTATAAAATATTTAAACTATTTACACCTAATCTAAGAGCCCTATGAAAATAAAAAAGCCCCCCAAAATAAAAATAAAAAACCCTAGCCTACAATAAACTACCAATGGCCTTTTAAAGTGCCTTTTGCAGGGCATTGCCCCAAAGAAATCAGCTCTTTTACCCATAAATAAAAATACAAATACCCCCCCAACAGTAAAACCCACCACCCACACAACCAACCCCCCAAATAAAAACCTAATCTAAAAAACCTAAGCTCCCCATTGCCCTGAAAAGGGCATTTGGATGGGCATTGCCCTTAAAAGGGCATTTAGCTCTTTTTCCTTGCCCAAACCCTAATCTAAAAATAAAACCCACCCAATAAACCCTTAAACCTAACACTAACCCCCGAAGATCCACTTACAGTTTCTGAAGACCCGACATCCATCCTCAACGAAGAGGCAGAAGTCCTCGGCAGAAGTCATCGGCAGAAGTCTTCATCCAACCGGGCAGAAGTCTTCATCCAATCCGGCAGAAGTCTTCATCCAGATGGCATCTTCTATCTTCATCCATCCGGCACAGAGTGGCTCCATCTTCAAGACTTCCGGCTCAATGCATCCTCTTCTTTCGACGTCTTCTTTACAATGAGGTTTCACTTTGAATGACGTCATCCAAGAAGGCGTCCCTTAGATTCCAATTGGCTGATAGAATTCTATCAGCCAATCGGAATTAAGGTTGAAAAAATCCTATTGACTGTTGCAATCAGCCAATAGGATTGAGCTTTCATCCTATTGGCTGATCCAATCAGCCAATAGAATGCAAGCTCAATCCTATTGGCTGATTGGTTTAGCCAATAGGATGAAAGCTCAATCCTAAGGGAATCTAAGGGACGCCATTTTGGATGACGTCATTTAAAGTGAAACCTCATTAGAAGATTAGATTAGATTAGATAGAAGATGCTGTCTGGATGAAGACTTCTGCCGGATTGGATGAAGACTTCTGCCCGGTTGGATGAAGACATCTGCCGGCTTCGATGAGGACTTCTGCCGCTTCGATGAGGACTTCTGCCGCTTCGTTGAGGATGGATGTCGGGTCTTCAGAAACTAAGTGGATCTTCATGGGTTAGTGTTAGTTTTTTTTTTAAGGGTTTATTGGGTGGGTTTTAATTTTAGATTAGGGTTTGGGCAAGGAAAAAGAGCTAAATGCCATTTTAAGGGCAATGCCCATCCAAATGCAGTTTTCAGGGCAATGGGGAGCTTAGGTTTTTAAGATTAGGATTTAATTTGGGGGGTTGGTTGTGTGGGTGGTGTTTTTTTTATCAAATATTTGATAATTTATTTTTTATTTTGTGTTTAGTGTTTATTTTTTTTAGTGTTTGTTATTTTGTATAACTTAGTTGTTAGTTTTTTGTAACTGTAATTTTTAATATTAGATTTAAATTATTTGAGTAGTGTTAGGTTTTTAACTATATAGTATAACATTTAGGGTAGATTAATTAATAGTTTAATATAGTTAAATTAAAACTTACCTTTAGATTTAAATTACCTTTAGATTTAAATTAATTATAAGATAGGGATGAGTTAATATTTAATATAAAGTTAGCGGGTTGTTAGGTTTAGGGGTTAATAGGTTAATTTAGTTTATGGCGATGTGGGGGGCTGGCGGTTTAGGGGTTAATAGGTTTAGTAAGTGGCAGTGATGTGGGAGGCCAGGGGTTTAGGGGTTAATACATTTATTTAGTTGCGGTGGACTCCGGGAGTGGAGGGATAGGGGTTAATACATTTAGTTAGTTGCGGCGGTGTCAGGGAGCGGCGGAATAGGGGTTAATAAGTTTATTAGAGTTTTGGTGGGGTCTGGTAGCAGCGGGATAGGGGTTAATAACTTTATTTAGTTGCGGCGGGGTCCGGGAGCAGCGGGATAGGGGTTAAACATTTTAGTATAGTGGCAGTGTTTAGTGACAGGGTATAAATAAAGCTGGGGAAAAGCCGAATAGCAGCGAGATTGATGACTGTTGGTTAACAACAGTCCGCTGCTAATCGCCCCATACTTGGTGCGCAGCTTTTTGACAGCTTTTTATATAAATATGGAGAGCGTATTCAGGTCCGCGGCCGCAATGTTAGGCGATGTCAGGCGAGCGTATTGGTGCCGTTGAATGCAAGAAAGTTGACGGCTTGATAAGTAGGCCTCTTCATATCAATACATTCCTGGCTAGTCCTTTCTTTGAACTCATGTAATGGCAGTTACAAAGGGGAAGTTACTCAGAATAGAAAAAAAGATATACATTTTGTAGCGTCTCCTCTTTTGCAGCACCTTTCAGTCAGAGGCGTAACTAGAACCCTCCCGTGCAAGAATCCATGAAGGCCTGCCCCCCTCAATTCTAAAGGCAAACATTCCTGCTCCAGGACGTTCCATTCACATATAAAACACATCTATTGACATTCACATGCACACACAACCCCCCCCCACACACAATTACAAGATACTTACAAGCATAATACGCACATAGGAGCATACACAAAAAGCAGACAACAGACAAGATATGCACATAAACAGGCATTTGGAGACAAAGACAAGTAACCTCAGGTAGACATGTTCATGTGTGCACACATGAATACACAGACAAGATCCTAAAAGCGCTCACATGCATACACACATCCACAGACCCACATCACACAAACAGGAACTCATAGACATTCAAATGTGCACACAAAAAGGCATCCCCATTCGCTCACACATACATCCACATAGATGCTCAAGCCCAAAAAAATATATACACAGGCCACCAGTCTACGTCAGACCTGTCTCAGCTTGCAATGGCGACAGGGTCACATGGGGGAGCAAATTACCAATACGAGGCCAGCATGCTACCTAGAGGATAAAATAGACAGATCACTGTTGATCCAAAATAGAAAAACGAACAAATGATCTATACATAAAAATAACAACTTTATTAATCTATTAAAAGCTTATAATCCATATGCAGGAACTAGGAAGAAGGTGCTGTGTACCAGAAAGGCTTACGTGTTTTGGCATAAGCCGATAATATTGCCAATTTTAACAACTGCCTGTAGATACTTTGGTTTCAATACCATATTTATTTGTTAAATGCACACATCAGACATCGAGAGAGAAATGACAGTGGGTCAGAAATGAATGTGGTTGTATTGGGTACTGAAACCTAAAGTAGCTAGCTGCATGTTAAAGGGATACTAAACCCACATTTTTTTTCTTTCATGATTCAGATAGAGGGGCCGATTTACCAATGTCTGGCGGCAAAGATACGCTGTAGCTTATCATGTCCACCAGACATCGCTGAATGCCGACAGCATATGCTGTCAGCATTTAACATTGCGCAAGCAGTTCTGGTAAACTGCTTGTGGAATGCCGCCCCCTGCAGATTCATGGCCAATTAGCCGCTAGCAGGGGTGTCAATCAACCCAATCATATAGGATCGGACAGATTGATGTCCACAGCCTCAGAGGCAGCGGACCAGTTAAGCAGCAGTGATCTTAAGACTGCTGCTTCATAACTGCCTGAAGGCTTGCACGGAAACAGGGGCATCAGGGGCCATGCAATTTTAAGCAACTTTCTCATTTACTCCTCTTATCAATTTTTCTATGTTCTCTTGGTATCTTTATTTAAAAAAGCAGGAATGTAAGCTTAAGAGCTGGCCCATTTTTGGTTCAGAACTCTGGATAGCACTTGCTGATCGGTGGCTGCATTTAGAAAGTTGCTTAAAATTGCATAATCTATCTGAATCATGAAATAAATTTTTTTGGTTCAGTATCCCTTTAACGTCGAGTTTTTTCATTTTATTGCATGTCTCGCAGGTGGGGCTATATTTTGTTTTTTTAAAGGGGTTGGGGAAGGAACAACATAAATATATAATAGTTCCCTTCTGACAGCACAGAGCTGCAGTAGCTGTCTGCATGGTAGACCCCTCATGCTGCTCATGGAACTGAGTAAGTACAGCATGACTTTCCAGTTGTGCTTGATGACCTCTGCTCCAGGGAAGCATCTGAAGCCTGCATTGAGGAGAAGTCTCTAAATAAGACTGACTGCCTGTCAGGGTGCCAGGAATCAGACTGAGACAAGAAGTGCAAAAATAATCACACCTTTATTAATAACAAAAAATAATTAAAAAAGTCCACAAGTCAAATAACAAGCCAGGAATCAAAACCAGAGCTGGTAGTCAGACGAGCCGAGTCAGGAGCCAAAGTGAGTAATCAGACGAATCAGGAACAAGGAGAACAGCAGAGTCGGGAACAAGCCAGGGATCAGGAACCAGGAGGGACGTCAGACAGCCAGGTAATACACAGGAACTGTAACTCACAAACAGATCTGAGACAACGCAAGGGCAAAGTATACTGAATAGAGGCCCTTTAAATAATAAGTGATGACATCACAATTCTGATACTGCAACCTGTCTCACACGGATGATGTACACTAGTCCGAGGAGAAGGAAAGCTGGATCCCCATTTGAGCACAAAAGGAACGCCAAAATCTGGAGACAAACTGGCTACCCCGGTCCGACACTATCTCCTTGAGTAACCCATGTAAATGGAAGACCTCCCGGGCAAAAATTGAAGTAAGCTCCTGAGCGGTAGGCAGCTTCTTCAAGGGAATGAAATGTGACATTTTAGAAAAACGGTCAACAACCATAAAGATAACAGTATTGCCACTAGAAACAGGGAGCTTGACAATGAAGTCCATGGAAAGATGTGTCCAAGGACACTCACCATTAGCAATAGGTTGAAGAAGACCCACAGGAAGACGTCGAGGAGTCTTATTCTGTGCACAAACTGAGCAGGAGGCAACATACACAGCAACATCAGAACAAAGACCTGGCCACCAGAATTGTTTAGTGACAGACCAAATCATTTGGTTCTTGCCCGGGTGACCTGCGGTTTTAGGATAGGGGTAAGTGTGCAAAAGTTTAGTTAGAAGATTCTCAGGAACAAAGCACTTACCACTTGGCTTCTCAGGAGGTACATTGGTTTGTGCAGTCAGGATCTCCTCCCCCAAGGGAGAAGTCAAATTAGTATGTATGGTAGCCAAAATATGGTCAGGAGGTATAACTGGAGTAGGTACAGACTCCTCCTTGTCGAGAGAGGGCATCAGCCCTAACATTCTTACTACCAGGCAGGTAGGAGACCACATAATTAAACTGAGACGAAAATAGCCCCCATCTGGGCTGTCGGGGCAACAAACGTTTTGCTTCGGATAGATAAGTTAAATTCTTGTGGTCAGTAAGAATTAGCACTGGTACGCTCCTTGAGTGCCAAAATTATGGCCAGTAATTCCCTGTCGCCAAATTCATAATTGCACTCCGCTGGAGACAATTTCTTAGAGAAGAAACCGCACGGATGCAAGGAACCGTTAGACGTAGGATGTTGAGACAAGAGGGCACCTACTCCAGTCTCAGATGCATCGACCTCAAGAACGAAAGGCAGGACAGGGTTAGTATGAGCCAGAACTGGAGCGGCAGCAAGGGCAGTCTTAAGACTCTCAAAGGCTTTAATGGCAGTAGGTGACCAATGGAGTGGATCATTCTCTAAAATTTCTATAGTAATTGGCAAAGCCCAAGAAACATTGAATAGACCAAAGACCAACTGGGCGAGGCCACTGCAGAACTGAAGACAACTTGTCAGGTTCCATGGAGAACCCTGCAAAGGAGATAACATAACCTAGGAAGGTTACTTGAGTCTGATGGAACTCACATTTCTCGAGTTTACAAAACAGGCCGTTCTCATGTAGTCTCTGAAGAACCCATGTAATATCAGAATGATGAGCCTCAACACACTGTTGCAACATATCTCGTAGGACATCATTAATAAATTCCTGGAAAACAGCAGGAGCATTACATAGGCCAAAAGGCATTACAAGATACTCATACTGCCCGCTCCTGGTGTTAAATGCTGTTTTCCATTTGTGGCCCTCCTTGATCCTAACGAGATTGTACATTCCTCTCAAATCAAGTTTAGAAAAGACCGTAGCTCCCTTGAGGCGGTCAAAGAGTTCTGTAATGAGAGGAGTAGGGTAAGCATTCTTAATGGTAAGATGATTAAGACCCCTATAATCGATGCATGGTCTTAACTCGCCACCCTTGTTCTAAACAAAGAAGAAGCCAGCCCCTGCAGGAGAGCAGGATTTGCGGATGATCCCACACAACAGAGCATAGGCAACATACTCCTCCATAGCACAATTCTCTGCAACAGACAGAGGGTAAACCCGGCCCTGAGGAGGAATGGCTCCGGGTTGCAGATCTATGGCACAATCGTAAGACCGGTGAGGAGGCAACGTACCGGCATGCACCTTGTCAAAAACGTCTATGAACTCTCGGTACTCCTCTGGCAATTGAGATACTGAAGAAGTGCATAAGACTTTAACTAGTTTCTGAAGACAAGTGGAAATACATTGCGGAGACCATGACAAAATTTCGACCTGCGCCAGTCGAGACTGGGATTGTGCTTTTGGAGCCACGGATAACCCAGAACAACTGGAAACTGGAGGGTTTCAAAATGTAGAGCCCCAACAGCCATGGATTCGTGAGTAACGGGTGCGGGCTGGAGGGGCCTTCCATCAATGGCCTCAATAGCAAGCGGAACAGACAGAGGCAAAACAGGAATGGAGTGCTTTGATACAAAAGCACTGTCAATGCAATAGCCCACAGCACCGGAGTCAGCAAGAGCCTGGGTTACTATGGAGGAGTCCACCCAGGAAAGGACAACCATGACCAAAGGTTTCTCCTTTAGCGGTTCCAGGGACAAGGATAAACCACCCAAGGTCTGCCCCCGACAGGACCTTAGGTGTGAGTGTTTCCCGGCCATGTAGGACAAAAGGTGGCCCTGTAACCCACAATAGAGGCAGAGCCCCTCCCTCCTCCTAAAGGCCCTCTCCACCGTGGAGAGACGCGTGAATCCCAACTGCATCGGCTCAGCAGTACCTGGTGACTTGGGACCAGGAGGCATAGGAGGAGAGGGAGGCATGGGTGGGAATGAACACGTAGGAGACAACGGAACGGGAGGCTTCCGCAAGTGCTTCTTGAAAGAGAGCCTCTCTCTGAGTCTGATGTCAATTGGGATCAAAAAAGTCACCAATGCCTCGAGATCCTCTGGTAAATCTCTGGCAGCAACTTCATCTTTAATCGCATCAGAGAGCCCATGAAAGAAGGTGGCGGCAACAAGGGCTTCATTGTTCCAATCTACCTCTGCGGCAAGCGTACGGAACTCAATGGCATACTGAGCAACAGATCTTGTACCTTGCTGAATGGACATGAGTTGTTTAGCAGCAGAGGAGGAGCGAGCCGGAACATCAAATACTCTTCAAAAGGAGGCCACAAATTCAGAGTAATTTGAAATCACAGGTTTATTAGTCTCCCACAAGGGATTAGCCCAGGCAAGAGCTGTGTCAGAGAGTAACAAGATGAGAAATCCCAACTTAGCTCTGTCAGAGGGAAACGCCTGAGGTAAAATCTCAAAGTAAATGCCCACCTAGTTCAAAAAACATCTGCACTGAATAGGATCACCTCCATATAGCGGAGGTGCAGAACCAGACATGCTCCTGGTAGGACTAGGTGCAGCAGCGGAAACAGGAGCAGCCACAACTTGTGGAACACTTTGGTCCAAATGTGCAGTGCGAATCAGCAGGGTTTGCAGGGCTAGTGAAAATTGATCCAAACGTGATCCTGTTCATCCATCCTGGAAATGATTTTAGATAAAGGTGGATTATTAGCACCATCAGGATTCATGGCCCTTGCGTAATGTCAGGGTGCCAGGAATCAGACTGAGACGAGAAGTGCAAAAATAATCACACCTTTATTAATAACAAAAAATAATAAAAAGTCCACAAGTCAAATAACAAGCCAGGAGTCAAAGCCAGAGCTGGTAGTCAGACGAGCCGAGTCAGGAGACAAAGCGGATAGTCAGACGAGCCGAGTCAGGAGCCAAAGCGAGTAATCAGACTAATCAGGAACAAGGAGAACAGCAGAGTCAGAAACAAGCCAGGGATCAGGAACCAGGAGGGACGTCAGACAGCCAGGTAATACACAGGAACTGGAACTCACAAACAGGTCTGAGACAACTCAAGGCCAAAGCATACAGAACAGAGACCCTTTAAATAATAAGTGATGACATCACAATTCTGAGACTGCAACCTGTCTCACACGGATGATGTACACTAGTCTGACCATAAGAGAGCGTGCAGGAAATGAGCAGCATCACACACTCTGCGCCAGACTCAGCAAGAGAGGTAAGTAAAATGGCTGCCAGCAGCACATGGCAAACAAAGCAGGGAAAAAACCCTGACACTGCCCAGTATTGGTAATGGAAGCAGGCAAGCAGCCTATTTACTGCACTGGCTCCAGAGTCCCAAACCCAAAAGACTCAGACTCCTGTCCTGTTCCTATCTGAATTGCATCTGCTGCTGCGCCCCCCCAGTTGAACCTGTAACCTTTGCAACCCCAGTAGTTCGGTCACTGCCTTGAATGGTTGCAAAATCAGTTGTTGTGTGCAGATTGCTGATAAACTGCCTATTATCAGCAGATTGTAAAGTAATCTAGCCACCAATTCAAGTTAATCTGCAGAGTGTGCGGAGCAGACAGATATAAGATTGCTGTGGGTCCTACATCTGCTAACTGATCTGGAGCATTGAGGCCTAAGGGACCCTTATGAGGAGACTGGGAAATAAAAAAAACAGGGATGCCACATAGGGGCCCATTTATCAAGCTCCGTATGGAGCTTTAAGGGCCGTGTTTCTGGTGAGCCTTCAGACTCGCCAGAAACACCAGTTATGAAGCAGCGGTCTAAAGACCGCTGCTCCATAACCTGTCCACCTGCTCTGAGGAGGCGGACAGAGATTGCGTGAAATCAACCCGATCAAATACGATCGGGTTGATTGACACCCCCTGCTAGCGGCCAATTGGCAGCCAGGAATCTCACAGCCTTTATCCTAGCTGTTGCACAGGCATACAGGAACCAAAGTACTTATCCAATTTCCTCACCAAGCAGATGCACAATAAAGAAATAAACACTCTCCAAATGTACTCGTGATAGCACCAAATTCTCTAATTCAAAAGTCCCAAACAGCATAACAAATCAAAACAGGTAGCATAGAAAAAAATATTTCTTTCTAATGACACGGTGAGTCCACGGATCTGTTGGTAATATCACTCCTAGCCAGCAGGAGGAGGCAAAGAGCCCCACAGCAAAGCTGATAAATATCACTTCCCTACTCACAAACCCCAGTCATTCTATTTGCTGTGTTGCAAGGAGGTGGTTAAGTTTTGATTTTTGATAAAAGATTCTTCAATCAAGATTTTTTATTTTTTTTAGCAGAGCAGATTTGCTCTGTTTTATTCCTGGGGTTTATCTGTAGTCCATGTTTTTCTCTTCAGTAGAGCAGTGGTGGCTTTTAAGCATTTGGGAACGTGTGGGGTATAATCCTCACTGCGCCTCCCAAACAGTTGTTGCTGCCCTTTTGTTAAAAAGCCTGAGTAGGTTTGTTCAGTCTTTTTTGTTTTCCACAGGTCTATGTGAGGAGGGTGCCTCTCAAACCAGGTGAGCTGTCCTCCTGCCGGACGGCTAGATGCAGGTAAGTGCTTGATCTCCTATGCGTGGGGGACATGCACTTTTGGAATTATTCTGCATTATTATGGGACATGTATATCCTGAGGCAGGATATCTTTGGCAGGATGCAAGCGCTTGTTGTGACTTTAGGAGACTTGGGGTTAATACTTTGTGAAAGTATCCCTGACTGTTTATTTAGTTATCTACTGGTGAATTTTACATAGCTATGCTTTGATAGAGATACATAATGTCCCTCTGATAATCTGATAGCTGATGTAGCATAGATTGCTTTTCACAGACTCCTAGCATAGACACCCGAGTCCTAGAGGTTCTGAGATGAACGGTACATTTTTATATTTGTTATCCTAGAGGTACTGAATTAATGTATAGGCGTTATTTCGAGTGAAGGGAAATAGCGCTTAAGTTTTTTCTTGTGTAGATACCGCTACTCGGTGTGAAAGGACCCACTCTGTCATTAGCGACGGTTACTGAGTTTATTTCAGGCAGTGTGAGACGTGCAGTTAACTTTAGTTGTGCGCTCTTTCTATGGGCTTTGTTTGTTCCCGCCCTCTTCTTCCCTCAGTATGGCGGATAAGCGCCATTTGTTCCGTACGAGGCGATGTTCTGCGCAGGGCATGTGAAATGTTCCGCCCTCTTCTCCTTCAGTATGGCGGTTCAGCACCATCTGTTTCCATTCGTAGCGATGTTTAGAAGTCTAATCTTAGTAAGTTAGGGCATGTGACTCGCCCTCCTTTTTTGTTTTCCGTTGCAACGGATTTATGCCGTAGGTGTGGGTGTGTGTAATGCTACGGAGCTGGGTGTTTGTATTTTTTAGCTACTGTGTGTTGATTGACATGGTCCTTCAATTATGGGTGGCTTTCAGGTTACTGCCGTTCGATCTTTAAGGTTTTGGTTGTTACAAAGCCTTGTAATAGTGCTCTCTCATAAGTTTTTATCCACTGTTAGTGGTTATATTCTTTTTCTTATAGGTTGTTTTCTTTCACACCTATGTTTGGGGGCACTTTTCCATTCATCTATGGATGTTTTTTTCTCATGTGTTTCATACGCTCCCATATATAATTATTAAACACCATGATGTGGGTGCTTCAGGATTGTTATAGTCTGCTATGCCCTGTAGCATTTTGTGTCTTGTCATTTTTTTGCTGCATGAGTATTAGATGAGCTAATGTCTCTTAGGATGATACTGTTTTTGTCTATGCAACAGTTTTTCTCCTTTTATGTCCCAAGCCTTAATGGAGTCACATGAAGTGCCCTGCGGTTCCTCTCAATCTCCAGGAGGAGTGTTATGCATGCAGAATTGAGTTCAGGTATCCTCTTCGGTATCTGGGGCCTGGTCTGTTTTTTTCCTTTTTCTCAAGGAAAGTGCAAGAGGACTTATATATTTCAGAATTTGAGGGTTTCTGTTCTGCTTGTGGCTACACTGTGGTCCCTCTCCTGCTGGCGAGGAGGATTCTGTAGTTTCTGAGGGTGTGATCTCAGACCTGGACAGTATAATTCCTTCGTCTGAAGTTGTTCACTTCAGTTTAAGCTCAAATACCTTTGTGATGTTAAGGGAGGTTTTAGCTACCTTGATGCGACTCAACATGTTTTGTCGTGGTTAATCTTAAAGAATCTTTTTCATTTTCGATTCTGGAAATGCCCTTGGATGGCTCAGTGGAAAGTCACTGCGATACATCATGAGGGATCAGAGTTCAATACTCCATGGGGGCCTAATATTCTGTTTAATTTTTTCCTCTATGGAGTGTTTTCCTGTCCCAGACCGTGCTAGGAGGAATAGGAATAGTCAAGGTTTCCTTGTCCTACTTTTCCTGTCTTGATAAAGATGTCTGCATAATGTTTCAGGGCGCACAGTGCCTTAAGTAGTGGGACATTTCTTCTCTGGCCTAGAGAACTTTGAATCTCTGAAAGTATAGCTGTTCTTTCAGGATCTATGGAGGGCTTAGTGGGTAACAACAAGCTGGGAAACCAAGAACTTGGTTTTATCATTGCTCAAGGGCAACGTTTTATGAGCGCAATGTCTTGTCTGATCCATTTTGAGAAGATTCTGTATTATAGCTCTTATGCTAAGGGAGTTATGATATCTTCCTTTTTCTGTGTCCGCTGGGCGTGAAAATCAGGCTGAGAACCGGGAGTTCCAGGTTCAAATACTGGCATGGCAGTGACGGCGATGCCTTAAAGATGACCTTTTCGACAGGGGATTTTTCCTCTGTGACCAAGTTTTGGTGCCTTTGTACAAGGGTAAAGCCTGGTTTGGTCCTGGTCTGCCAGGGAATTTTCTAGTATGTTTTTCTATAGCCCAAGAGGGAAGTTTAATCTCTCTGTTGGTCTTCAACTATAGATCAAGAGGGCCCGAGGACAGAAATCCTTAGGGTTACTACTTAGTAGTCATCTCTTTCCATCCTGAAGCAGTTCCTCCTCTAAGAGTTTTTATTTGCAGGCCTGATATCTATGAGATATTTTGTGGGCGTTTGGATATCCTCTTTCCCATGAATAGTCTATCCCTGTTAGGGAGATGGGTCTGAATTTTATTCATTCCTGATTTTGTTTCCGATAAGGAAGAAATTTGCAACTGTAGCATTTTCAGTGGCCTTTGCCACAGCGCCTAAAATTCTAAGGGTCTGGGAGCTCTATTGGCAGTATTCGGTCCCGGGGTATTGCAGTATCACCCTATCTGGTTGTCATTACGTTCCAGGCATTATATTTAGAACTAACGGAATCTTTCAAAGAATTGGTGTCTTCTTCGTTTCCACGGTGGAAAGGTCAATTCAAAGAAGACTTGTCTGGTTTCGTCTACAAGAGTGATCTTATTAGGATCCGTTTTAGACTTCCTTTTAAGTAGATTTTTCTGATGGAGGTCAGAAAGACCAATGTTCTTTCTGATTGCTGTCCTTCCGGTCTGCGGTTCAATCATCAGTGACCCAATATATGGAATTAGTTTAATAGGGGTTCCATGGACTTTCTTTTCTTCTGTCCATTTGGAGACCTCTGCAGTTTCTGGCTCGCTCATTGGAATGGGGGTTTACTAATCTATCGCAGAGGATAGTTTTTGGACAAACTACTCTCCCCATAATAATTTTGGATTGACATCGACCATCATTTAGGGTTGGGTCTCAACTGCCTCTAACCTGGTTTTTCAGGTTCCAGTCGAACAACATATCCTCGGTGGTATGCATCAGCCACTAGGGGGAACTTGGAGTTCCTTGGCCATGGCAGAGGTGGCCCATCTTATTCAGGGGGCAGAGATTCTCAACTGCTGGTTTTCTGCGATCCTCATCCCAGGAGTGGACTATTGGGAAGCGGATTTTCTGAGCAGATAGACTTTTCTACCCGGGGGAACCTCATTCGGAGGTGTTTTCCAGTTTGACCCTCAAATGGGGGCTGCCAGAGCTGGATCTCATGGTTTCTTGGCAGAATGCCAAGCTTCCGAGGTACAGCTTGAGGTCAAGGGATCCACAGGCAGTCCTGATGGATGCTCTGGTGGTTCTTTGAGACTTCAGTCTAGTTTACCTGTTTCCTCCGTTCGATCTCCTTCCAAGGATCATTGCTCGGATCAAGCAGGAGAGGACATCAGTGATTCTCATAGCTCTGGCGTGGCCTTGCAGGATCTGGTATGCAGACCTAGTGGAAATGTCTTTCTTTCCACCTTGGAGACTTCCTCTGAGAAAGGACCTTCTTTTTCAGGGTAACTTCTGCCATCTAAATTTTTTTTTCTCTGAAGCTGACTGCTTGGAGATTGAACACTTATTTTTATCTAAGTGTGTGTTTTCTGTGTCGGTCATTAAGACCTTTTCCAGGCTCGTAAGCCTGTGACTCGTAGGATTTTCCATATTGGTGTGAATCCAAGTGATACTCGTGGAGTAGAGTCTGGATTCCTAGGATTTTGTTTTTTCTCCAGGATGGTCTGGGGAAGGGTTTGTCGGCTAGTATTCTGATGATTCAGATTTCGGCATTGCCTATTTTGTTGCACTGCGGATGTGCCAGACGTGCAATCTTTTTTTCAGGCCTTGGTTAGGATCCGGCCTGTTTTTAAACCAGTTGCTCCTCCCTGGAGTCTTAATCTTGTTTTTAAGGTTTTTCAGCAGGCTCCGTTTGAGCCTACGCATTCCTTGGATATCTTGGAAGGTTTTGTTTCTTGTTATTAATTTCTCTGCTAGGAGAGTTTTGGAACTCTCGGCTCTACAGTGTGATTCCCCTTATCTATTTTTCTTTCTGATAAGGTGGTTTTGCGTACTAAGTTGGATTTCCTGCCTAAAGTTGTTTTGTTCAATAATATTAATCAGGATATTGTTGTTCCTTATTTGTTTATTGCATATCCTAAGGGTTGTTTGTGCGCTGAAATTCTATCTTCAGGCGTCTAAGGAATTTTGTCTTCTGCCTTGTTTTTTTTTTTTTGTGGGAGACGCAAGGGTCAGAAAGAGGGTTTTTCATTTGGCCTATGAGTTTGCTGGTCAGCAACCTCCTGAGTAAATCACAGCTCATTCCATGAGGGCTGTATCTTTTTCATGGGCTTTCCATATTTAAGCTTCTGTGGAACAGAGTTGCAAGGCTGCAACTTGATCACCTTGCATTCTTTTTCTAAGAATCTTTAAGTGCTATTCTTTTGCCTCGGCTGAGGCTTCTTTTGGGAGAAGGGTTCTTCAAGCAGAGGTGCCTTCTGTTTAGGCTCCTGCCTTGTCCCTCCCTTATCTTCTGTGTCCTCTAGCTTGGGTATTGATTCCCAACAGTAATTATGATGATCCATGGACTCACCGTGTAATTAGAAAGAAAACAAAATGTATGCTTACTTGATAAATGTATTTATTTCTTGACACGGTGAGTCCACGGCCCACCCTGTATTTTTTAGACAGTTTATTTTCTATAAACCTCAGGCACCTCTGCACCTTATGTTACTTCCTTTCTCCTTTCTCTTTGGTCAAATGACTGGGGTTTGTGGGTAGGGAAGTGATATTTATCAGCTTTGCTGTGGTGCTCTTTGCCTCCTCCTGCTGGCCAGGAGTGATATACCCAACAGTAATTATGATGATCCGTGGACTCACCGTGTCAAGAAAGAAAGAAATTTATCAGGTAAGCATAAACTTTATTATTATATCAGTTATTTGTAGAGCGCCAACAGATTCCCAGATTCCGCAATAAAAATCATTGTAACAACATACAACTTATTAGTAGCATTTACCCCTCCTCCTAAACCCGCTGGGGAGTGTAAGAGGATAACCACAATAGTAACGAAAACCTATATCCATATAACACAATCCCTATAACACAATGACCTTTCAAGATGACACACAAATATACCACACATAGCATCAACAAAACATCTGACAAATATCACATCTTGCCACACTAAATGATGTGTACTAAATATACCCTAAATAATACACCCCAAAAAATAGAATAAACAAAAGTCAATTTCTACCTATAGTGAAAAAAATGCTGTTTGACTGTTTTGAGACAGTCCCATATATGAATCCAATAAAAATATTAAGGTACAGTGGAAATAGTCTATTTACCCTTAGGAAATTGCAGGTTTTTAAAATGTAAAGACAGAAATAAAAACAATGTAAATATCAGTCTTTTCCCATCTGTAATGTTATCTTCCAATAAACAAAAATCCAGAGAAAAAAATTACATATAGTTAATTATAAGGACATTTTAAATTGTAATACTGCAACACCCCAACTAATACTTTGTGCAAGTACCTTTTGCATTTATTACAGTAGAATAGATTTTTTTTTAGTGATCACAAAATGTCTGTTAGGATTTTCATTTTGCTCTTGTCGGGTTGCGTTCTTATTTCAAGTTCCAAAAAACGTATTTAGCGCTAGCGTTAACCTGAATAGCGCAAAAAACCTAACTTAAAAAGTTTTTTGTGTGCGCCTGAATGTATTCCCCTGTAGAAATCAATAAAGAAAAAGAAACCTAACACCCGAGATAGCGCAAACGTCATCGCATTTTCGCATTCCCAATAGAAGTCAATGGAGAAAAAAAAAATGTTGGAAAAAAAAACATTGTGCATAGCATATTCGCATTTTAAAATTTGAAATATTTACAGTAAATACATAGATAAAATCTTTATTAAATTTTGCATAAATATGTTTTATCATGTTTTCATCTACTTAATGGCAAAGGGATATAATGCAAAGCAAAAGCTACAACATGTATTAGTATGAGCATAGAACATAACGTACAGTATTACTAATCTTTAAACACACTGCAGTACATGATGTGGTATCTAGTAATCCCCACTAGTAGCTCACTAGAATTATGATCAGTCCCATATCATAACTGTACTCAGACTTACCGCTGATCATATCATGTCCATTGTATAAATACCTATTATATTAACATAAACAACTCTAGCAAAACACATCATCTATTGAAAAATTCATATTATACTGTGTCTAATTCGGCAACAATAGCTACGTTAGCATCACACAGTTCAGATCACATGTATAGCTAGTATCCCATTAGGCACAGTACAATATAAACAAATATCTATCGACTTCTATTCATGTGCACATTTCACTATCTGTATGTAGTTTATTATCTTACATCCTACAACTCATAATACTAGTATAATGCCACACATGATCAAATATACCATACATTAAAAATCAAATTATAGGGGGTGTCTAGGCAGCGGCCATGCTGGTCTCATAATCAGAAGCTCCTAGAGTGAAATTGATAATCCGCCAGTTTTCTTAGGAACATCGCTCCTTACAACTATGGGGACTAACTACCTTACAAGCTGAACGTCTAAGCAATACCCTCTAGGACCTAATCTAGACCGTTGGGACCTACGACAGCTGCATTTATTAAGATATCAACCACTCTTCCCTCCGGTAACCCAGGTCGAGCGGCTCCTAGCTCTACACTTTATTCTCCAAAGCCTAGAAGCGTTGCGGGAAGCCAAGCACCCAGATACTTCCTAACCAAGGGGAGATAAAGTGAAGCCGTGAGACGCCTTAGGAAGGTATATCACGCTGGAGCAATATGGAGGCTCAACTTAAAGCGGCAATCAATGCATTGGAGGCTTCCGTGGACAACTGCTGCAACAACCTACTCCACCAAATATCCTTTTTACGAAATGGGGTAGCTACTACAAACAGCTTTGAAGATTCTCAATCCATGGGTTGCACTACACCAACCATGTGCAAGGTAGAAGACTCTGTTCTGCTGAGAAAGAGGGTATCAGAGCACCTAAAAAATCCACTGCGCATGATGAGCCAATTATCCGTGTAACTCATAGAGCCTCCTGCCCTCCAATTCTTGAAAGACACCTTACCGTCTGCTCAGATGTTCCCGTGATGGTTCTGGACCACATCACGAGGCAGATGATCGTGGTGGGGATGGAGACTAAATTGGCAATTCATAGCATCATAGGCTACTTCTCCCTACATAAGCTAAACTCTGAGCACAACAAGATCGTTAATCTGAACCTACTATCAGAGACTGTGAGTATTATAGGATTCCCATGTCAAGGAAACTTTTTTTGCAGCCAGACTCGTTGCTCCACGATGCCCCTGATCTTTATCTCTACAGCTCTCTCCCTACAGAACTGAATACTGGATATAGGGTAGAGGGAGGACTGGGACACTCGTTTCATGGCAGCAGCTGGAGTGGCCTAAAGGTCAAAATCTATCGATATAGTTTACCTCCTTCTCCTTTCCCTAGGGGTCTTACCCATCCATACCAGTTTTGTCCATGTCCTTTTGTTAGCATACTGGGTACTCATGTCGTTCTCAGTAGAGATAACCTTTGTTAAGTTGTATACCACTTCTGTCTCCAGTTTACTATACATAATTCATTTCAGGAAGGCTAACTACACTATATATTTTACCTTTGTATTTGCTATTGTTGATGGGTGAGATTTGAAAATATTTAATAGACTAAATCAGCCTACACTGGTTCATAATGACAATTTTTTGTAATTGCTGGGCATTATTTAGATTCTACCTGCAACTGTATGGTAACCAATTTCCTTAGAGAGATATTTCTTACTAGGTGTCAACACCCTACATGATGCTGGCTGGTAGTACTCCATGTAATTAACTTCTGCATGCATGACATTATTATTTGGTTATTAACCGCAGCTACAACAACCCCAGATACATACCTATCTTTAAATGCTTTAAAAGAAATGTGCTATTCTTAACAGCCTTATAAATGCCGTAAAAATATTTACCCAACTATCCACAAAAGTAGACCAAACTAATTTGATGACAGAGGGGCATATGTATCAAGCTCCAAAAGGAGCTTGATGCCCCATGTTTCTGGCGAGCCTGCAGGCTCGCCAAAAACAGCAGTTATGAAGCAGCGGTCACAAAGACCACTACTCCATAACCTGTCCGCCTGCTCTGAGCAGGCGGACAGACATCGCCGGAAATCAACCCGATCGGGTTGATTGACACCCCCCTGCTGGCGGCCTATTGGCCACGATTCTGCAGGGGGCGGCGTTGCACCAGCAGCTCTTGTGAGCTGCTGGTGCAATCCTGAATACGGCGAGCGTATTGTTCGCCATATTCAGCGAGGTCTGGCAGACCTGATCCGCAGTGTCGGATCAGGTCCGCCAGACCTTGATAAATATGCCCCAGAGTATCTTTCTCCCAAACCCTGACCCTTGTTTCAGAGTGTTGCTGAGCTCCTACACCTACATGTGTGTATTTATATCATCCTATGCTCTAGGTCCATACTCAGAAATTCTACCTAACACTCGGCTAGATTACGAGTTTTGCGTTATGAGCGGCTTGGTGCTAACTTGCAAGTTATTGTCACCGCTCACCTCCCTATTGCGCTGCTATTACAGGTTTTCATAAACCCGGCGTTAGCAGGCAATATGTGAGCGTTGAGCAAAATTGAGCTCCATACCGCACACAAATACCAGCGCTGCTTTGGACTGGTTTTACGTGCTCGTGCACAATTTCCCCATAGACATCAATGGGGAGAGCCGGCTGAAAAAAAGCCTAACACCTGCAATAAAGGAGCGCAAAGCTCCGTAATGCAGCCCCATTGATTCCTATGGGGAAAGAAAATTTATGTTTACACCTAACACCCTAACATAAACCTGAGTCTAAACACCCCTAATCTGCTGCCCCTGATATCGCCGCCACCTACATTACACTTATTAACCCCTAATCTGCTGCCCCCAATGTCTTCGCTACCTACCTACCTACACTTATTAACCCTTAATCTGCCGTCCCCAACGTCGCCACCACTATACTAAAGTTATTAACCCCTAAACCTAACCCTAACACCCACTAACTTTAATATAATTAAAATAAATCTAAATACAAATTACTATCATTAACTAAATAATTCCTATTTAAAACTAAATACTTACCTGTAAAATAAACCCTCAGGCCTAGATTTGGAGTTTGGCGGTAGATGGGTTGTTAACGCTACGCGGGCTTTTTTCTGGCCGCACCATAAACTTAACTCTGGTATCGAGAGTCCAAAAAAATGCTGCGTTAGGCTCCAAAAAAGGAGCGTAGAGCATTTTTACCGCAAATGCAACTCTCGATACCAGAGTTGCTTACGGACGCGGCCAGCCTCAAAAACGTGCTCGTGCACGATTCTCCCATAGGAAACAATGGGTCTGTTTGAGCTGAAAAAAAACCTAACACCTGCAAAAAAGCAGCGTTCAGCTCCTAACGCAGCCCCATTGTTTCCTATGGGGAAACACTTCCTACGTCTGCACCTAACACTCTAACATGTACCCCGAGTCTAAACACCCCTAACCTTACACTTATTAACCCCTATTCTGCCGCCCCCGCTATCGCTGACATCTGCATTATATTATTAACCCCTATTCTGCCGCTACGTAAACCGCCGCAATTTACATTATCCCTATGTACCCCTAATCTGCTGCCCCTAACACAGCCGACCCCTATATTCTATTTATTAACCCCTAATCTGCCCCCCTCAACGTCGCCTCCACCTGCCTACACTTATTAACCCCTAATCTGCCGAGCGGACCTGAGCGCTACTATAATAAAGTTATTAACCCCTAATCCGCCTCACTAACCCTATCATAAATAGTATTAACCCCTAATCTGCCCTCCCTAACATCGCCAACACCTAACTTCAATTATTAACCCCTAATCTGACGACCGGAGCTCACCGCTACTATAATAAATGGATTAACCCCTAAAGCTAAGTCTAACCCTAACACTAACACCCCCCTAAGTTAAATATAATTTAAATCTAACGAAATTAATTAACTCTTATTAAATAAATTATTCCTATTTAAAGCTAAATACTTACCTGTAAAATACATCCTAATATAGCTACAATATAAATTATAATTATATTATAGCTATTTTAGGATTAATATTTATTTTACAGGCAACTTTGTAATTATTTTAACCAGGTACAATAGCTATTAAATAGTTAAGAACTATTTAATAGTTACCTAGTTAAAATAATAACAAAATTACCTGTAAAATAAATCCTAACCTAAGTTATAATTAAACCTAACACTACACTATCAATAAATAAATTAAATACAATTCCTACAAATAACTACAATTACATAAACTAACTAAAGTACAAAAAATAAAAAAGAACTAAGTTACAAAAAATAAAAAAATATTTACAAACATAAGAAAAATATTACAACAATTTTAAACTAATTACACCTACTCTAAGCCCCCTAATAAAATAACAAAGACCCCCCAAATAAAAAAATGCCCTACCCTATTCTAAATTAATAGAGTTAAAAGCTCTTTTACCTTACCAGCCCTGAACAGGGCCCTTTGCGGGGCATGCCCCAAGAAAATCAGCTCTTTTGCCTGTAAAAAAAAACATACAATACCCCCCCCCAACATTACAACCCACCACCCACATACCCCTAATCTAACCCAAACCCCCCTTAAATAACCCTAACACTAAGCCCCTGAAGATCTTCCTACCTTGTCTTCACCTCAACAGGTATCACCGATCCGTCCTGGCATCCGGTGCTGAAGAGGTCCAGAAGAGGCTCCAAAGTCTTCGGGGTCTTAGGGGTTAATTATTGTAAGTAGCTGGCGGCGACGTTGTGGGGGGGCAGGTTAGGGGTTAATAAATATAATACAGGGGTCGGCGGGGTTAGGGGCAGCAGATTAGGGGTACATAAGTATAACGTAGGTGGCGGTCGGCAGATTAGGGGTTAAAAAAATTTAATCGAGTTGCGGCGATGTGGGGGGACCTCAGTTTAGGGGTACATAGGTAGTTTATGGGTGTTAGTGGTATGGAAAAGTCGCGGCTGGAAAGTGAGCGTTAGACCCTTTCCTGACTGACTCCAAATACCGGCGGTAGCCTAAAACCAGCGTTAGGAGCCTCTAACGCTGGTTTTCACGGCTACCGCCAAACTCTAAATCTAGGCCTCAGTTAGCTAAAATATAACTAATAGTTATAATGTAGCTAGCTTAGGTTTTATTTTTATTTTACAGCTAAGTTTGTATTTATTTTAACTAGGTAGACTAGTTAGTAAATAGTTATTAACTCTTTACTAACTACCTAGTTAAAATAAATACAAATTTATCTGTAAAATAAAACCTAACCTGCCTTACACTAAAACCTAACCTTACACTACAATTAAATAAATTACATTAATTAAATACAATTAACTAAATTACAAAAAAATCACTAAATTACACAAAATAAAAAAGAAATGATCAAATATTTAAACTAATTACATCTACGCTAATAGCCCTATCAAAATAAAAAAGCCCCCCCAAAATAAAAAACCCTAGCCTAAACTAAACTGCCAATAGCCCTTAAAAGGGCCTTTTGCGGGGCATTGCCCCAAAGAAATCAGCTCTTTTACCTGTAAAAAAAATACAAACAACCCCCCAACAGTAAAATCCACCACCCACACAACCAAACCCCAGCCAATAAAATCCTATCTAAAAACCTAAGCTCCCCATTGCCCTTAAAAGGGCACTTGGATGGGCATTGCCCTTAAAAGGGCATTTAGCTCTTTTTCAGCCCAAACCCTAAGCTAAAAATAAAACCCACCCAATAAACCCTTAAAAAAACCTAACACTAACGCCCGAAGATCCACTTACAGTTTTTGAAGACCGGAGTTCAATCCTCAACGAAGCCGGGAGAAGTCTTCATCCAATTGGCAAGAAGTCGTTCTCCAGACAGGCAGAAGTCTTCATCCAAACGGCATCTTCTATCTTCATCTTTCTGACGCGGAGCGGCTCAATCTTCAAGACATCCGGCTGCGGAGCATCCTCTTCTTCCGACGGCTCTTCAAGAATGAATTCTCCTTTAAATGACGTCATCCAAGATGGTGTCCCTTGAATTCCGATTGGCTGATAGAATTCTATCAGCCAATCAGAATTAAAGGTGAAAAAATCCTAGTGGCTAATGCAATCAGCCAATAGGATTGAGCTCGCATTCTAAAATAGGATTTTTTCACCTTTAATTCCAATTGGCTGACAGAATTCTATCAGCCAATCGGAATTCAAGGGACGCCATCTTGGATGACGTCATTTATAGGAGAATTCATTCTTGAAGAGCCGTCGGAAGAAGAGGATGCTCCTCGCCGGATGTCTTGAAGATGGAGCCGCTCCGCGTCGGAAAAATGAAGATAGAAGATGCCGTCTGGATGAAGACTTCTGCCCGCCTGGAGGACGACTTCTTGCCGCTTGGATGAAGACTTCTCCCGGCTTCGTTGAGGACTTCTTGCCGCTTGGATGAAGACTTCTGCCGGCTTCGTTGAGGATAGATGTCCGGTCTTCAAAAACTGTAAGTGGATCTTCGGGGGTAGTGTTAGGTTTTTTTAAGGGTTTATTGGGTGGGTTTTATTTTTAGCTTAGAGTTTTGGCTGAAAAAGAGCTAAATGCTCTTTTAAGGGCAATGCCCATCCAAATGCCATTTTCAGGGCAATGGGGAGCTTAGGATTTTTAGATAGGATTTTATTTGCGGGGTTTGGTTGTGTGGGTGGTGAGTTTTACTATTGGGGGTTGTTTGTATTTTTTTTTACAGGTAAAAGAGCTGATTTATTTGGGGCATAGCCCCGCAAAAGGCCCTTTTAAGGGCTATTGGCAGTTTAGGCTAGGGATTTTTTATTTTTTTTTATTTTGATAGGGCTATTAGGTGTAATTAGTTTAAATATTTGATCATTTCTTTTTTATTTTGTGTAATTTAGTTGTTTTTTTTTGTAATTTAGTTAATTGTATTTAATTAATGTAATTTATTTAATTGTAGTGTATTGTTAGGTGTTAGTGTAAGGCAGGTTAGGTTTTATTTTACAGGTAAATTTGTATTTATTTTAACTAGATAGCTAGTAAATAGTTAATAACTATTTACTAACTAGTCTACCTAGTTAAAATAAATACAAACTTAGCTGTGAAATAAAAATAAAACCTAAGCTAGCTACAATGTAACTATTAGTTAGGTTAGGCTTAGGTTTTATTTTATAGGTAAGTATTTAGTTTTAAATCAGAATTATTTAGTTAATGATAGTAATTTTTATTTAGATTTATTTTAGTTATATTAAAAGTTAGTGGGTGTTAGGGTTAGGTTTAGGGGTTAATAACTTTAGTATAGTGGCAGCGATTTTGGGGGCAGCAGATTAGGGGTTAATAACAGTAATGTAAGTTGGGGCGATGTTAGGGACAACAGATTAGGGGTTAATAATATTTAACTAGTGTTTGCGATGCGGGAGTACGGCGGGTTAGGGGTTAATATGTTTATTATAGTGGCAGCGATGTCCGGAGCGGCAGATTAGGGGTTAATAATTTTATTTTAGTGTTTGCAATGTGGGAGGGCCTCGGTTTAGGGGTTAATAAGTAGTTTATGGGTGTTAGTGTACTTTTTAGCACTTTAGTTATGAGTTTTATGTCACGGCTTTGTAACATAAAAGCCATAACTACTGACTTTCAGTTTACGGTATGGATCTTGACTGTATAGGCTGTACCGCTCACTTTTTGGCCGGACAGGCAAACTTGTAATACCGGCGCTATGGAAGTCCTGTTGAAAAAGGACTTTTTGAAAGCTGTGGTAATTACGTTGCATTACAGCCGAAAAGGTGCGCGGTACAGATATACATGCAAGACTCGTAATACCAGCGGTAGTGAAAAAGAGCCATAACGCTGTTTTTTCACTCATAAAGCAAAACTCGTAATCTAGCCGACTATTCTTTTTCAGGTTGATAGTTCTTATCTTATAGAAGCCCATAACCATTATTTGTGAACCATAATGTCATATAATATATTGCATATTCTTTTTGTAACTTGAGTTGCCAAAACTTGCCAAGTTCTCTTAAATATTTGTACTAAGGTCCATGAGTGACCAATACAATTGCTAGCTTACTTCTTCTTTATGTCTTAAGTTTAGCCAGGTCCAATAGTGACCCCTTGTGTAATGAGAGGCATATTTCCAAGAAAAATGTGGTTTAAACTATGTATGTTCAAATCTGCTCATGTCATATTTGTCGTTCCCTGTTAATGCCCATATATTATTGTGCACATTGTTTAGGCAGGTAAATACTATCTCTTTATTATAGCAAATATATTTTAACTTACTTCTGAACTTTATCTTTGTAACCTGTACATGACATAAATACCTGCTTCTATTGTGAACGGTCATGTATTGTTTGTTGTTATCTACTAAAACCTCAATAAAAAAATTATGAGTTAAAAAAAAAAAATCGGATTACAATGTGTCAGAACAACACTCCTTATACCAAACCAGCCTGTAACATTTCTGATGACCTTTCCTGCTAGTGACTCATTTGACACAAAGTAATCCAATTGCACAGTTATTAACCTAGGTTCAATTCAGCTCCATCTATATATTATACAATACGGCCGCCATTTATTATTATTATTTTAACAATAATGCCACGTTGGTAAATTATGTTAAAGAGTTATCCTCTATATACACTTAAACTGTATCCAAACCACCTGACTGAAGCAAATATATATTTAACACTTTCTGTCATGGTTACTTATCAACTTTATAAAAAACATTGTAGGTCCATATGTGTATTCAGGCCCCTTGGAATCTGAGTTTGAAGTGTGTAGATCCACCTAGTTTCTTTCTGCAACAGCCTTGCTCTATCCCCAACACACTCCCCTACTCACCGGGTAACCGGGTCATGGGTCAAGGCAACTCCATCCAGCGTGACAACTGCGCACGCAAAAGTAGACCACAAATTGAGAACAAAAGTGGAAAAAGTGCACTAGAACTCCCAAGATAAAAAATACAAAAAAGTTTATTGTAAATCCTTATAGGATAAAAGACACGGGTCATATAAAAAATATATATATATATATATTCCTGGATGATATGCAGGTACTCAGTGTAGCATACGCATTTCGTGCTCTTGCGCACTTGGTCACTGCTCACATGTGTACCTACATGTCATCTATTTAAAGAGAACAATCATTTAAAGAGATATACCTTAGATTTTTAAATCCTCTGATATTCATCCTGGAAAATACAAAAGACTAAGGGACGTAACTCTCATATATATATATATATATATATATGAAAAATTCAAAATCTAATCATGTATTGAATGTTACCTTGCGTATGAACCTCATATGATAAATATGATTAAATCTCATGTTGCATATACTTATTAGTGTGATGTTTAGGAAAAGTATTCCATAGTAGTATAATTAATATTAGTTTAAGCATTGGATATATTAATTAAAATGTAGATATTCTTGCTTGATGCATTTATTATTGTAAATAAAAATATATTTTTAAAATAGATATTTATGTTATAAAAGACAGTCGCATTATAATTATAGTATCACATAACTGCATGCATATTTTTTTGTAGATAAATGCACTATTATTAACCCCTAAGCTGTCCTAACCTAATCAACCCCATACAAGTATGGGGAATGGTTAGTTGATTTAGGCCTAATAAATAGTAACCATCAATAATCACCAAATCAACCCCCATACAGGTATGGGGGATGGTTAGTTGATTAAGGCCTACAAAATACTAACTAACAATAATCACCTAATCAACGGGGTGGTTTGGAAATTTAAGGTCTAAACCACCACCTCCCAATGCAAACTAGAACTACAACAACACCAAACCCCCCATTTACACTAACCCATATCTAAACGAAACCCCCCAAATAAACTAACCTCACTGAGTTACAGAAAATAAAAAAAGCTAAGTTACAAAAAAAACACTACAGTATCCAAAATAAAAAATCATTCTACCTAACAATAAACCATAAAATAAAAAAATAACAAAATAATAAAATCCCTCTAAACCCTAACACTAAAATAAATTACAATAGCCCTTAAAAGTGATATTTTGCAAAAAAAACAAAAATTTTTTTTTACGAAACTCCCCACCTACATTAAAGTAACCCCCCAAAATAATAAAATCTAACTGTAAAAAACCTAGCCTAGAAAATAAAATTTTAAATAACAAACCCTATTTTTTAAAATAAAAAACCTACCCCAAAAGTGCAGGGCCCATCTTCGTGGAGGCTGACTACTGCGGCCTCTTTCGCCACACCGCCCTGTAATCTTCATCAATGACGGGGCCCTGGCGCCTGGACCTTGGATGAAGAGGGCCCCATCATTGCTGAAGATTGCGGAGCGGAGGAAGAGGCCATGGAAGTCCACCTCCACAAAGATGGCATCCTCAGTTGTGAGTTAGGGTTTGTTACTTTTTATTTTATTTTCTAGGCTAGGTTTTTACATTTAGATTTTGTTATTTTGGGTGGTTACTGTAATGTAGGTTGGTGGTTCTGTAGTTTTGTTGTTTTTTTTTTTTGCAAAATAGCTAAGATTGCATTAGGGCAATGCCCTACAAACGCCCCTTTTAAGGGCTATTTTAATTTGTTTTAGTTTTAAGGTATTTTTATGTATGATGATTTTTTATTTTGGATAATGGAGTTTATTTTTTGTAACTTAGCTTTTTTAATTTTTTTATAATTTAGTGGGGTTAGTTTAGAGGGGGTAGTTTAGAGGTGAGGTTATTTTAGAGGGGGGTTAGTTGTTAGGTAGAGTAGGGTTAGATTTCGTTTGGGGTTTGGTGGTTTAGTTTTTTTTTATATATTTAGTTAATAATTAGGGATTTAGTTTAGAGGGGGGTTAGATGTTAGGTTATTTTGCGTTGGGGGTTTATGGCTGCATAGGGGTTAATAGTTGATTGTGGTGGGTATATAGTGCCATGGTGGCATAGGGGTTAATAGTTTGATACTTGCAGTGGGTATATGGTAGCATAGGGGTTAATAATTAGATAATTGCGGTGGGTATATGGTGGCATAGAGGTTTATAGTTAGCGACATAGGGGTAAATAGTTAGATACTTGCAGTGGGTAAGTGGCAGTTAGAGGTTAAAAAATAACAAATTGTGGTGGGTATGTGGCGGCATAGGGGTTAATAGTTGATTGTGGTGGGTATATAGCAGCATAGGAGTTAATAGTTGATTGTGGTGGGTATGTGGTGACATAGGGATTAATAGTTAGATACTTGCAGTGGGTATGTGGCAGTTTAGAGGTTAATAGCAAATAGCTAAGTATCATAAGTAAGCTAGAGATAAGCTATTAAAACATGGAGTTAGACTCCATAGACAGGCTCCCCTGATGAGCGTTTCACAAATACATCTTCTGAAGAAGCATTTGCCTCCTCCTAGTGGTAGAAAAGAGTAATTCACAGGAGTAATGGATTATTGACTTTCACCACAGTGAAATAAATTAATTTATCAAGTAAGCATAAATTATGTTTGTGTATATATAAATATATATATATATATATATATATATATACACACACACATAATAGCCATTTCCATTCAAATACCTAGTCATATACCATATACCTTTTGCCCTTATATAAAAATGTATTAATATTTATAAAAAAAATTCAGATATTGTATTTATGTTGTATTTGGTGCACATTTTTTTAAATCTTTTACACTTCTCCACTCAAGCAAACCAAACGTGTTAAATTTGTTCACGCATGAACAAACACACGTTCAACTTGTAATATGCACAAGTTAGTGCGGTTGTGGCATTGCTTATTGCGACTCACACTAACAATAGCGCAACACATGTAATCTAGTCCACTATTGGGCATGCAGAGCTCTAATGCCTCAAGCTCAGGGCTATAGCTCCTGGTAGCCCCATAGCAAAGCCTTTACAAATGAATATCTAGTCCTAGATTGCAAACATGAAGAATCATAAGCAGTATGTGTATACATTGGGGGGGGGGGGGGGCTTTACTACATCAGAAAACAGCAGGAAGTTCAGGACATCACTGTAATTAATCTATTAAAGGTAGTAAAAACTCAAATAATATGTTTCAATTTGCTTGTTTTATGTTTACTGTTTTCTAGGTGAGACTATAGTTTGGGGTCAGCTGTCTAAGGATGTCACTTTGCCATGTTTATTTACACCTGGGGAGGATGAAACTATTCACTGGTACCTTGCTGACAATGATAATGTGCACAGTTACTACAATGGTAGAGACCAGCTGGCAATGCAGGACAACAGATACAAAGGCAGAACAGCATTGTTTGCAAGTGAAGTGAACAAAGGCAATGCCTCTCTCCAACTACATAACCTGCAAATAAGTGATGAAAATAGATACAACTGCTATGTGGCAACAAAAAAGAAAAAAGAAGAATTTCCAGTGACATTACATGTTGCAGGTATGGAGTACTAATAGTGAATATATTGACATCAATGAGTTATTTCTTATCATTTCACTAAGTAATCACAAGACAGCATTTTCTTTCTTGATTTCTGCAACTGAAACATTGTCTTTGTCTGAGGTGGGCTTCTTCAGATCTATTTGGAACTAAACAGAATTAATATTTCTTAGCAGACAAGTCATACTGATGCTGGGTAAATGAAAGATGGCTGTAGAAACTTATACTTAGGTAAAGCAAAAATATAAAAAATATTTTACAGGAAATGTGCAATAAAATAAGCTTCAGTTGTAATTATTATTATAGTTATTATAAAAAAGTAATATATATATATATATATATATATATATATTTGTGGTATTAATAAATATGGCAGCTTTCTTCTGTGCAACTGTCCTATAAATACATTAAATTGTTATAGCAGGCCCTTAAAGCTCTAAAGCAGATGACTGTGAGCACATCGCTATTATCTCCAATGTTGTAGCAAATACAGGTAATCATTAGCTGTACTTTCTGGCTTGTCTTAAAAAAAAAAAGTGTTTGCAGAGGGACAGTCAGCAGAGACTGTTCCAACAATTATACAGAGGTAAAATAAAATGTTAACAGGTATTTTGGATAAAACCTATATTTGCAATACAGGTAGCCCTCAGTTTACGCCGGGTTAGGTTACAGAAGCAATGGTTGTAAATCGAAACCGTTGTAAATTGAAACCCAGTTTATAATGTAAGTCAATGGGAAGTGAGGGAGTTAGGTTCCAGGCCCCTCTCAAAATTGACATAAGTAACACCTAATACATTATTTTTAAAGCTTTGAAATGAAGACTTTAAATGCTAAACAACATTATAAACCTAATTAAAGGGACATAATACTCATATGCTAAATCACTTGAAACTGATGCAGTAGAACTGTAAAAAGCTGACAGGAAAATATCACCTGAGCATATTTTACCTCACAATCTCCTCAGCTCAGCAGAGAAAGTTCTGTGTAAAAAGTTATACTCAGCTGCTCCCAGCTGCAGGTAAAAATATAAAAAAAATGAAGAAATTAACTGCAGCCAATCAGCATCAGCAGTGCTGAGGTCATGAACTCTTACTGTGATTTCATGAGATTTGACTTAATTCTCATGAGATTTCATAGTAAGCTTCCTTTACCTGATTGGTGAAATAATATGAGAGTGCACGAGGCTCATCCCTTCAGCTGTCCTAGGACATACATACTAAAATGCTGCTTAGAAATCCTTTACAATGGGAGGTGGCTACTGAGGAACTTTTGAGGTAAAATATCTTTCTTTTTTACATAGAGATGTTCAGGTGATATTTTCTAGTCAGCTTTTTACAGCTATGCTGCATCACTTTCAAGTGTTTAAACATTTGGGTATTATGGCCCTTTAAATAATCACACAACAGACTGTATAATCAAACTAAGTTTAGTGAACAAAAACATTTGCTAATAATCACACAACAGATTGTATCATCAAACTAAGTTTAATGAACAAAAGCATTTTTTACTTGCATTTTTCTGCAAATGGTTCTCTGCATTGTTAGCATGTTAGATAATATTGGGTCTGCACCTATTCTATGCATTTCAATCTGGACTGATTAAGCAGTTAGGCACCCTCACCTCAAGCAGCTGGACAGGAAGATAATAGGGAAGTGGCTGCTAGATCTTGTTCCTTTGAAAGCTGCTCGATAGTTAATGTCTGTTCTATGTACACAGATTAATTTCAGTCTGCTAAGCTTACATAACTTTGCTGCAACACAAGCAGACAGCTCCACCTACTGGCTATTTTAATTAGTGCACTGCCTTTCAATGCTTTTCAATAGCAGTCACTTGACTAAAAAAAAAGGTTGTTATTCTGAAACGGCCCAAGTTGAACCGGCGTAAACCGAGGGCCACTTGTATATGTCCACTGCCTTTACTGATACACAATGCTTTATTCATGTTAACTTTGCAATCATTTAAGACATCAAAAGGCTAAATTCCCTGTGGGAAAGATAGGAGCAGGATTTAAAGCTTAATGGCGGTTCATGAAAAAAAGGTTTACATGGTGTCTGTTTCCTACTTCCATGCATGGGTCTAGCAAGCTCCACAAAGAAAATGTTTCCTATTAGAAAATGCTGCTAAAAGGCTATATTTATCTAAATTTGCAGTATTCATGTGTCTGAATGTTTTGTGCATTAATTTGTAAACTGCTGGAATGATTTTATAACCCATTAATGTAGGGAAAACGCACTGTAAAACAACACAATATATTTTTCTAATGGACTGGAATATCCTCAAGTTTGAAAGCCCCACAAAGTCATGCAAGACACTTGGCACAGCCCTTTTATTAGACTGGACCCCTTGGTCAGTCTATACCTTGCGGGTCTCATATTTATCAGGGGTGGTAACTTCATCAAGCTGGTAGAGCTATCAGTTTTAGATGGTGCAGTTATGCTCAATTGTCTACATGTATTGGAAGCACACACTATCCCTATTTTCCTGGTTGAGGGTTTTATATTCTTGGATTAAGCAGTCCAGAGTAATATAATTTGGTTAACTCATTTAATACAAGACAATTTGGTTTAAAGTTTGACTTTGATTGGATAAAATTTAGGATCAATTTATTTGGACCTTACGTTATATGGTAATGCATATTGAAACAAGGTAGAGACTTATATAGGAAATTGATTATGATGAATACCCTATTGCATGCTTGATTAAGGAGTTTTGCTATGGGGATTGATTTGTCCTATTATTAATTTTTACTTTATGGGAGTGAAATGGTCAATTATGAATTTAGTTGTTGACCAGTCAGTGTAAGTATTCCTTTTATTGAGCATTGAATAATTACTTCCAGAGATATATGACTTTGGCCACCTGAGCTGAAATGCGTCTTCACTTCACCCTTTTTTTCTCCTGGCATATTACCACAATAAAGCTTTGCATTTTACAATTGGTGGAACTTTGAATATTTTTTTATATTTGCTACAGGTTATGTAAACTAGGCCTAACGGGTATTATCCTTTAACTCTTACCTATCAAACAGTAATATAATCTTTTTTATAGCACAAACATAACCTATACAGATGCATATGTCTTTTATCAGATGGACCCTCCTGACCAGTAGGAGGATGGAAAATATACCCCAACACACCAGATATTTAAATCCCTCCCACTTCCCATGATCCTTAGCAATTTTCTTTTGTATCCTTGATGAGGAATGTGGTGAAAGATGAAGTGCAGATCTACCCATAGGTGAAAAGAATTTTCTAATCAATCTAAGGCCCATTTCCTCCTCACAGTACCCTGACATGTAGACAAGGTTTTAGGCCAGACAATGAAAGATCTTTTCTCAGTGAGAAAAGTTACAGACCTCCCAAGTAAAAGGTGGACATGCTCACCCATCCCCTGGTTTACAGTGAGATGCTCCTTGTGAGGTCCTTGTCTACCAACCCCCGGGCTGTGGATGATGTTACTTGTTTAGATCTTGGACATTGTGCTTGCACTGCCTAGGATGGGCTTCTCTATTGGAAGCAAGTTGCTGCAGCTGAGATAAGCAAAGTGGACAAAGGTGCTGGCAGTTAAGTACTTTATACTTATAGCCAGTTGGCTATGAAGGTACAAACATGTACAAATGCTTCACATTTAACCCCTAATCTGCCGCTCCCGACATCTACGCCACTATAATAAACATATTAACCCCTAAACCGCCACACTCCCGCCTCGCAAACACTAGTTAAATATTATTAACTCCTAATCTGCCGCCCCAAAATCGCCGACACCTACATTATGTTTATTAACCCCTAATCTGCCACCCCAACGTCGCCGCCACTATACTAAATTTATTAACCCCTAAACCTAAGTCTAACCCTAACTTAAATATAATTAAAATAAATCTAAATAAAACATACTATCATTACCTAAATAATTCCTATTTAAAACTAAATACTTACCTATAAAATAAACCCTAAGATAGCTACAATATAACTAATAGTTACATTGTAGCTAGCTTAGGGTTTATTTTTATTTTACAGGCAAGTTTGTATTTATTTTAACTAGGTAGAATAGTTACTAAATAGTTATTAACTATTTACTAACTACCTAGCTAAAACAAATACAAATTTACCTGTAAAATAAAACCTAACCTGCCTTACAATAAAACCTAACCTTACACTACAATTAAATAAATTACCTAAATTAAATATAATTACCTAAATTAAATACAATTACCTAAATTACAAAAACAAACACTAAATTACACAAAATGAAAAAAGAAATGATCAGATATTTAAACTAATTACATCTAATCTAATAGCCCTATCAAAATAAAAAAGCCCCCCCATAATAAAAATAAAAAACCTAGCCTAAACTAAACTACCAATAGCCCTTAAAAGGGCCTTTTACAGGGCATTGCCCCAAAGAAATCAGCTCTTTTACCTGTAAAAAAAAAATACTAAAACCCACCACCCACACAACCAACCCCCCAAATAAAATACTAACTAAAAAAAACCTAAGCTCCCCATTGCCCTGAAAAGGGAATTTGGATGGGCATTGCCTTTAAAAGGGCATTTAGCTCTTTTTCAATTGCCCAAACCCCTAATCTAAAAATAAAACCCACCAATAAACCCTTAAAAAAGCCTAACACTAACCCCCAAAGATCCACTTACAGTTTTAAAGACCCGACATCCATCCTCAATGAAGCGGCAGAAGACCTCATCGAAGCCCGCAGAAGTCTTCATCCAGACGGCAACTTCTATCTTCATCCTTCTGACGCGAAGTGGGTCCAACTTCAAGACATCCGGCGCAGAGCATCCTCTTCTTCTGACGACTAACAACGAAATGAAGGTTCCTTTAAATGATGTCATCCAAGATGGCATCCCTTTAATTCCGGTTGGCTGATAGAATTCTATCAGCCAATCGGAATTAAAGGTGAAAAAATCCTATTGGCTGAGCCAATCAGCCAATAGGATTCAGCTCAGATTCTATTGGCTGATTGGGACAGCCAATAGAATGTGAGCTCAATCCTATTGGCTGATCGGATCAGCCAATAGGATTGAAGCTCAATCCTATTGGCTGATTACATCAGCCAATAGGATTTTTTCACCTTTAATTCCAATTGGCTGATAGAATTTTATCAGCCAATCGGAATTAAAGGGATGCCATCTTGGATGACATTATTTAAAGGAACCTTCATTTGTCGTTAGTCGTCAGGAAGAAGAGGATACTCCACGCCAGATGTCTTGAAGATGGACCCACTCCGCGTCGGAAGGATGAAGATAGAAGATGCCGTCTGGATGAAGACTTCTGCAGGCTTGGATGAAGACTTCGGCCGCTTGGATGAAGACTTCTGCCGCTTGGTTTAGGATGGAGGTCTTCAAAATTGTAAGTGGATCTTCAGGAGTTAGTGTTAGGCTTTTTTAAGGGTTTATTGGGTGGGTTTTATTTTTAGATTAGGGGTTTGGGCAATTGAAAAAGAGCTAAATGCCCTTTTCAGGGCAATGGGGAGCATAGGTTTTTTAGTTAGTATTTTATTTGGGGGGTTAGTTGTGTGGGTGGTGGGTTTTACTGTTGGGGTGTTTGTATTTTTTTTTACAGGTAAAAGAGCTGATTTCTTTGGGGCAATGCCCTGCAAAGGTCATTTTAAGGGCTATTGGTAGTTTAGTTTAGGCTAGGGTTTTTTTATTTTGGGGGGGCTTTTTTTATTTTGATAGGGCTATTAGATTAGGTGTAATTAATTTAAATATCTGATCATTTCTTTTTTTATTTTGTGTAATTTAGTGTTTTGTTTTGTTTTGTAATTTAGGTAATTGTATTTAATTTAGGTAATTATATTTAATTTAGGAAATGTATTTAATTGTAGTGTAAGGTTAGGTTTTATTGTAAGGCAGGTTAGGTTTTACTTTACAGGTAAATTTGTATTTATTTTAGCTAGGTAGTAAGTAAATAGTTAATAACTATTTAGTAACTATTCTGCCTGGTTAAAATAAATACAAACTTGACTGTAAAATAAAAATTAACCCTAAGCTAGCTACAATGTAACTATTAGTTATATTGTAGCTAGTTTAGGGTTTATTTTACAGGTAAGTATTTAGTTTTAAATAGGAATTATTTAGTTATTAATAGTAGATTTTATTTAGATTTATTTTAATTATATTTAAGTTAGGGGGTGTTAGGGTTAGGGTTAGACCTAGGTTTAGGGGTTAATAAATTTAGTATAGTGGCGGCGACATTGGGGGTGTTAGATTAGGGGTTAATAAATGTAGGTAGGTGGCGGCGATGTTAGGGACAGCAGATTAGGGGTTAATAATATTTAACTAGTGTTTGCGAGGCGGGGGTACGGCGGTTTAGGGGTTAATATGTTTATTATAGTGGCAGAGATGTCGGGAGCGGCAGATTAGGGGTTAATAAAGATAATGTAGGTGCCGGCGATGTCGGGGGCGGCAGATTAGGGGTTAATAAGTATAAGATTAGGGGTGTTTAGACTCGGGGTTCATGTTAGGGTGTTAGGTGTAAACATAAATTTTGTTTCCCCATAGGAATCAATGGGGCTGCGTTACTGAGCTTTACGCTGCTTTATTGCAGGTTTTAGGCTTTTTTTCAGCCGGCTCTCCCCATTGATGTCTATGGGGAAATCGTGCACGAGCACATAAAAACCAGCTCACCGCTGACTTAAGCAGCGCTGGTATTGGAGTGCGGTATGGAGCACAATTTGCTCTACGCTCACTTCTTGCCTGATAACGCCGGATTTTTAAAAACCTGTAATACCAGCGCTGTAGGGAAGTGAGCGGTGCAAATAACTTGCAAGTTAGTACCGAGCAGCTCTTACCACAAAACTCGTAATCTAGCCGATAGTTTGGTGACATGTGTTTGTACAACTTACATAAGCAGTTTGTAGCACTTTTGGGCACTTTTTAAAAAAAGTTTATTTTTTAAAGTTACTATTGCCTTATATTTAGCTTGGTCATTTTAAAAATCTGTGTTTCTGACTGTGAATAGTTTCTCTGAGTCTCAGGGTCCTGCTGTTATGGCAGATGACATGTCATAATTTCAGGCTTGAGCAAAATCATGCTTTATTGAGGGAAGTTTTAATGCTTTAGAGGTAGATGATTCTCCTCCCACAGTTAAGAGGATCGATAAATTCTTTAAGGCAGCTCCTAAACAGATACCTTCTTTTCCTGTGCATGGCAAAGTTTGGAAACTGGTAGTAACATAAAAGTTCTCCAAAGACTTTAATGGAGATTACTGTTTTTACCATCAGTTTCCAAACTTTACCACCTTAATGAAAACTACGCCTGATTATGGGCCAGATCAAAAGTGGAGCGGTATTTAACACTCCCACGCTAACGCTGCTAGAATTACGCTTTTTGTGCACGTTGGCTAGCACTCGTATAACAAGTTGAAAATAAAAAAATTCTGCATGCGCACTAACCCGATGCGCACAAAAAGCCAAAGTTAGAATATCACGACTACTTTAATGTATTCGGAATAGCTATAGTGGGTGAAAGATCACTCCAAAGGGTGCTGACCAGAAATCGGATAGTCACAGACACTGACCAGAATAAACACAACAGTTCAAAAATTAGTCCAGTGTGATCCGTCGCACCCCTTGGTACACAGATGCTTCCAAAGGATAGTTGGGACACCTCAATCCCCCTGTCCGCAAGAGGTTTAGAAATTATCACAGACCTTACGGTTACCACGTACAAAAGAAACCACAGTTGCACAATAATTGTAGAAACATGTAACTCCGTTCCCCAGTCACGGTAGTGCACATACCTTCAGTTGCATGAATTCTTGGTGGACTGCGTCCTAATACACCGTGCATGCAGTAGTGATTGTGCCAGCAGCCGTCCAAACGACCAGGAGAGCATCGGTCTTCAGTCTAAACCAGCCATCTGTATTAGAAAAGCCAACCCTGCAGCCCCTTGCCAAAAACTCTGAGCTCACTCGGGCCAAAAGTTAAGTGAACAATGAAAGGTATGAGAAGCACACGAGTTAAAGCAAGCAAATGAATTTATTGGACAAGTCCAAAAACAAGTACATCCATAGTGTAAGGAGTATATACTCCCGGTTAAAAGTGCAGAGTAAATAGTGGAAAAGTGAGTGCAAGGGCACTTTTAACCGGGAGTATATACTCCTTACACTATGGATGTACTTGTTTTTGGACTTGTCCAATAAATGCATTTGCTTGCTTTAACTCGTGTGCTTCTCATACCTTTCATTGTTTACTTTAATGTATTCCCCCAAAGATTTCAAAGCATGAAAAGTGTGTGTGAGGGGGGGTGGGGGGGACAACACCCTACTCGCGCGCAAACCCAATTGCATATTCTCAAGTGCGCCAACCCGACATGAAACTATGAATATGTCACATTTGAATGTTGAGAGAGAGAGGAGAGAGAGAAATATATATATATATATATATATATATATATATATATATATATATATATATATATATATATATATATATAGGTATATACAGTATATGGGAATATCTATTTAACAATACATAGAACATACTCTGCTATGTGCAGGACCATTGGAAGGTGAAATATGTACAGCAAATACACATTAACACTTTATTAAATATAAATATTACATAAAAATGAATTGAAATGCTATCATCTACTTGACTGCAAATGGCTCCAATGCACTTCTATATATGTATACATGGGTATTTATGTGTTTTCTTTATATAAATGTCTGTAAATACATATATACACATATAAATACATAAATACATTTGTACACACATATATATATATATATATATATATATATATATATATATATATATATATATACACACATATTTAGACATGTATATGTATGTATCTCAATGTTAAAGCCCTTTGCTCATTACCTCAAATCTTGGAGCCCTTATAACTTTTTTTTTTGTACAATAATTTTTTTAATAATTTTAAATTAGTGTTATGAGTGTAACTGTACATTAAAATGTATATTTTGCAACACTTTTTTTTGTTTTGAGAAACCGTTAACCAAAGTTCTGAGTTCATGCTATCCCGGGGTATGTTAAATGTAATTGCATTCAAGCAATTGTGTTTACTTTCAACTTGTAATATCTGTAGCATGCAAACAGTCGCGGTAAACTAAATATCTGTTAGGGTGCCACTGATAATCTGGCCCTTTATGTTTCAACCTGCTGTCACTGTTGTTTGTATAGCTGCTGCTACTGCTGTTTGGTGTGACAACCTTTTAACTTGTTTCTCAGGAAACCACTTACGAGGGGTAAGGGAGCTTTTCTTTCTCAAGATTAAAAAAAAAATCTATGGGTAAGCTTAGATCTTTATGGCATTTTCGTTACTTTCAGCAATCTAAGAATCAGAAACCTTCTCCCTGTGCCCAAAGTTCTGGCTACTCCAAATCTTCCTGGAAGTCCAGCCCTTCTTGGCTGAAAAAAACAAACAGACCAAGAAGCCTACCCCAGCCTTCAAGTTTGCATGTCTCTGGTGGCTGGCCTATTGAGTCTCTTTTTGTGGCTTGGGAGAGATCTGTTCAGAGTTATTACAAATCATTTCTCAGGGGTATTGTATAAGTTTTTGTTTAAGGCCTCTATAAGGAAGATTCTGTCTCAAGTGCTTCAATATCTTTTAAAGGCTCAAGCTTTTTTGGCTTGTGTACAAGATCTGGAATTAATGAGAGTGATTGCTCCAGTTCCAACTTCAGAATGAAACCTGGGTTTTTTATTTAAATCTCCTTGTACCAAAGAAATAGGGTACTTTTTAGCCTGTTTTGGATCTCAAAATCAGAAACAAAATCCTGAAAGCTACTATTTTCAAGATGGAGACAATTCAGTTTACTTCCTTTAATGCAGGGGGGTCAGTTTATGTCTACCTTAGAATTAAAATGTGCTTATTTGCATATTCCTATTCACAGGGATCATGTCAAATTCTTGAGACTTGCTTTTCTTGGCAAGCATGATCAGTTTCTGGCCACCTTGTGGTTCCTTACTTGGATGACCTTCTTGTTCACATTGTGCTTCACATTCAGATGGTTCAAAGTCACAAATGGAATACAAATATCCCTTAATTCCTCAGGCTTCTGTGTCTTTTCTAGGGTTCTTAATCGATTCAGTGACTATGCATTTGTCCCTAACAGATTAGTGCAGATCAAAGATGCAATAGCTCTGTGCCCTTCTGCAGCTGAATCCTTTCCCTTCCATTGTTGAGTGCATGGAAGCTGTGGATCTTATGTTGGTTGCCTCAGATGCAGTTCCATTTGCCAGATTTCATCTTTGGGCCCTCCAATTACAGATGCTGCAAGAACAGAATGGGAACCACAAAGATCTATCTCAGAGAATCCTGTTAGATCACAGGATAATCCCTTGGTTTAGGAGGCCTCCTTTGTTCTGCCAGTGTGGATAATTTACACAAATGCCTGCCAGTTAGGTTGGGATGCAATCTGGGGGTCTTGGAGGGAGCAGGGAGTATGGAGAGGTTAGCCATAAATATTCCAGGAACTCTGTGCAAATCTCCTGAGTTGGCCCAACCTCAGACAGGATTGTTTTCTGAGATTTCCGGTATTCAATGTCACAGCAGTGGCCTGTATTAAAGTGCCATAAAACAGGTTGAGATTTGTGCATATCCTTAAAGGGCTAATTAAGTAAAAATTAGTTTGCATAAAAAAATTGTTGGGAAGTATTTTAAAATAATTTTCAAAAATAAGCGAAAATACTTAAAATAGCCATGCTGTCTGGACACTGTGCTCCACCCCTCTTATCAGTGTTTAGACACAGGCATTGTATTTCAACTGAGTTCACAGCTGCTAGGCATGCCCAGCAGATAATCCCTATTCATTTGTGTATTTTACCAAAACAACAATGGATATAGCTACAACCATATAAGGAAATGTGTAGGAGGGAGTTAGAGCTGTACAATCCAGAAAATTTAAAAGAAAGGGTTAATGGTGAGGCAGTGCAGTATAAATTTGCAGGTAAAGTAATTAATGTACATATTATTATATTTTGTCTCTATCTCAACTTGTTTTATGTCCCTTTAACCATCATTGAGGAACTTGCCGTTTGCTAAGGTATTAGTGAATGTGCTCTCACGATGATATAACCTATGAGCATAATTGTATGTATGTAGAAAGATTGTTTTTGTTCCTTCCCCTGGTAATAGGAACGTTGCTAAATAAAGTTGCTTGCACTGAGACAGACCTAGTGGGCATGTGTGTTTTTCCTTCACTATCCTATAAATCAATTCATATGCCTGATTATCCTACCCTTACTCAAATGGCAACACAGTTCCTTAGCAATAAGGTAAGTAACCAGTATCCATACGACGTAAGGATACTTGGAGATCCAAACTACAACAGCGTGGTCCTAGCCGCAGGGTTACGAGGGACAACTATAACATTGATGTGCCTGTTTTTATTTGAACTCCTGTGAGTACAGCACTTTGTGTGCTTTATCTTATTAAATATATCTACACTTGAATCGTGTCCTGCGCTTCTCTCCTTTCATCCCTTTTTAGAAATTACCAGTATCATCAGCTGAACAGAACTGCCCAAGTGTTATTCAAGATCTCACCCTAGTGGTTCCCTTGTCATTGTGTTGCTATCCAGAAACCAGTAGGAACAAGCCTTAGCAATTTTGATTGCTCCAGAGTGATTTGGTTTGTGGATCTAGATCAAATTTCCTTGTGCCCACCTTAAAGGTTTCCTCTAAGAGATCTTCTCTCTCTGGGTCTTTTCTTTTATCAAGATCTCAAAACTGTGAATTTGACAGCATGGCAATTGAATGCATAGTACTGTCTCAAAGAGGTTTTTCTGACAAGGTTATCAGCTTAATTATATATAGGAAACCTGTTAACATAAATATTTTTGCTTGATGTGTTTGTAAAGTTTACTGCTAGAATTATTTTAGAATTCCTAGAGTTCTTCATTACCTGCAGGAGGGTTTGCCAGCCAATTCAATAAAGGGTTGCTAAATTTTCAGATTTTCAGATCTTGCTTCAGCCTTGATCAGAATTAAACCAGTAATTTCTCCAGTTTCTCCTCCTTGGAATCTTAATCTGGTTTTGAGGGCTCTTCAAACTCCTCATATTGAATCTATCCAAGGGTTCAGCTTTTATCCTGGAAGGTTATTTTTCTCCTAGCTATTTCTTTGGCTAGAAGGATTTCTGAGCTTTCAGCTTTGTCTTGCAAAAACCTCCTTTTCTGATTTTTCATAAGAATGTTCTTTACACTAGCTATTCCTTTCTTTCTAATGTACTATCTACAGATACTATTAATCAGCAAATTTTAGTTTCTTCTTTTTGCCCAGCTCCTAAGAACTCTGAGTGTCTTCTTCACAATCTAGATGTTGTTAGAGCTCTGAAATATTATTTGGAAACCACAAGAGTTCAGACTTTCTGCTTTTGCTAAATGTTGTGGGCCCTGCAAGGGTCAGAAAAACAGTTGTTACTTTAGCTACTTGGCTTAAAGCCTTAATTTGTAAGCCATACAGTTGCAAGAAAAAGTATGTGAACCAGTGACGTGCGGTGAGGTCATAGGCTGGTGAGGCTATTTTACACCAGAGAAACACATATATGAACCCAATAGAGGTAGCTTAAATTAAACTAAAGCATTGTTTCTCAATCACAGGCCTCAAGAACCCCCAACAGGGCAGGTTTTCAGTATAGCTCAATCAGTGCACAGGTGAAATAATTAGCTGATGGGTGAGAGCAAGTTAGCAAATTTGGTGTTACTGGTCAGCTGATTACTTCACCTGTGCACTGGTTCAGCTAGAATTAAAACCTGGCCTGTTGGGGGTACTTGAGAACCGTGGTTGAGAAACACAATTCTGTGGCATAGTGCCAGTTACTTAGCAATTATAATGATACACAATCTCTTCTCTACTCACTACTGTGTGGAAAAAAGAAAAATAATTTACCATGGTAAGAGGTGTCACAACTTCACTTCTAGTTAACTATTATGAGTATGAGAAGCTGAAAAAGACATAGCATGCAGCTCTGCTCAATGGAGCACACACAAACTGCCCTTGCATAACTTTGCACACAAATGCACAAGACATGAAACCAAGCAACAAAAGCCTTAAGTCAATAATCTGCATCTCAATGACATACATGAAAAAACAGGTACTATATCCCAGTGAATTGAAAGAGGATAATTTCAGGCAGAGAATATAACCATCTGATAGATAGAACCTACAAGTAAAATGCACAAAGTAAAACAATGCCAGTAACAGTAGGAGGCACATGTATTACCAATAAGAATGGGCAGATATAAAAGAAACCTAATTTTTCTATTATAAATTCCCCTCAAGACTCAGAAGGTCAATCTTTATCCAAATTAACCTGATGGAACTAGGAAGAGGAGATATAGCAATTGTAATGGTCGCTCTTGGACCTTAGAAGTAATATTATGGAATAAAAAAAATTGATTAAAAACTTAGCTTCCTTTTACAACAGGTGAGGTCACTCTTGCGTCTCATTTGTCACTTTAAATTATAGAAGGGATGATAGATTTAGTGAACTAGCATGAAACATGTAGCAAGTAAGGGGCCCCTGCAATAAAATGATGCTCCCAGCCCCCCTGTAATAAAGTATGCCCCCAGCCCCCCTGCAAAAAAATGATGCCCCCAGACATAAATGATGCCCTCAGCCCCCCTGCAATAAATAATGCCCCAGCCCCCCTGTGATAAATTATGCCCCCAGCAATAAATGATTCCCCCAGCCCCCCTGCAATAAAATGATGCCCCCAGCCATAAATGATGCCCCCAGCCCCCCTGCAATAAAATGATGTCCCCAGCCCGGCTGCAATAAAATGATGCCCCCAGCAATAAAATGATGCCCCAGCACCCCTGCAATAAAATTATGCCCCAGCAATAAAATGGTGCTCTCAGCAATAAAATAATGCCCCCAGCATCCTGCAATAAAATGATGCCCCAAACAAAAATATGATGCCCCCAGCCCCCCTGCAATAAAATGATGTTCTCAGCAATACAATGATGCCCCCAGCCCCACTGCAATAAATTATGCCCCCTGCAATAAAATGAAGCCCCCAGTGCCCTGCAATAAAATGGCGCCCCCAGCCCCCTGCAATAAATGATACCCCCAGCCCCCCTGCATAAAATGATGTCCCCAGTCCTGATGCAATAAAATGATGCCCCCAGCAATAAAATTATGCCCCCAGCACCCCTGCAATAAAATGAAGCCCTCAGGAATAAAATTATGCTCTCAGCAATAAAATGATGCCCCCAGCATCCTGCAATAAAATGATGCCCCAAACAAAAATATGATGCCCCCAGCCCCCCTGCAATAAAATGATGCTCCCAGCAATAAAATTATGCCCCCAGCCCCCTGCAATAAATTATACACCCAGCCCCCCTGCAATAAAACTATGCCCCCCCGTGAACCGCCCCTCCCCCCCCCCCCGCGGCCCCCTGCACCCTCCCCCCGCACCCCCCAAAGTATCCAAGTAGGACTAGAACCATAACCTGTCAATACAGGGCAAATGCCATTTGTAGAATACATAGAGATCACAGTGAGACTGAACTTGTCACTGTGACTGAACCACCAAATCAATCCTGAACCAACATAATATTCATTCCTATTTCGGATTGCCTCATGGGCATTAAATGGGCTGGCACTGGGTGGGCAGTAGTTGGGCACGAGACTTGTCAGTGACTGTCAAATATTCTGTTCATCATTGATTCTGTTGTGACTGTCAGTGTGTCTGTGATCGGAATGGATGTCATGTTGCCCTCCTCGTCTAATTTATATTATAATAAAGCAGTAAAGGCAGCTTAGCAGTTAGCACTCACTTGCACACTTCACTTCACTACTGTACTGTTAGCCATTGAGTTGACCAGCGGTGTACACAGGGTCACGGACCTGGACACATTACAATAAAGAACAGGGATAGTGACCCTTGGCATACTTGGCCAAGGTGCCACACAAAAACATTTTGTTGACAAGCACCCGGCAATGTGGCCTCTAATCTACCACTGCACTGCCCGCAGATAGGGCCACATGATCTAGATAAATTATTGCAACATAGTAAGAAATCAGGACATAGCATAAGAATAAACATGGATTGAAGACAGATATAGAATGACAACAGGGAACCAAAATCTGGATACTAGGGACACAGCTATTGAAAGTGTGAAATCAGAGATCAGAAAACTAATATAAAATCTAAGCCAGTGACATATCAGTGCAGAGTATGCACAAACTGCATGTCATCTGTCAAGGTGGCCAATACTGAATGTATCAACCCAGATCAAAGCAAGTCTTGTGGGCTTTAAAAAAAAAAAGTACTTAATTCCTGTGTTATGCTATGGAGCAAATTCACTAAAGCACCAGGTAGCTCTTCAGGCCTTAATCAGTTCCATGGGATAATGATTTGCAGCATCAGAGAAATTCTCTAAATTCATAGATACATTCAGAAAGTGATAGGACACAATCCCCTATATAATGTTAGTTTCTCCAATGTCTCCAGCCTCTCATATTCCTAAAGATATTCTATGCAGCTTTTCACTAATAAGGCACATCATATCTCCCTTATATTTATCTATTGTACTACATAAAACAACACAGGAATGGGAGAAATGTGGCTTTGTATACTGAGGTTCAAATGTGAATGGGCTGATCATAGTGAAAACTTTAGCTAACAGTCTGTAACTTGGCTTGATTAACTAAGACTGCAAAGAATGTTCAATAAGACATCCTAACAATGATGATTTTATTATTTGGACATGTTTCCCTTAAAGCAGCAGGTATCTGTCCTGTACAAATGTTACTAAATCCGTTTAACTGCATAACATAGGAATTTGAGAGATTTGTATCTCTGTAGAGTTCTTTGAATTATTAGTGAACCAAAACCAAGTGATCAGACCCACAAAATTATATGTAACAGACCGTGAAAGAAGAGTGGCAAAACTGGTCCTAGACAGTGACAGGACATAAATGACAACACAGGTCTCAGGAATCGCAATGACTGGACACAGTGACATTACAGGTCAAAGTCCCTAACTGGATAATAACTTACAGGCCACCCTCCCCCAGGATTATAACAGGCAGAGAGGGCTACAACGCATTGTGACTCACTACGTTGTAGCCTCCTTGGCAGCCAAGGTGTTAATGATATCCAGACAGCACATAATAATTACCCCTGCTGTAATACCGCACTTATCCCATAGATACCCCATGGTACAATACACCATCCCTCCCCTAGATACCTCCCTACCGGCTACCTGGCAGGGGTGACTATAAGGCTGGTCAAG
Organism: Bombina bombina; assembly: GCF_027579735.1. Taxonomy (NCBI): domain Eukaryota; kingdom Metazoa; phylum Chordata; class Amphibia; order Anura; family Bombinatoridae; genus Bombina; species Bombina bombina. The sequence continues at coordinate 719,487,558 of NC_069501.1, read as the reverse complement.
AAGAGTAAGGTAATAATCCATCCAGTGCACCAGCCACTCAAGCACTCACTGTGACACTGACTGACTTCACTCACTGTTGATGACCTGACCCCACCGTCCATCACCTACCTCTCTGGCTACTACGGCTACGCTCCTCCGGCTCCTAGTCCTCCTGACGTCCTGAGGTCCTGTCCTACTCCTGACAGTTGACTCCACAGTCCGACTCCTGACCTGACTCACTGAGGATGTCCTCACACACGGCCCGGGTCACGCCGTCGACACACAGTGCAGCACGTCTTCAATCTTCTCTCTGGCTCTGCTGAGGCTGCTCTGATGACGCCGGACACGCACGTGACACTGCACAACACCTGACCTCCATTGTGGCTGCGCAACTATTTCTTGCCCGGCAACTCAGCCTAGAGACTCAGACATACTGATGTCTGATTGGCTAAGGGGCGGGCAGGCAGGGCTGAGGGCTCCCGAGGCTAAAAGAGTCTAGCCTCCGGTGGGAGCAGTTATGGGCTGCAATAGAGACTGCTGCATTAGCTATTATTCCCCACTGGGTGGCAGTCTCTAAAGCGGCCCATAACATAAGACAGTATTTACATTCATATTGCGCAATGGAAGGATAGCTGGCCTCTACCTTCTTGCGCAATATGAATGTAGTAACTTAATATTACGTTTTTTTTTTTTAAAACAATAAAATTGCAATAACATACTGAATTTTGTGGAGGGGTGGGGGAGTAGGGGGGGTCACCTTTTCATATGAAAAAAAAATTGAAAAAAAAACACATTTTGTTTTTTAAATTTTTTTTTTATATAAAAAAAGGCTGTAATTCCCACATTGGCCAGGGGAGGCACTGCCTCACCTGCCTCCTATGAATGCACATCACTGATGTGAACCCTTTGGAATGATATGGATTTCTGCACAAATTGGTCATAAAATGTGATCTGATCATCATCTAAGTCACAACAATAGACAATCACAGTCTGCTTAAACTAATAACACACAAAGAATGAAATGTTGCCATGTTTTTTATTGAACACACAATGTAAACATTCACAGTGCAGGTGGAAAAAGTATGTGAACCCTTGGATTTAATAACTGGTTGAACCTCCTTTGGCAGCAATAACTTCAACCAAATGTTTCCTGTAGTTGCAGATCAGACGTGCACAATGGTCAGGAGTAATTCTTGACCATTCCTCTTTACAGAACTGTTTCAGTTCAGCAATATTCTTGGGATGTCTGGTCTGAATTGCTTTCTTGAGGTCATGCAACAACATCTCAATCGGGTTGAGGTTAGGACTCTGACTGGGCCACTTTATAAGGCGTATTTTCTTCTGTTTAAGCCATTCTGTTGTTGATTTACTTCTATGCTTTGGGTCATTGTTCTGTTGCAACACCCATCTTCTGTTGAGCTTCAGCTGGTAGACAGATGGCCTTAAGTTCTCCTGCAAAATGTCTTGATAAACTTGGGAATTCATTTTTCCTTCGATGATAGCAATCCGTCCAGGCCCTGACGCAGCAAAGCAGTCCCAAACCATGATGCCCCCACCACCATACTTCACAGTTGGGATGAGGTTTTGATGTTGGTGTGCTGTGCCTCTTTTTCGCCACACATAGTGTTGTGTGTTTCTTCCAAACAACTCAACTTTGGTTTCATCTGTCCACAGAATATTTTGCCAGTACTGCTGTGGAACACCCAGGTGTTCTTGTGCAAACTGTAAACGTGCAGCAATGTTTTGTTTGGACAGCAGTGGCTTCCTCTGTGGTATCCTCCCATGAAATCCATTCTTGTTTAGTGTTTTACGTATTGTAGATTCGCTAACAGGGATGTTAGCATTCGCCAGTGACTTTTGTAAGTCTTTAGCTGACACTCTAGGATTCTTCTTCACCTCATTGAGCAGTCTACGCTGTGCTCTTGCAGTCATCTTTACAGGACGGCCACTTCTAGGGAGAGTAGCAGCAGTGCTGAACTTTCTCCATTTATAGACAATTTGTCTTACCATGGACTGATGAACAGCAAGGCTTTTGGAGATACTTTTATAACCCTTTTCAGCTTTATGCAAGTCAACAATTCTTAATCGTAGGTCTTCTGAGAGCTCTTTTGTGCGAGGCATCATTCACATCAGGCAATGCTTCTTGTGAAAGCAAACCCAGAACTGGTGTGTGTTTTTTATTGGGCAGGGCAGCTGTAACCAACACCTCCAATCTCATCTCATTGATTGGACTCCAGTTGGCTGACATCTCACTCCAATTAGCTCTTGGAGATGTCATTAGTCTAGGGGTTGTATATCTCTCTCCTTCAGCTTGATTTCAAACACATCCTCTCCCAGAACTCACAGAAAATACACAGATTTTTACACTCAGCTGCTTCAACTGCCCTCTAACTTACAACAGGTAGCCTTCTGGAAAACAGCATACCATTGCTCGGAAATCACACACTCATCCCCAGCCCTGGCATACTCCTCTGACACGATACCTACGCAGATGTTCCCGTACTGCTGAACGGCATTGGAGAAAATCACGGAGTTCAGCTGATTTTCTTCATTACAAATTCATCTTGAACTCCTACTATTCTGCCCTTAATCTACACAAGCAACACTACTTCTCTACTCTTATCTCTAATCTTTCTTCAAACCCAAAACGTCTGTTCTCCACTTTCAATACTCTCCTCCGCCCTCCCCCACTTCCTAATACAACTTCTCTGTCAGCTCAAGACTTTGCCAGTCACATCATTAACAAAATTGACTCCATCAGACATGAAATCAGGTCTCAACATAATTCCAATCTCTCCCCCCCCCCCCTCAAATGCTCTCACTCAACCACAACCCTCATAACCTGAGACTTCAGGTTCATTCTTCCCTGTTACTGAGGAAGACGTTTCAGGCACTTATACTGCGCTCTCACCTCAGTACCTGTCTCCTTGACCCTATCCCCTCACAGCTACTCCCCTCCCTCTCTGCTACCCTTACCCCTATACTAACACACATTTTCAACCTCTCCCTCAGCACTGGTACATTTCCCTCATCGATGAAACATGCACTGGTGACACCTATCCTCAAAAAACCTTCCCTTGATCCTACCTCCCCATCCAACTACCGCCCTATTTCCCTCCTCCCTCTTGCTTCAAAGCTGCTCGAAAAACTAGTATATGCACGCCTATCCCATTTCCTTAGGTTAAACTCCCTTCTTGACCCGCTGCAATCTGGATTTCGTTCCTATCACTCCACAGAGACAGCTATTGTTAAGGTCACCAATGACCTACTTACAGCAAAATCAAAAGGCCACTTCTCTCTGCTTATCCTCCTTGATCCGTCCGAAGGCTTTGACACTGTCGACCACCCTCTTTTGCTCCAAACCCTCCAATCCTTCAGCATCTGTGACACAGCCCTTTCATGGCTCTCTTCCTACCTTTCAAACTGTACATTCAGTGTAGCCTTCTCTGTGGCCTCCTCTGCCCCGTCACCACTTTCTGTCGGAGTACCGCAAGGCTCTGTCCTCGGTCCCCTTCTCTTCTCAATCTATACGTCATCACTAGGTTCCCAAATTAAGTCCCACGGTTTCCAATATCATTTGTATGCCGATGACACCCAAATCTACTTATCAAAAGGCCTTTTGATAAAGCCGGAAACCCGGCGAAACATGTCAAGGGAGGAAGGGGGAGCTTATGGGAGCTCGCTGTAGTTTTTAAAGTCTATACTTGCTGGCAATATAATTTTTAGCTTGAACCCTTTATCTAACTGATGACACTTATACTTTATTGATATACAGTCTACTCGAGACTGCACCTAGTAATAAGTATAGTAATAAATACAACAGCCAATATCTCGAGGAATCTATAGTATACAGTCAAGCGTGTCAGAACTGGCAGCGGTCCGTATCACAATAACGCTCCAGATTTGCCAATACTCAGTGCCAACCTACTAAAAGCTCTTTGCTAAATTAATTATTTAAACTATTTACTGAATAGAGGCTGCAATGAAGCAGCAGAGCAGAGGGTTTTGTGTCTTATTTTACTGACACGTTATGTCAAGGAGTGCTAAACTGGCAGTGGTTCACACTATATAGACGCTGCACAGATTTGCAGGGAAAACAAATTAACATTAAGGAGCCCTCTGCTGTTTGGGTCTTCTCACCTAGTAATTTTAGGCTGCAAACCAGTAGCGAGCATACTATTAGGTTTTTGATACTCAATATAAATAAGCGTCAAAATTGGCAGTGGTCCAAATTACACGAACGCTGCAAGGACGCAAATGTAATGTTTAATACAACCATAGGTTGCGCAATTTGGCTTATTAGCATTTCAGGGAATGATCAAAGTATAGTTAATACATCATTTTTTATGGGCTCAATGTTAGCCCCTCAGGTCAATATAATTGATTTGCTTTACCTGTTGTGCTTTATAAAACCTATGACCAATTAGGGTCTATGAGTGGGTACAATCAAGCAGCTCAATGACTGCATAAGTTCACACCAAGCATTTCTAACACTTCTTTTGCCTACATGTATTCTTTAATTTAGGATACTTACAGCTATAATTAATTTAGTGGGTAGCCCATTCGCAGTAATAATATAATAACACACTACTATTTACCAATCAGGGTAACTATATAAACTTTAACCCTATGTATCAGACATGAATACACAAGTATGACATGTATTTCAATTCAATACATTATCTTACTTAAATTACTGATTGCAGTACAAATTACTAAAAACGGTCTGATACAGGCAGTATAACTGTTATTAGTGAATATTACTCTTCTCAAGCACAATTAGTTGATTCATGAGCTCACCTATAGTTATTGGTTATTCCAATAATCAAACCCTCATACAGGGACATTTGATATTATCCACACTACTAAATAATCAACTAGGGCGAATTGTGGAAACTCACTACCTTATCTATCTATCAGAGGGGAACTTTTCCCACCATTAATAAAAGCCTAAGTGTGGTTTAATACCATTAAGGTGTTAACTGTATACCAGCGTTAACTGTAATCGATACATTACATGTAGTAAATCAGGTGTTATAATTTTTTATAACACTTCTGCTCCTGTGTATCACTTTACCTATGCGTTTAACATATGAGAATATTATCATAAACCTTTTTGTGATGAATTATATTATTTATGACGCATAAGGAATGAATGACAGCCACTTGTGCAGAAATTATATACTTTAATACACTGTACTCTCTAGACCCTATTTCCCACTAAACAGTGACATTCAACCCTAGCCAGCGGCATCCTTATCTGCCATGTGACAGTATTATAATTAAAGGCTCAAGTGTATAATATCCAGTCTTTGTACTGGAAATCCTAGATCAGCATTTTAGTTTTAACTAACCCATTTTTTAATATTTCTAATAAAGATTTATGTTTTAATTTGTGTGATTCTTTTTCTTACTCCATACAATTGGGGGTCCTTTGAGTGCTTACAAAGTATCTCTTTGCGGTTAGTTTCTCTAGCTAACCAACCGGAATTGTAACTTTGTTGATACATAGCACCTAACCACACATAACTGTAAAATATTAGGGCCATTGACCTTATTACAGAATGGTAAAAGACCCGATAATAAATCTATGAGTGGCGCCATCAATTCTATCCGAATCTCACCCAAATCTACTTCTCTGCACCAGACCTATCTCCTTCCTTGCTAACCCATGTCACGAACTGTCTTTCTCACATCTCTTCCTGGATGTCCTCTCACTACCTCAAGCTAAATCTCTCCAAAACTGAGCTCCTCATTTTCCCCCCTTCTTCTAAAATCTCCACCCCCAATATCTCTATAACTGTCGACAACTCCATCATTACCCTTACCCCGCATGCCCGATGTCTCGGGGTCACATTTGACTCAGATCTTTCCTTCACTCCTCACATTCAGTCCTTGGCTAAAGCCTGCCGCTTCCACCTTAAAAACATCTCCAAAATCAGACACTTCCTTACACAAGACACAACTAAGATTTTAATCCACTCTCTCATTCTTTCCCGCCTTGATTACTGCAACTCTGTCCTCTCTGGTCTCCCCACAAGCCGCCTAGCTCCCTTACAATCCATAATGAATGCCTCTGCCAGACTCATCTTCCTTACACGTCACTCTTCATCTGCTGCTCCTCTCTGCCAATCCCTTCACTGGCTTCCTCTTGCCTCTAGGATCAAACACAAAAATTCTCACTCTGACATACAAAGCCCTTAACTGCACTGCTCCCCCCTATATCTCAGACCTTGTCTCCAGATACTCTCCCTTCCGTCCCCTTCACTCTGCTCATGACCTCCTCCTCTCCTCCTCTTTGGTTACCTCATCGCACTCCCATTTACAGGACTTCTCCAGACTGGCTCCCAGCTTGTGGAATTCTCTGCCTCGCCCCAAAAGACTCTCCCCTAGTTTTGAAAGCTTCAGGCGCTCCCTAAAGACTCTACTGTTCAGGGATGCATACAACCTATGCTAACCTTACTTTATACCAGTTCCACTCCTCCATTGCTATCCCCTGAACCCCCTTAAGTCCAGCTGTTTGTAGATCACCTTCTTAAGAGCTAATTACAACAGTGCAACTCTTGGCAGGGCCCTCTACCCATCTGATCCCTTTAATTGTTTTGTTGTACTACCCTCTGTTTACAGCGCTGCAGAATCTGTTGGCGCTCTACAAATAACCGATAATAATAATAATAGGGGTTCACATACTTTTCCACCTGCACTGTGAATGTTTACATGGTGTTTTCAATAAAACATGGCAACATTTAATTATTTGTGTGTTATTAGTTTAAGCAGACTGCGATTGTCTATTGTTGTGACTTAGATGATGATCAGATCACATTTTATGACCAATTTGTGCAGAAATCCATACGATTCCAAAGGGTTCACATACTTTTTCTTGCAACTGTATTTGGTTGTGGGGGGGGAAATCTCCCATGAATCTCCTCATTCTACTAGAGCAGTTGCCACTTCTTTTGACCTTTTGTAATGAGCCTTTCTATTGATCATATTTGCAAGGAAACTACTTGGTCTTCTTAGCACACTTTTTCAATGTTTTATCACTGATGCATATGCTACTTTGTAGGCTGCTTTTGGCAGGATTGTTATTTGGGCTGTAGTGCCTGCCTTCACTGTTTGTCCCTCCTATTCCATGGCTATTTCATGGACTTCACTGCTTGGGTATAGATTACCACAAGTTATAATTTGTGGACTTTCAACATTTGATAAAAGAAAACAAAATGTATGCTCCCCTGATAAATTCATTTATTTCATGATGATGAGAGTCTACAAGCCCCACACTTTCTTTTAGTTTAAGTGGCGACAGTACTTGTTTTGCACTTATTTTACCCCAATTTTATCTTTCCTGCTTTTCTGTTTTCCTCGTCTATTTGGCTGTATGTGTGACTGAGGTCCATGGGAAATGAGAAGTATTTAAAGTTCTGGTGTGTTGGGGTATCTTTTGCCGGCTCCTAGTGATCAGGAGGGAATTCCCATATGTGATAACTCATGGAATCTCAATATCATGAAAGAAATTATTCGGGTAAGGATACATTTTGATTTTCCCTACTTTAATATAAAATAAGATCAATCATAAGTGCTGCCATGGAAAACCAAGAAATAAATATACTGTATATCCACTTTTAAACATTTTCATTTCACTGGTTTGCATTGACTGAAAACTTTTTTCTTTTTTTTTTAAGTAATACAGTGTCTTGTTCCTTTTCAGTATTTGAAGAACAATCTATTGAGTCCAACAAAATCCAGCTGAAGTGTTATGTAAAGAATTTCTTTCCAAAGGATTCTATTAGCATAAAGTGGGAACCTAACAATGAAAATATCAATAACAGTGACGTGTCAGAAAGCTATTTCACTGCTACAAACACTAATGTTGCTCAATGTTTTATTCACCATTCAGTTCTCAATGTTACATGGAGGGGTAGCTGGGAAAAGGAAGGTAAGTGACACATTCTTTATTACATTAATTTGCTACAAATAACACTTACAAAGAGTTGCCTTCCACTTAGCTTGGAACAAATATGTTGATGTATTAAACCAGAAATTAGTATTTCTCAAAGATGCTGATGTTGTCAGCTAACATTAGAGACATGGTGAGTTATAGATCTGCAAGACTGGTCTGCCAGTGTTAGGTTATTATGTCAAAAACATGTAAACATACTCGTATATCTTGGAGGGGCTTCTATTTTCTAAATACAAATATTTTAACACTGGTCTGCACTATGGTATCACTGCAAATTGTATGAATATAGGAATTATGACCTCAATCACAATCTATGGGCTGTGGTGTTTCTTACCCATTCTCCAGCTTTGCATAACCAACAATGGGCAAAATTACAAGTTTTGCGGTACGGTGCAGTACGGCTATACCGCTGAAAAATTGTCCATTGCGCGCTGAATGGACTTGTCTCCCGTATTACAAGTCATGGCGGTATAGCTATACTGCAGCATTTTAGCCTGTAACGCAACTCTACATTCCACACTCAAAAAATAGCTTTTGAGTGCAGGATTTTCATTGCATTGTATTACAGGTTGTGCGGTCCGGCTAAAATGCTTGCAATATGGCCTATACCGACATGATCCATTCCGCGATCTGAGAACAGTAGTTATGGATTTTGCAAATCAAAAATGTTTCATAAACTCATAACTAAAATGTTATAAAGTACACTAACACCCATAAACTACCTATTAACCCCTAAACTGCCATCCCCTGCATCGCAAATACTATAATAAACCCATTAACCCCTAATCTGCCACCCACCCACATCGTCAACACTAAAATAAAGTATTAACCCCTAAACTGCCACCCCCCACATCGCAAACACTATATTAAACCTATTAACCCCTAAACAGCCCCCCCACATCGCCAACATTAAATAAATATATTAACCCCTAAACTGCCAGCCCCCCACATCACAACTACTATAATAAACCTATTTACCCCAAAACCGCCGATCCCCCCACATCGCCAACATTAAATAAATATATTAACCCCTAAACTGCTGGCCCCCCCCACATCACAACTACTATAATAAACCTATTAACCCCTAAACTGCCGACCCCCTACATCACAAATCACTAAATTAAACTATTGACCCCTAAACCTAACTATCCCCTATACTTTAAAACTAATTCAAATCAGCCAATAGAATTTAAGCAGCTCTCATCCTATTGGCTGATTCAAATTTTTCAGCCAATAGGAATGCAACGGTACCCCAATCTAAAAAGGGTACCTTGCATTCAAGCTTCAGTGTGTGGCAACAATCAAATGAAGAGGAGCCTCCATGCTGCTGAGGATCGCTGAAGACCGCTCCGCACCTCCAGGAAGAAGATAGAAGATGGTCCCACGATGGATGAAGATATCGCCGCCTGGATGAAGATGGATGTCCAGAATTCAGGAACTGTGGGTTAGTGTTAGGTTTTAGGGTGATTTTTTTATTTTTTTTTATTTTAATGGGCACAAAAGAGCTGAATGCTCTTTTAAGGGCAATGCCCATACAAATGCCCCTTTAGGGGCAATGGGTAGCTTAGGTTTTTTTAGACTTAGGTTTTTTATTTTGGGGTGTTGGTTACTGTTAGGGGGGACTTTGTAATGTTTTTAGGTAAAAGAGCTGTTTAAATTAGAGCAATGCCCTACAAAAGGTTCTTTTAAGGACTATTGGTAGTTTATTGTTAGGTTAGGGGGTATTTTTATTTTGGGGTGGCTTTTTGTTTTTATAGGGCTATTAGATTAGGTTTCATTTTTATTATTTTGGATAATTTGTTTATTTTTGTAATCTTACCGCTAGATTTAGAGTTCTGCGTTAGCCGTCAAAACTAACGCTGGTTTTGGCCGCCCGCTGGTGTTTAGAGTCAGTCAGGAAAGGGTCTAACGCTCACTTTCCAGCCGCAACTTTTCCATACCGCAGATCCCCCTACGCCATTTGCGTATCCTATCTTTTCAATGGGATCTTTCTAACGCCGGTATTTAGAGTCTTGGCTGAAGTGAGCGTTAGAAATCTAACGAAAAAACTCCAGCCGCAGAGAAAAGCCAGGAGTTAGGAGCTTTCTGGGCTAACGCCGGTTCATAAAGCTCTTAACTACTGTGCTCTAAAGTACACTAACACCCATAAACTACCTATGTACCCCTAAACCGAGGTCCCCCCACATCGCCGCCACTCTAATAAAAAAAATTAACCCCTAATCTGCCGACCGCACACCGCCGCAACCTACGTTATCCCTATGTACCCCTAATCTGCTGCCCCTAACACCGCCGACCCCTATATTATATTTATTAACCCCTAATCTGCCGCCCCCAACGTCGCCGCCACCTACCTACAATTATTAACCCCTAATCTGCCGACCGGACCTCACGGCTACTATAATAAAGTTATTAACCCCTAATCCGCCTCACTCCCGCCTCAATAACCCTATAATAAATAGTATTAACCCCTAATCTGCCCTCCCTAACATCACCAACACCTAACTTCAAGTATTAACCCCTAATCTGCCGACCGGACCTCACCGCTACTCTATTAAATTTATTAACCCCTAAAGCTAAGTCTAACCCTAACACTAACACCCCCTAAGTTAAATATAATTTTTATCTAACAAAATAAATTAACTCTTATTAAATAAATTATTCCTATTTAAAGCTAAATACTTACCTGTAAAATAAACCCTAATATAGCTACAATATAAATTATAATTACATTGTAGCTATTTTAGGATTAATATTTATTTTACAGGCAACTTATTATTTATTTTAACCAGGTACAATAGCTATTAAATAGTTAATAACTATTTCATAGCTACCTAGTTAAAATAATTACAAAATTACCTGTAAAATAAATCCTAACCTAAGTTACAATTAAACCTAACACTACACTATCAATAAATTAATTAATTCAATAAAATACCTACAATTATCTACAATTAAACCTAACACTACACTATCAATAAATGAATTACATACAAATACCTACAAATAAATACAATTAAATAAACTAACTAAAGTACAAAAAATAAAAAATAATTTACAAACATTAGAAAAATATTACAACAATTTTAAGCTAATTACACCTACTCTAAGCCCCCTAATAAAATAACAAAGCCCCACAAAATAAAAAAATGCTCTACCCTATTCTAAAATAAAAATAGAAAAGCTCTTTTACCTTACATCCCTTAAAAGGGCCTTTTGCGGGGCATGCCCCAAAGAATTCTGCTCTTTTGCCTGTAAAAAAAACATACAATACCCCCCAACATTACAACCCACCACCCACATACCCCTAATCTAACCCAAGCCCCCCTTAAATAAACCTTAACACTAAGCCCCTGAAGATCTTCCTACCTTGTCTTCACCACGCTGGGTATCACCGATCCGTCCAGAAGAGGCTCTGAAGTCTTCATCCAAGCCCAAGCGGGGGCTGAAGAGATCCATCATCGGGCTGAAGAGGTCCATCATCCGGCTGAAGAGGTCCATCATCGGGCTGAAGTCTTCTATCAAGCGGCATCTTCAATCTTCTTTCTTCCGGATCCATCTTCATCCCGCCAACGCGGAACATCCATCCTGGCCGACGACTTCCCAGCGAATGACGGTTCCTTTAAATGACATCATCCAAGATGGCGTCCCTCAAATTCCTATTGGCTGATAGGATTCTATCAGCCAATTGGAATTAAGGTAGGAAAAATCTGATTGGCTGATTGGCTGATTCAATCAGATTCAAGTTCAATCCGATTGGCTTATCCAATCAGCCAATCAGATTGAGCTCGCATTCTATTGGCTGATCGGAACAGCTATATTAGGGTTTATTTTACAGGTAAGTATTTAGATTTAAATAGGAATAATTTATTTAATAAGAGTTATTTTATTCCGTTAGATAAAAATTATATTTAACTTAGGGGGGTGTTAGTGTTAGGGTTAGACTTAGCTTTAGGGGTTAATAAATTTATTAGAGTAGCGGTGAGGTCCGGTCGGCAGATTAGGGGTTAATACTTGAAGTTAGGTGTCGGCGATGTTAGGGAGGGCAGATTAGGGGTTAATACTATTTATTATAGGGTTATTGAGGCGGGAGTGAGGCGGATTAGGGGTTAATACACAAACACATAGGAAAATGGTTATAAGAGAACAACCATATTCCAAAAGTATGCATGAAGAGCACTCTGTGCCCTGACTAAATAGTGGGATTTGCACTAACAGGATAAATAAAATATAACTTTTATTAGTGAATTTAAAAAAACAAAATTGTTTGGTTAAGTGACATACAAAATAAAAAAATTGCACCGGTAGAAGTATGGAATGTACTAAATAAATTAGATCACATAATATTAAGATTCGGCCTCAATATCACCGTATTAATAGTGATCTAAATGTAGATTCTCATAGGTTACCTAATTCTTGTAACTAAACCACACAAGGTAAATAAAGGGAAAGATTTCCCCAACAGAGTGATATCACAACAAATACTTTCAATTTGGCACTCTATGAAAAGTAACACTAATCTCCAAGATTCTGGTCTGAGGTATTTGGTCCACAGGGTTAAATTGTAGATAGCTGTAGTATATCTATAAGGTATATTCAGCTACCTCGGTACCTGTATTATAAATGCGGGTTAAGAGTTCAGATGCTGATAAATAAAGGGCTAGTAGCCCTAATGTGTAATATTGCTATCTGTTACTGGATAGCTTATAGCTAGTACACTCGTCTGGCTCGATAAGCAAGTACTCTAAGATACCATGGTCAATAATGTCTATGCAACTAAAGTAAGTGTTCCTCTAATCTCACTTCACTATGATCGAAGTATTGTAAACAGCGCTAAATGCGTGAAAATGTGATTTTCAAATCGGGGATTACGTAATATTACTATACCTGATAGTGACCTATCAACATGCCCATGTTATAGCTTATAATGAGCTAGAATCTATATTTAGACGTGATACGTCTTTAAATACTCAGTAGTAGTATGTTTCAAGCCGGAATGTACATTAACGCCAATCGGCATCAACCTATGAAATATAGTCACTTATTTATATTATAGATAGTAGCTAGCTTTTATGAATAGCTGGATTAAGTTAAGTCTAGCACAACCCAGAACGTAAGCCAATAGACTTACACTATAAGACAGGATAATGTATTTGTTCAACTATATCAAATAGTAACAATGTAACGTATTAGGGACTATGGCCCATGTCAGAAAGTCACTTATCCTGTGTGCAAAGCGTCCTTAATCAGGTTTGTTTACAAAGTAATCAGTTTGTCTATTGTCAACGTATTCCTTCCAATAAATCTGTAAGCTGAGGGGCTGAAAAAGTGCCGTAAAAGTGAATGCGAATAAGTTGTTCTAGGCACTCTATGGATAAAGGGTTAATTAGCCCACATATAGGTAAATTAAATCTTATTGTAAATGATTTATTCACACTGTGTGTCTATTTCAACAACAAAACCCCTCTACTGACTTTATGTATGGTCTGGGTGGCTTGAGTATAAAGCCCTATAGAAGCACTCCTCCGTGGTCGGAGGTACAGTAGCCTCCGCTGTGGGAGTAAATTAAATATACCGGTGTGTGCTAAATAGTATCAAAGGTAAGTAATATCAGTTAGCGTCTTCGGTTATGCTGTAGTATTTAAATCTAGATAATAGTGAAGTGATATGTACTCAGCTTGAATCTAGGTACAGACAAGTGTATCTTATAATTCTAAGTTAACGGGTTCTTGCTCGAATCATTTAGTACTGCCTTTCGGTATTCACATCTGATCTGCAGTCACTCATTCACACCCCCTGTATTAAGTCTGGCACAACCCAGACTGTGGTTACATTAACCCTAGGCGATACGTTAAACAGCGCTTCAACTTCTAGTATTCAAAAATAATAGTGTAGCATATTAGTGCCCCTATCTTAACACGGACAGTACTGTATACATTATTTCCGATTCAACACGGTCTGTGCTGTTAAGCTGAAGTAATTGTTCTTGTACACAATGTTAACAAATCAAATGTAGCCCTATATTATAACTGGTTAGACGTATGGAACCTCTGTGGTATTACCAAATTCGTCACCGATTGGATAATAAGAGCATGTGTATCAGCTATGCTAGGTCTGGCACAATCCGACCATAAACAAATTAGCTAAGTTGTGTGTTTAGTGCAGAAAACATCATAATCATACCGGGCTATTAAAATACCATAAAGACAGAGTGTGAACGAATCCACTACTCTCTCCTGACGCGTTTCGCCCAATAGGGCTTTATCAAAGGCAGCGAGCCACCGGATCTCTGGGAATATATATCCTGCTAAACGGAAGTCCCACCCTAGCTCCGTTCTAATAGGTTAGACAAATTTCAGAATTGGTTGATTAATCAATGGCGAGAATATGAGTCTTTCAATAAATCGTACATAGATAAACCCGAGGTATATTGGGAAGCGGCAAAAGCCGTACTTAGGGGCAAGATTAAGGCATATCTATGTAAATGTAAAAGGAAAAGTAAACAATTAGAGACACAGGCAAACAATCGGGTGAAAAATTCTTTTTCGGCTTATCTGAGAGAGCACTCTAATGAGAAATGGCGTAAATATATAGATGCCAAGGCAGCACGAGATATCCTTATCCACCAAAAAACAGCATTAGAAATGCAAAGGCAAAAGGCACTTTACGGTGGTTTTGCCGGGAGATCTGCCAAATTTTTAGCTAAACTTATCAAATCAACTAATCGTAACACTGTAACGGCTTTAAGAGATAATATAGGGAGATATACAAATAACTCAGATATCATTAATACCTTCTATCAATATTTCAGTGAATTGTATAAGGCGGAAGGATATGATACAGAAAGATTAAGATCCCCAAAATTTCTCTAGAAACTCTGGTAGAAATTAACAATCCTATTGATGAACAAGAGATTTACGCCGCAATTAAAACAGCAAAGACCAATAAGGCAGCAGGTCCGGATTGTCTCCCAACGGAATTCTATAGGATACTGCAGGTGCAAATTGCTTCAACTCTTACGAAATTATTTAACTCTTACTTTGTTAAAAATAACAAATGTTCCCCATATTTCGTTGCTGCGGTTATCTCATTGATACCCCAAAAAAATAAAGACTTAGAGCTCCCAGCATCTTACAGGCCTATATCCGTCTTAAACACGGATTATAAAATTCTGACTTCAATTTTGGCTAGTAGATTAAAGCCTCATTTGGGCAAAATAATTCAGGAAAATCAGTCTGGCTTTATGACAGGGAGAAATCCTACAAAAAATATCCGTAAGATCATGACATTACTTGATTTTTTTTGGAACAAATTTAGAACATCAAGACAAGAAAATGTACCGGACTTAGCGCTACTAACGGTCGACGCGGAAAAGGCGTTTGACCGCATTTCCTGGAAACACCTATTTTTTACGTTAGAACAATTTGGTCTAACCGGTCATATATTAGAATTTACGCAAATAATATATAGCTCTCCAATTTCATCCTTATTAATTAACAGTGAGATTTCTCAGCATCTAGTATTACAAAGAGGCACCCGGCAGGGTTGCCCTCTATCACCGTTGTTGTTTAACTTATCCCTAGAACCATTCGCGATTTTGCTTCGACAACAATTAGTTGGGATTCGTATAAGAGATCAAAAAGTTGTATTATTATTATATGCAGATGATATAATTTTGTGTCTGAGTAATATTGCTCAAAGTCTTTCCTTATTATTGGAATTAACTGAACTTTTCAGTGCAATTTCAGGATATAAAATTAATTTTGCTAAATCCGAATTATTATGGATTAATAAGAAAAAACAAGATATTAAACATCCATTCTGTGAAACATCTCAGATTACGTATCTTGGTATTAAACTAAGCAGAAACCCGGAGGAATGGTATAAACTTAATTTCAGTAAATTTTTTCTGGAATGTAAAGAAAAGATGGAAGGATGGAAAAATTTGCCTATTTCTTTATCAGCAAGAGCTACCCTTATAAAAAATATTCTCTTTCCTAAAGTATTCTATCTTATGCAAAATATTCCGGTTCCTATTAAGAAGAGTGATATAACTAAATACAATAGGGCATGTGCAAAACTACTTTGGAAGGGTACCAGAACTCGTATTTCGACTACGCAATTAACGTGTAACAAAGACGCGGCCGGGTTGTTCTTACAGAATTTACAATATTATAGTTTAGCTGCAAGGGTAAAGGTGGCAGTTGACTGGCTAACCAAACAAGACCAGGTTGCGGCAATCTCCTGGGAAAGTGCTTTAGTGAAACCATTTCGTCTGGATGCTATTCTACATTGCCCAATGACCGATCTGCCTTCTTCACTTTTTTCGCTTACAACATTCAGAAACATTATCGCTGCCTGGCAAAAATTTTGTGCACTTTTAGAATGTTCTCCATATGTCTCTAAATATGTACCTATTACAGGGAATCCAAATTTTCTCCCTGGATTGTCATCAGAAGTCTTTAGAACATGGTTCTCTAGAGGACTGATATATGTTGCCCAAATGGTAAAACCAGATTTAACATTGTTTTCTTTTGCCGAATTAAGACATCAATTTGGCCTCTCGAATAAAGAATTTTATGCATATTTGCAGGTAAGGCATTTCATACTTGAGCTTATCCAAAAGTACGGAAGAGAGTGGACTTTGTTGTTCCAACCACAAATTAATAACTTTCAAAGGGGCTTATACTCAATAGCCCCGTTCTATGTACATCTTAATTATAAACCTTCCAATGAACAAAAGGAATATATGGTAGCTAAATGGGCTAAATTTCTACCTGAGGTAAATAGCCAAACTATAACAAACACATTTAAAATCATGGATAAAAGTTGGGTTTTGACCACATGGAGAGTCACAGATCAAGATAGCTTTTATGTCTTACTTGACTCCTGCTAGGTTGTCTAGTTGGTATAAGGTAATGATCTTATGTCCTAAATGTTCTGCTGTTAAGGCAGATCTTATGCATTGTCTCTGGGCTTGTCCTAGAATTAACCAATTCTGGTTAAAAGTAGCATATTGGATGCGATCAACGCTCAATCTAGTCTATCATATACGAGCGATTGATGTATTTTTTTTGGTGCAAACGCAAGTAACTCCTAAAAATATTACATTAATTAATCTGATCATATTGTTGGGTCGCAATATGTTATTGAGAGCATGGAAAGCTAAAACTGCACCTAACTTGAAATTGCTTAAGAATGCTCTGAGTATACAATACATACATGATCAGATGAAACTAATAAATCCGTCAGATGGACGATTAGCTGCGTTTTTTTAAGCAATGGAAAATATTTATTTTATCGTTTCCTATAGAGACCCAAATTATGTTGGTCAAACCATTTAAGGACACAGTATATGTCCAGTCACAAATATTGGCCGGTAATTTTCCCAGCGTATGGGGCGACGATGCTAGAACGATATCGGAAATGGAGGGTTAGAGGGGGGGGGGGGGGAGAGAGAGAGTGGACTGATTATTCCTGTTTTCCATTCTTTTTTTTTTTTTCCCTTGATTCAATGGTTCTATCTGAATAAAAGAAGCCATAAGAATCAGTCAGGAGACCCAGACAATAAAATGAAGTAATATGTGTCTAGTCAGGGTTGGTGTTTTGTTTTCTGTTGTAGTGAGTTAGTAGACTTTGTATGGCTTAGATAGCCAATAGGAAGTAAGGTAAATTTCTAAAGAATAGTATGGTTTTTGACCAATTTTGGAGAAATGCTTATTAATTTGTTTTTGCTTTTGTTGTTGTCATTTTTGTTGTATGTATAATTCTATGTGTGTAGTATAGAAACTCAATAAAAATAACATTTAAAAAAAAAATAAAAAAAAATGTAGCCCTATATTATAACTGGTTAGACGTATAGAACCTCTGTGGTATTACCAAATTCGTCACCGATTGTATAATAAGAGCATGTGTATCAGCTATGCTAGGTCTGGCACAATCCGACCATAAACAAATTAGCTAAGTTGTGTGTTTAGTGCAGAAAACATCATAATCGCACCGGGCTATTAAAATACCATAAAGACAGAGTGTGAACGAATCCACTACTCTCCCCTGACGCGTTTCGCCCAATAGGGCTTTATCAAAGGCAGCGAGCCACCGGATCTCTGGGAATATATATCCTGCTAACCGGAAGTCCCACCCTAGCTCCGTTCTAATAGGTTAGACGAACGTAAATAGAAATTCTATGATAGGCATTAGTAAGGACCAATAACAGGTGGTTAAATTCATAACTACAAGTAAGCCTAGCTATATTTTATTGAGGATCAAGCTACTGAAGGATTCCTGGTATTGAAATCAATCATCATATAGCGAGAAAAAGGATGTATATCAATCTGTACACTTGCAATATCTTGTAGGTCAGTAAACATAAGCCATACTGCCATTAAATGACCATGACATGGAATCGATGAATTTAAAATAAACTTATAATTCGAGTAACATACTCAATATTAGTATAAATTACCAGGACATTAATAAAATGTATATTAGACATTTGTAAGGACCAAAGTTTACTGATCAATTCATGATTTGGAATAAGCCTGCCAATGTGTTCTTAGTGATCGAATTACTTATGAAAGATAGGTATTGAAATCCAAAAAAAGGTTATGTGAGAAGTTGTTTTGTGTCAAACTATCAGACATGATTAGCTTTTGAGATCCATCAATCTGAGTATGGCCATATATATAGTAATGTCATAAGATATATGGATATAATTGATCTTCTTGTTCTAGTAGTATACTCATTTTGGGTAATAAATGTATAAATATACACTCTGTAAAAAAATTTAATAAATTGGAATTTTATACTGTGGAATGAAATAAAATACTGACATAAATCTTCCAAGTGTGTAAATTCAATCTGTTATTCTCGTGTATTAAAAGTGTAGTTTGAATGTGCTGAAAAAACGTGTAAAACCTCTTTGCAATCAGTGTATGGGAAATCTATGTGAAGTTAATTTCTATTACTAGTGATAATATGTGGTGAAAGTAAATAAATAATGGGGAAAAATCCCAGTGTTATTCAATAAATTATTAAGAGTGTCAGTGTGAGTTTGGAGAAATAATTATTAATGTTTGAGTGCGTGACATAGCAGATCTACATGTTCTAGATTCTACTCATGTAGTATTGTGGTTAGTGTCCCTGTTTGTGGATAAATATGTGCCCATGGTGAAAGGATCTTATAATAAGTGCAATACCCTAAAACCTGAACCTAAGTCTAATAAGTTAATTTTCAGAGATGAATCCACTGGATTCCCAGTGGGTTACAATTTGTCAAGTTGGATAAATCAAAATATGTTTCCTTTATTCCAAGAAAAAGGAGGAGATAAATATTAGAATAAATATTCATCCATTTGAATAGCCACGATAATGGTAATTAGTAATACCCTTGATTAGAAATTTCTTTCTAAATCTGACTATGCTACTCTCTTGATATTACGTGAAAAAGGTCAAATATCTAATTCCCAAGAAATATTATAGTGATGTTATATCCTCTAAATGATTTAGTAGTCCCTTAATTGTATGAGGCTGATATGAGTATCTTAGGAATTTCTGAAATTAATATATACATGCCTTCCCATAGTATTATAACAATAGATATTTAAATAACTTACAAAGTTCAATATGAATGTCATTTGGTATGAAAGTTACTCTATACAGTTCTCTTCTTTATTGTGTTATTGATTTAGTTCTGATCTAACCCACTCTTATTGCTTGTGGGAATTTTCTTAAAGGTGTATTACAGAAATACATACAGATTATTATGTTCATTAAGGCCCCATGGTTGTACAGAGTTCAATAAATATATCCATTGACTTTCAGATTTCAATAATGCTGTCTCGAGATTACCACCCCTGAAACCCAGACTGACCTTCTCAATCCCCCAGCATTGTAATTCACTTTGGTTAGAATTATGGTGTCTCAGAAAATGTGCTGCTACACTAGTTAGATTTTTTAGATCCTCTTTATCTTTGGCAGCATTTTTTATGTTTCATAAGTCTAGTTCTCAGTTTTCTGGTCGTCATGCCTACATAATATAGATTACAAGTACATCAAAGTACATAAACGACACTCTCTGTGTTACAACTTATGTAGCGTGTTATTTTATGTTCTTTTCCAAAGCGATCACGGATTGTGGAGGTATTCCGCATGTATTTACACGTACTACAATTTCCACATTTGTGGGCTCCTGGGTTGAATGCTGAGGTAGTTTTGTTCCTTTGGAAATGGCTACTGGTGATGATGTCTTTAATGTTTTTAGTTCTCCTGAATCCAAATGAGGGTTTAACGCCTAGTGTAGTTTTAAGTACGGGGTCAGTCATTAGAATATTCCAGTGTTTTTTTATTATATTGGTGATTTGGGCGGTCTGAGCATTATGTGTCATTATAAGTCTGGGTATTTGAGAACTCTGTTTGTATCTTTTGTACAATAAATTTTGTCGAGGCGTGTGTCTGGCTCTCTGTTTTGCCTTTTTAATTGATCTTTTACTATATTCTCTTTTGATCAGTCTATCCTCAAGTTCTGCTGCTCTCACCTCAAAAGTTTCATTTTCTGAGCAGTTACGTCGGAGTCTTAAAAATTCTCCTACTGGCAGACTTCTCATGATGCTTGGGGCATGAGCACTTGATTTGTGCAAGAGACTATTTGTGGCTGTAGGTTTCCTAAATAGATCTGTATTGATCATCCCCTCAGTATTTTTCCGGATTGTGATATCCAGAAAATTTATTTGAGTCTGACTCTCTTCATGTGTTAGTTTGATGTTCAACTGATTATCATTCAAGTGAGTGAGGAATTGTTGTAATTCTTGGTGTGTGCCTTCCCAGATGAAGAAAATATCATCAATGAACCTGATCCATAACGGTATTAGGTCTGTATATTTTTGATTTGCATCAGTAAATACAAATTCAGTCTCCCACCACCCAAGGAACAGGTTGGCATACGTGGGTGCGCAGGTAGTGCCCATGGCTGTTCCTCGGGTTTGTAAAAAGAATTGGCCATCAAATGTGAAGAAATTATAATTCAATACCATTTCTAATAATTTTAAGATAAAGTTGTCATGTTCTTTATCTTCCTCCTGAATTTCTATCTAAAAAATATTTGATGACTTTTAGGCCATGTCTGTGGTTGATCGAGGTGTAAAGAGATTCCACATCTGTGGTGACTAACCAGGTAGACTCATTTAGTGATAGATGTTCAAGTCTTTGTAACACTTGCATCGTGTCTTGTACATACGATGGTAGTTCTTCGACATACTGTCGTAGTCTGTGATCAACGTATTCACTGGCCTTTTCTGTTAGACAACCAATGCCAGACACGATTGGTCGTCCTGGTGGTACCTCTGAGTTTTTGTGAATTTTAGGTAACATATAAAAGGTGACAATCTTGGGTTTATCCACTGTAAGAAACTGCTTTTCTTTCACTGTGATGATACCTTCTTGGAAGGTTCTGTTAATCAGATTGGTGTAAATTTTCATATATCCTTCCATAGGATTAAAGAAGAGTTTAGTATAACACGATTTATCTTTAAATTGTTTAAAAGCTTCTTTCAGGTACATCTCCATAGGCCATATTACTATGTTGCCACCCTTATCAGAACCTCTGATCACCACTTGATCCCATTGCCTCATTTCTTGAATAGCCAAATGTTCTTTGTATGTTAACTTCTGTTGTGTGGGGGAAATTTGTAAAGCCGTTATGTCTCGAAAAACCAGTTCTCTGAACATTTGAATCTGAGGAGCATTGACATTTTTGGTACAAAGGTTGACTTGTTCTTAATTTTTTCTCTCCACTTAAAGGGGGTCTGTGTTTCTTATTCACTCAATACATTTTCTAAGTCCCTGAGACTTGTAAGTTCTTCTTCAGACCATCCTTCAATACTCGGGTTTTGGGAGAAATGTTTCTTCAAGAGTAATTTTCTGATGAATAACTGAATATCTTTAATGGTTTCAAATTTGTCAACATTGTTAGATGGGCAAAAGGATAGTCCTTTTGATAGTACTGAAATATGTTCCTTTGTCAATATTAGTTCAGATAAGTTAATCACTGTTAGTGAGTCAGACGTATTTGGGAAAATGGACTGTGCTCCCTCCTGGGTGGTCTCCAGGGTCCCTGATTGTCCCTCTGTGGTCGTGTCCGACATCTGGACGGTTTTTCTCTTGTAAGCTGTATCCAGTCCACGGATCATCCATTACTTGTGGGATATTCTCATTCCCAACAGGAAGTTGCAAGAGGACAACCACAGCCGAGCTGTCTATATAGCTCCTCCCCTATCTGCCATATCCAGTCATTCTCTTGCAACTCTCAACAAGCATGGAGGTAGTAAGAGAGAAGTGGTGAAATGTAGCTGTTATTTTGCTTCAATCAAAAGTTTATTATTTTTAAATGGTACCGGAGTTGTACTATTTTGTTCCAGGCAGAAAAATAGAAGAATCTGCCTGTGATTTCTATGATCTTAGCAGGTTGTAACTAAGATCCATTGCTGTTCTCACACATGACTGAAGAGAGAGATAACTTCAGCGGGGGAATGGCGTGCAGGTTATCCTGCTATGAGGTATGTGCAGTTAAATTTTTTCTAGAAGATGTGAATGCTAGAAAATGCTGCTGATACCAAATTTATGTAAGATAAGCCTGAATACAGTGATTTAATAGCGACTGGTATCATGCTTACTTTCTGAGGTAATACTCTTTTATATTTACAATATGAAACGTTTGCTGGCATGTTTAAACGTTTTTATATATACTTTGGTTATAAAACTTTATTGGGGCCTACATTTTTCCACATGGCTGGCTTAAATTTGCCTAGAAAGAGTAGCGCTTTTTTGCGCAGTAACTTTTACAGACTGAGACATCCAGCTTCCTCCAGGAGTCCCCTGAATGCTATAGGACATCTCCAAAGGGCTCTTAGGCTTTCCAAAATCGTTTGTTGGGGATAGGTAGGCCCACAGCAAGGCTGTGGCAGTTTGGTGTGACTGTTAAAAAACGTCTATATAGTTTTTTTTATCCGTTTTTTGAACTAAGGGGTTAATCATCCATTTTTAAGTGGGTGCAATGCTCTGTTAGCTTATTATACACACTGTAAAAATTTCGTTTGATTTACTGCCTTTTTTCACTGTTTTTCAAATTCTGACAAAATTTGTTTCTCTTAAAGGCACAGTACCGTTTCTTATATTTGCTTGTTAACTTGATTTAAAGTGTTTTCCAAGCTTGCTAGTCTCATTGCTAGTCTGTACAAACATGTCTGACATAGAGGAAACTCCTTGTTCATTATGTTTAAAAGCCATGGTGGAACCCCCTCTTAGAATGTGCACCAAATGTATTGATTTCACTTTAAGCAATAAAGATCATATTCTGTCTATATTGTATCACCAGAGGAATCTGACGAGGGGGAAGTTATGCCGTCTAACTCTCCCCACGTGTCAGATCCTTTGACTCCCGCTCAAGGGACTCACGCTCAAATGGCACCAAGTACATCTAGGGCGCCCATAGCGTTTACTTTACAAGACATGGCGGCAGTCATGGATAATACACTGTCAGCGGTATTAGCCAGACTACCTGAATTTAGAGGAAAGCGAGATAGCTCTGGAGTTAGACGAAATACAGAGCATACTGACACTTTAAGAGCTATGTCTGATACTGCCTCACAATATGCAGAAGCTGAAGAAGGAGAGCTTCTTTCTGTGGGTGATGTTTCTGACTCAGGGAAGATGATGCAACCTGATTCTGATATCTCTACATTTAAATTTAAGCTTGAACACCTCCGTGTGTTACTCAGGGAGGTTTTAGCTGCTGAATGACTGTGATACAATTGCAGTGCCAGAGAAATTGTGTAGACTGGATAAATACTATGCAGTGCTGGTGTGCACTGATGTTTTTCCAATACCTAAAAGGTTTACAGAAATTATTACTAAGGAATGGGATAGACCAGGTGTGCCGTTCTCTCCCCCCTCCTATTTTTAGAAAAATGTTTCCAATAGACGCCACCACACGGAACTTATGGCAAACAGTTCCTAAGGTGGAGGGAGCAGTTTCTACTCTAGCAAAGCGTACTACTATCCTTGTCGAGAACAGTTGTGCTTTCTTAGATCCAATGGATAAAAAGTTAGAGGGTTACCTTAAGAAAATGTTTATTCAACAAGGTTTTATCCTACAGCCCCTTGCATGCATTGCTCCTGTCACGCTGCTGCGGCGTTCTGGTTTGAGTCTCTGGAAGAGGCTTTACAGGTAGCGACTCCATTGGATGACATACTTGACAAGCTTAGAGCACTTAAGCTAGCCAATTCTTTTGTTTCTGATGCCATTGTTCATTTGACTAAACTAACGGCTAAGAATTCTGGTTTTGCTATCCAGGCGCGCAGAGCGCTATGGCTTAAATCATGGTCAGCTGACGTTACTTCAAAGTCTAAGCTGCTTAACATTCCCTTCAAGGGGCAGACCCTATTCGGGCCTGGTTTGAAGGAGATTATTGCTGATATCACTGGAGGAAAAGGTCATGCCCTTCCTCAGGATAGGTCCAAATCAAGGGCCAAACAGTCTAATTTTCGTGCCTTTCGAAACTTCAAGGCAAGTGTGGCATCAACTTCCTCTAATGCAAAACAAGAGGGAACTTTTGCTCAGTCCAAGACGGTCTGGAGACCTAACCAGACCTGGAACAAAGGTAAGCAGGCCAAAAAGCCTGCTGCTGCCTCTAAGACAGCATGAAGGAACGGCCCCCTATCCGGTAACAGATCTAGTAGGGGGCAGACTTTCGCTCTTCGCCCAGGCGGGGGCAAGATGTCCAGGATCCCTGGGCGTTGGAAATTATATCCCAGGGATATCTTCTGGACTACAAGGCTTCCCCCCCCAAAAGGGAGATTTCACCTTTCACAATTATCTGCAAACCAGATAAAGAGAGAGGCATTCTTACACTGTGTACAAGACCTCCTAGTTATGGGAGTGATCCATCCAGTTCCAAAGGGGGAACAGGGACAGGGATTTTACTCAAATCTGTTTGTGGTTCCCAAAAAAGAGGGAACCTTCAGACCAATTTTGGATCTAAAGATCTTAAACAAATTCCTCAGAGTTCCGTCATTCAAGATGGAGACTATTCGTACCATCCTACCTATGATCCAGGAGGGTCAATACATGACTACAGTGGATTTAAAGGATGCTTATCTTCACATTCCGATACACAAAGATCATCATCGGTTTCTCAGGTTTGCCTTCTTAGACAGGCATTACCAGTTTGTAGCTCTTCCCTTTGGGTTAGCTACAGCCCCAAGAATTTTTACGAAGGTTCTGGGGTCGCTTCTGGCGGTCCTAAGGCCGCGGGGCATAGCAGTGGCCCCTTATTTAGACGACATCCTGATTCAGGCGTCAAACTTCCAAATTGCCAAGTCTCATACGGACATAGTGTTGGCATTTCTGAGGTCGCATGGGTGGAAGGTGAACGAGGAAAAGAGTTCTCTATCCCCCCTCACAAGAGTTTCCTTCCTAGGGACTCTGATAGATTCTGTAGAAATGAAAATTTACCTGACGGAGTCCAGGTTATCAAAACTTCTAAATTCCTGCCGTGTTCTTCATTCCATTCCTCGCCCTTCGGTGGCTCAGTGCATGGAAGTAATCGGCTTAATGGTAGAGGCAATGGACATAGTGCCGTTTGCACGCCTAGATCTGAGACCGCTGCAACTCTGCATGCTCAGTCAGTGGAATGGGGATTACACAGATTTGTCACCTCTACTAAATCTGGATCAAGAGACCAGGGATTCTCTTCTCTGGTGGCTATCTCGGGTCCATCTGTCCAAAGGTATGACCTTTCGCAGGCCAGATTGGACAATTGTAACGACAGATGCCAGCCTTCTAGGTTGGGGTGCAGTCTGGAACTCCCTGAAGGCTCAGGGATCGTGGACTCAAGAGGAGTCACTCCTTCCAATAAATATTCTGGAACTGAGAGCGATATTCAATGCTCTTCAGGCTTGGCCTCAGTTAGCGACTCTGAGGTTCATCAGATTTCAGTCGGACAACATCACGACTGTGGCTTACATCAACCATCAAGGGGGAACAAGGAGTTCCCTAGCGATGTTAGAAGTCTCAAAGATAATTCGCTGGGCAGAGATTCACTCTTGCCACCTATCAGCTATCCATATCCCGGGTGTAGAGAACTGGGAGGCGTATTTTCTAAGTCGTCAGACTTTTCATCCGGGGGAGTGGGAACTCCATCCGGAGGTGTTTGCACAATTGATTCATCGTTGGGGCAAACCAGAACTGGATCTCATGGCGTCTCGCCAGAACGCCAAGCTTCCTTGTTACGGATCCAGGTCCAGGGATCCCAAGGCAACGCTGATAGATGCTCTAGCAGCGCCCTGGTCTTTCAACCTGGCTTATGTGTTTCCACCGTTTCCTCTGCTCCCTCGTCTGATTGCCAAGATCAAGCAGGAGAGAGCATCGGTAATCTTGATAGCGCCTGCGTGGCCACGCAGGACCTGGTATGCAGATCTAGTGGACATGTCATCCTTTCCACCTTGGACTCTGCCATTAAGACAATACCTTCTACTACAAGGTCCTTTCAATCATCCAAATCTAATTTCTCTGAGACTGACTGCCTGGAGATTGAACGCTTGATGTTATCAAAGCGTGGCTTCTCCGAGTCAGTCATTGATACCTTAATACAGGCATGAAAGCCTGTCACCAGGAAAATTTACCTATAAGATATGGCGTAAATATCTTTATTGATGTGAATCCAAGGGTTACTCATGGAGTAAGGTCAGGATTCCCAGGATATTATCCTTTCTCCAAGAAGGTTTGGAAAAAGGATTGTCAGCTAGTTCCTTAAAGGGACAGATTTCTGCCCTGTCTATTCTTTTGCACAAGCGTCTGGCAGATGTTCCAGATGTTCAGGCATTTTGTCAGGCTTTAGTTAGAATCAAGCCTGTATTTAAACCTGTTGCTCCGCCATGGAGCTTAAATCTGGTTCTTAAAGTTCTTCAAGGAGTTCCGTTTGAACCTCTTCATTCCATAGATATCAAACTTTTATCTTGGAAAGTTCTGTTTTTGGTAGCTATTTCCTCGGCTCGTAGAGTCTCCGAGTTATCTGCTTTACAATGTGATTCTCCTTATCTGATCTTCCATGCGGATAAGGTAGTCCTGCGTACCAAACCTGGGTTTTTACCTAAGGTGGTATCTAATAAGAATATCAATCAAGAGATTGTTGTTCCATCTTTGTGTCCTAATCCTTCTTCAAAGAAGGAACGTCTATTACACAATCTGGACGTGGTTCGTGCTGTAAAGTTTTACTTACAAGCTACTAAAGATTTTAGTCAAACATCTGCTTTGTTTGTTGTCTACTCTGGACAGAGGAGAGGTCAAAAGGCTTCTGCAACCTCTTTCTTTTTGGCTAAGAAGCATAATCCGCTTAGCCTATGAGACTGCTGGCCAGCAGCCTCCAGAAAGGATTACAGCTCATTCTACCAGAGCTGTGGCTTCCACATGGGCCTTTAAAAATGAGGCTTCTGTTGAACAGATTTGCAAGGCGGCGACTTGGTCTTCGCTTCCTACTTTTTCAAAATTCTACAAATTTGATACTTTTGCTTCTTCGGAGGCTATTTTTGGGAGAAAGGTTTTACAGGCAGTGGTACCTTCCGTTTAAGTACCTGCCTTGTCCCTCCCTTCATCCGTGTACTTTAGCTTGGGTATTGGTATCCCACAAGTAATGGATGATCCGTGGACTGGATACACCTTACAAGAGAAAACATAATTTATGCTTACCTGATAAATTTATTTCTCTTGTGGTGTATCCAGTCCACGGCCCGCCTTGTCATTTTAAGGCAGGTATTTTTTATCTTTAAACTACAGTCACCACTATGGTTTCTCCTTTCTCTGCTTGTTTTCGGTCGAATGACTGGATATGGCAGTTAGGGGAGGAGCTATATAGACAGCTCTGCTGTGGGTGTCCTCTTGCAACTTCCTGTTGGTAATGAGAATATCCCACAAGTAATGGATGATCCGTGGACTGGATACACCACAAGAGAAATAAATTTATCAGGTAAGCATAAATTATGTTTTTGTTTACTCCCCCTGCCTCTGCGTGTCCTCCTCCCTGTTCTCCTGCATCTAAAAAATCTTTCCTTTTGTTCCTGCTAGAGGACCTAGGTGCAATATGAGGAGTGGGGTTGGGGGGACCATCATTCGGGGATTGGTGGTTGGTGGAGCTTCCCTCTTCTCCGTCAGTATCAGATACATCACTTTCAATGATGTTGACCTTCGGATTTCTGTTGCTGTTTCTATAAAAGCCGCTTTTCCGCCATTTATATACCCTATTGTTGTTAAAATCACTAATATCTCTAAGTTTGCCTTGTTTCACACTCTTCAATTCTAACTCATATTTGTCCAGTTCTTGTTGGCATGTCTTATACAGTTGGTTAAAATCTGTATTGTGTTCAAATTTTTTTAAAACTTCATTTTGTTCCTTGATCTTAGCCTCTTATAGGTCATATTCCAATTTATCGTGTTTTACTAATATGCCCATTAGTTTCGCGGAACATTCAGATAAGGCCTCCTCCTATTCTGTAGTGAATGCTGGATTTTTTAATTCAAAGGCTGGAAACAGCTGAATTCTCAGCCCTCTGGGTATAAGTTTGCGTTCAATATACTTTTCGAAAAAGTGTCGGTTCCACCATACTTTGTCCTGTCGATACATAGTTCTATGCACATCTTTCAGGGCCCCTTCTAAAGTTGTGGGTATAGTGTCCTTTTAAGCTGTCTAGCCTGTCTATTTAAATCAAATGTAGAATCCATTATTAGACTGAAGTAGTCTGTGTGCTCTATTGTTCAGAAATCTGGCGAACCAGACAAATTAAGACTATGCTACATAAATTGAACAATGGCACTACTCTGGCTTTTCCTATACCATAAATATAATAGTGGGGAATAGTAAATAGTTAATCCCAATGTACAAAAAGGAAATGGTGCTCATGCATAAATAATAAGACACAAACACATAGGAAAATGGTTATAAGAGAACAACCATATTCCAAAAGTATGCATGAAGAGCACTCTGTGCCCTGACTAAATAGTGGGATTTGCACTAACAGGATAAATAAAATATAACTTTTATTAGTGAATTTTAAAAAACCAAAATTGTTTGGTTAAGTGACATACAAAATAAAAAATTGCACCGGTAGAATTATGGAATGTACTAAATAAATTAGATCACATAATATTAAGATTCAGCCTCAATATCACAGTATTAATAGTGATCTAAATGTAGATTCTCATAGGTTACCTAATTCTTGTAACTAAACCACACAAGGTAAATAAAGGGAAAGATTTCCCCAACAGAGTGATATCACAACAAATACT
The DNA here is from genome assembly GCF_027579735.1 of Bombina bombina. Lineage (NCBI taxonomy): Eukaryota > Metazoa > Chordata > Amphibia > Anura > Bombinatoridae > Bombina > Bombina bombina. The sequence goes on along the minus strand of NC_069501.1, from coordinate 719,458,288 downwards.
TTCAATTTGGCACTCTATGAAAAGTAACACTAATCTCCAAGATTCTGGTCTGAGGTATTTGGTCCACAGGGTTAAATTGTAGATAACTGTAGTATATCTATAAGGTATATTCAGCTACCTGGGTACCTGTATTATAAATGCGGGTTAAGAGTTCAGATGCTGATAAATAAAGGGCTAGTAGCCCTAATGTGTAATATTGCTATGTGTTACTGGATAGCTTATAGCTAGTACACTCGTCTGGCTCGATAAGCAAATACCGTGGTCAATAATGTCTATGCGAATAAAGTAAGTGTTCCTCTAATCTCACTTCACTATGATCGAAGTATTGTAAACAGCGCTAAATGCGTGAAAATGTGATTTTCAAATCGGGGATTACGTAATATTACTATACCTGATAGTGACCTATCAACATGCCCATGTTATAGCTTATAATGAGCTAGAATCTATATTTAGACGTGATACGTCTTTAAATACTCAGTAGTAGTATGTTTCAAGCCGGAATGTACGTTAACGCCAATCGGCATCAACCTATGAAATATAGTCACTTATTTATATTATAGATAGTAGCTAGCTTTTATGAATAGCTGGATTAAGTTAAGTCTAGCACAACACAGAACGTAAGCCAATAGACTTACACTATAAGACAGGATAATGTATTCGTTCAACTATATCAAATAGTAACAATGTAACGTATTAGGGACTATGGCCCATGTCAGAAAGTCACTTATCCTGTGTGCAAAGCGTCCTAAATCAGGCTTGTTTACAAAGTAATCAGTGTGTATATTGTCAACGTATTCCTTCCAATAAATCTGTAAGCTGAGGGGCTGAAAAAGTGCCTTGAAAATTAATGCGAATAAGTTGTTCTAGGCACTCTATGGATAAAGGGTTAATTAGCCCACATATAGGTAAATGAAATCTTATTGTAAATGATTTATTCACACTGTGTGTCTATTTCAACAACAAACCCCTCTACTGACTTTATGTATGGTCTGGGTGGCTTGAGTATAAAGCCCTATAGAATCACTACTCCGTGGTCGGAGGTACAGTAGCCTCCGCTGTGGGAGTAAATTAAATATACCAGTGTGAGCTAAATGGTGTCGGTGATGTTAGGGAGGGCAGATTAGGGGTTAATACTATTTATTATAGGGTTATTGAGGCGGGAGTGAGGCGGATTAGGGGTTAATAACTTTATTATAGTAGCGGTGAGGTCCGGTCGGCAGATTAGGGGTTAATAATTGTAGGTAGGTGGCGGCGACGTTGGGGGCGGCAGATTAGGGGTTAATAAATATAATATAGGGGTCAGCGGTGTTAGGGGCAGCAGATTAGGGGTACATAGGGATAACATAGGTTGCGGCGGTGTACGGAGCGGCAGATTAGGGGTTAATAATAATATGCAGGGGTTAGCGATAGCGGGGTCGGCAGATTAGGGGTTAATAAGTGTAAGGTTAGGGGTGTTTAGACTCGGGGTTCATGTTAGGGTTTTAGGTGCAGACTTAGAGAGTGTTTCCCCATAGGAAACAATGGGGCTGCGTTAGGAGCTGAACGCTGCTTTTTTGCAGGTGTTAGTTTTTTTTTCAGCTCAAACGGCCCCATTGTTTCCTATGGGGGAATCGTGCACGAGCACGTTTTTGAAGCTGGCCGCGTCCGTAAGCACCGCTGGTATTTAGAGTTGCAGTGGCGGTAAATTATGCTCTACGCTCCCTTTTTGGAGCCTAACGCAGCCCTTCTGTGAACTCTAAATACTAGCGGTATTTAAAAGGTGCGGGGGGAAAAAAGCACGCGTAGCTAACGCACCCCTTTGGCCGCAGAACTCTAAATCTAGCGGTTAGTGTTTTTTTATTTTTTGGTAATGTTATATTTTTTTATTTTTTTGTAGTGTTAGATTTTTTTAATTTTGTAAAAAAAAATTCAGTTTATTTTCTTTTCTTAAAATAGTGGTTAGGTTTATTTATAGTTTAATCTTAGTTTTTTTATTTAACAGGTAAGTTTTTATTTATTTTAAGATAGTTATATTGTAAATTTAATTTAAAGTATAGGGGATAGTTAGGTTTAGGGGTTAATAGGTTTAGTTTAGTCCTTGCAATATGGGGGGGCCAGCGGTTTAGGGGTTAATAGATTTATTTAGTGTTGGCGATGTGGGGGGGTCGGTGGTTTAGGGGTAATAGGTTTATTATAGTAGTTGCTATGTGGAGGGCCTGCGGTTTAGGAGTTAATAAATGTATTTAGTGTTGGCGATGTGGGGGTTAATAGGTTTATTATTGTAGTTATATTATATGATATATGTCAAAGGCAGATATACTAAAAATAAAGGTAATAAATTTAGGCAATAAAATTAGCCCCAGAGAGAGGAAGATCTACTTAAAGAGTATTTATATTGAATGTAAAAGATAGTTTATTACATAAAACCAAACACACACATTTAAATATCACAAAACTCTGATCAGACGTTTAACAAGCATATTACCAACAATCTTACTGCAAACAAATTCTAATAAACACAGATGCACAGAGATAAAAATAATAAAATGAAGAGAAGATCCGGAGTCAGATCATATGAGTGTCCACATCGACGAAAAGTTTGTTGTGACGTCAGGAGGAGCTGCAACGAGATTGATTCCAAATGAAAAGACAAGAAGAGAGCCAAAATAAAAGGGGTTCACTCTTACTTACACCGTGCTGGTTCTCTGTTGTTGATCAATGGATTCCCTCTACGAGCCAGAAGGTAACCGAATGTGCCTTCTTTCTTGCAGGGACTAGCATCAGACAGACCAAATCGCTCTCGGGATCCCGTACAGCCAAAGACGCCGGAAGCCGGTCAGACACACCTGAGCAGCAAAAAGTGGGCGGAGCAATGCGTTTCAGCCCGTTCTGGGCCTTTGTCAAGCTCCCAATAGGCAGAATACATGGACTTTTAAACCATCAGGTTCTATTGTGATTGGTTCTTGGCTTTTTTAGAACCGTGACTTTTTTTGGGTCTCCTAATCCCTCCTCTCTTTCCTCTCTGTCTGATGCTCTTCTTTTTCTTAAATCTCTTTGTGGTAATGGACTTTGAGTTAAATTTTGACCTTGTCTTCAATAAGATGTGGCTAAAACACTGAAGGGCAGTGTTTTAGCCACATCTTATTGAAGACAAGGTCAAAATTTAACTCAAAGTCCATTACCACAAAGAGATTTAAGAAAAAGAAGAGCATCAGACAGAGAGGAAAGAGAGCATTAATATTATTTCACCAATTTAAGCTGTGGAACACAGCGCCGTGGGTTTTTAGTATCCTTTTAATTTCTGTGATCAGGTACTATTGTGTCTTGTATACTGTTTGGAGTAAGAGGAATCTCCTTTTCCCACTGGCATATTGGTTTTTTGGTCTCCCAGCACAGAGTGAACACAACCTGTGTCATCCATTATTATAGTAGTTGCAATTTGGGGGCCGGCAGTTTAGGGGTTAATAGATTTATTTAGGGGTTTATATTAGGGTGTTAGGTTTTTACAGAACTTTATTTTCCCCATAGACATCAAAGGGGATTGCATTACAGTGATCGCCATCCCGCAATCGCAGGTGTTAGTTTTTTTCTAACACTTTCTCTCCATTGATGTCTATGGTGGAAAACGTGCACGAGTACATAAAGTCAGGCCTTGGGTTTTGTGAAGTATAGAGCTTATCGCAACATACCGCACAACATAAGAAGGGTTTTCAGTAACTTGTAATAGATTTCAAATATAAAGTTTCATGGTTCAGGCAGAGGGAACAATTTTTTTTTTTTTTTTTTAAAAGCAAACTTTTCATTTTACCTCTTGGAACCCTTTGTTAAAACCTAGATCCTTTCCATAAGAGCATTTCCAAGGTATGCTGAGGAGCATGTGTGTTTCTTAAGCTTTATATGACATTGGTGTTTGCAACAATCTTTGTAACTTTGTTATATTTATTATGCTAAAGTATTGCTTTTCTCTATATGCTCTTATGGAAAGTAGCTACGTTTTTAAAAAAAGAATACCAAGACTAAATTTTGAATTTTTTTTTTATTTTTTTTTACCTGTAAGCTGTGTCTGAATCATGGAAGTTTAAGTCTGACTTCCATGTCCTTTCAAGCTACAAGTAGGGTAGTAAGTACAGGGGTCATGGAGGTCCCAATTGAGACTGGACCTGTACCTCTAAGGGGCCCAATTAACCATCAAATCAGTATAGTCTGCATCATGTCTGGCCCTTCTGTGTGCCCCCTTACAAAACAGGGTTTACAGTGTATAGAAAGTGTTTGCATTTACAAATATAGTGGCAAGGGTCCCAAGATGGCCACAACAGTGTTGCTGTACAAAAAACCTTACAGCCATATTTGTTTAGGAGGTGCATATGCTCTGGCATGGACTAACCATGGAGAACAAGATAACTTTTTTTGGGGTGTTTTAAATGAGGTTCCTGATGCAGTCTTTGCCCAGAGGCACAGCAAGATATAGTTTTGTTAGTGTAGTATATGATCCACATCTCTACTGTTTACAATGGATTTTCTCAAGTTTTGCTTATTACATTCTAATATTTTATTTTCCTTGGGAAGATCATTTTTCTTATTGTTGTTTCTCTTTTTTTTTTTAAGAACTTAACATTACAGAACAAAGTAATATCAAATTTGAATGCAAATCATGCAAGTCTTTGAAAACAAACTTCATAGTTACTTGGTCATTTAAAAATGACTCATTAGAAATAGAACTGGCAGCACTGAACAGCTCATCAAACATTTTAAGTGTAATTGAAAAGTATAAAAACAGAATAAAAAGAACTCTGGGTGAAATATCTTTGGAGTTAAAAGACCTCAACAAAGAAGATACTGGAGAATATGTTTGCATTGTTAGATCAGCAGACAGCATGCATATTAATGTGACACTCCTCAATATCATACCTGCAGAGGGTAAGTACTGCTTGCATTATCCAAATAGCTGTTAGGCAACTAATACTGGTTGATTAAAAATAGAAGACAAGAGGGGTGCCTCATGTGTATATCAATATATCATACCAAAAGGAAATTGAATAAAGTCAAATGGGTACTCACATTAGGCACAAGTACACTTATATACTAGTAGGTGCAGGCTAGTAATTCAGGGTGTACCGGCTAACCCTTTCCTGTATGGCGAAAAGATCCAACCGTGACAATTAGGGGCAGTAATGCAGTTTTGTAGCTGCTCTCCTCCTCACAGAATAATCCAGAGCTAAATATGAGATAAGAGACAAGAGGGGCGCCTCATGTGTATATCAGTATATTCAACAGTATAAAAGCATGGATAGCCAAATGGGTACTCACATATGGCACAAGTACACTTATGTACTGGTAGGTGCAGGCTGGTAGCTTGAGGTGTACCAGCTAACCCTCTCCAGGTGTAGATAGATCAATGCAGGGGGATCCAGCCAGATTCAATATTGATGGATGTCAGTAGCAGTGGATAAGACTGCTAAGGAAGGTAATTAACCAGAGCTTGTATAAAACAAGTTTAGTTTATTAAAACAAATTATTAAAAACATTGACAAGCAATGATTAAAATGCAACGCGTTTCTCAGCCCTGGTGTGGGCTGTTTCATCATGTCTGATGAAACAGCCCATACCAGGGCTGAGAAACGCGTTGCATTTTAATTATTGCTTGTAGCAGCACGGTAGTCATAATTTCCTAAATATTTTAAACACACATTTAACATCAGTTCACCTTAGCAAAACACCAACATTTAGGATTCAACATCTGTACTGTTCATTAACAATTAATTATTTAAAATCAGAAATAATACTGTGTGTATGTATGTATATATGTGTATGAATATGTATGTGTGTGTGTGTGTGTGTGTGTGTATATATATATATATATATATATATATATATATATATATATATATATATATATATATATATATATATATATAAAACACGGGTGGGGTCAGCATTCTCAGGCCGGACCGGGTACACATCCTATGGGTACACATCCTATGACCCTGTAACAGGCACAGCCCTGGGTGCAAAACAGCACTCTCAGGAAGCTGCACTGTCACCAGAGTCACAGGCAGTTAACCCCAGACAGGCCTGGGTGCAAGGCTCAAACAGGGAAAATTACGAACAAAATAATACATTAATATAGCACACAGAGAAACTACAGCACTCACTCACAAGCTCTCAACTAAGATTAAAAGCAGCAATGGAAGAGTTAGTTACCACATCTGGCCAAATGGGAAAAGCCCAGGTTCCTCGTCAAGGTCTCTTCCAAAAACCTGGGTCCCTAAACAGCCACACAATGCAGGCTCACATTCAAACAGCTGTGAAAAAATGGAGGGTGCACAGGCTTATGTAATCTCCCCAAACATATACAAAACACGGGTGGGGTCAGCTCTCTCAGGCCGGACCGGGCACACATCCAATGACCCTGTAACATTCACAGCCCTGGGTGCAAAACAGCACTCTCAGGAAGATGCACTGTCACCAGAGTAACAGGCAGTTGACCCCAGACAGGCCTGGGTGCAAGGCCCAAACAGGGGAAATTACAAACACAATAATACATTAATATAGCACACAGAGAAAGTCCAGCACTCACTCACAAGCTCTCAACTAAGATAAAAAGCAGCAATGGAAGAGTTAGTTATCACATCTGGCCAAATGGGAAAAGCCCAGGTACCTCGTCAAGGTCTCTTCCAAAAACCTGGGTCCCTAAACCGCCACACAATGCAGGCTCACATTCAAACAACTTTGAAAAAATGGAGGTTGCACAGGCCTATGTAATCTCCCCAAACATATACAAAACACGGGTGGGGTCAGCACTCTCAGGCCGGACTGGGTACACATCCTATGACCCTGTAACATGCACAGCCCTGGGTGCAAAACAGCACTCTCAGGAAGCTGCACTGTCACCAGAGTCACAGGCAGTTAACCCCAGACAGGCCTGGGTGCAAGGCCTAAACAGGCAAAATTACAAACAAAATAATACATTAATATAGCACACAGAGAAAGTCCAGCACTCACTCACAAGCTCTCAACTAAGATAAAAAGCAGCAATGGAAGAGTTAGTTACCGCATCTGGCCAAATGGCAAAAGCCCAGGTACCTCTTCAAGGTCTCTTCCAAAAACCTGGGTCCCTAAACAGCCACACAATGCAGGCTCACAATCAAACAACTGTGAAAAAATGGAGGGTTCACAGGCTTATGTAATCTCCCCAAACATATACAAAACACGGGTGGGGTCAGCACTCTCAGGCCGGACCGGGTACACATCCTATGACCCTGTAACATGCACAGCCCTGGGTGCAAAACAGCACTCTCAGGAAGCTGCACTGTCACTAGAGTCACAGGCAGTTAACCCCAGACAGGCCTGGGTGCAAGGCCCAAACAGGGAAAATTACAAACAAAATAATGCATTAATATAGCACACAGAGAAAGTCCAGCACTCACTCACAAGCTCTCAACTAAGATAAAAAGCAGCAATGGAAGAGTTAGTTACCGCATCTGGCCAAATGGGAAAAGCCCAGGTACCTTGTCAAGGTCTCTCCCAAAAACCTGGGTCCCTAAACAGCCACACAATGCAGGCTCACAATCAAACAACTTTGAAAAAATGGAGCGTGCACAGGCTTATGTAACATCTAAGCTTTTTATCTTAGTTGAGAGCTTGTGAGATGCTAAAAATTTGGCAGAAGTTTTCTGTCCTTTTCTAGAACCAGAAAAATAACAAACAGACTAGAAGTCTTTCAGAAATCCTTAGTAGAATCAACATACTATTTTAAACCTCTTACCACATCCAAAGAATACAAAGATTTATCAAGAGTATTCTTAGGATTAGGACACTAAGAAGGAACAATAATTTCCCATCCCTATTAATGTTGTTAGAATTCACAACGTTAGGCAAAAATGTGAAAGAAGTCTGCAAAACTGCAATCTTGATAAAAAATTAGATAAGGAGACTCACAAGAGAGAGCAGACAATTCAGAAACTAAGACAAAGAGAAATAAAAAGAAGGGGCCTCTTGGTGCAATAAAATTTCACAATGTGGAATTCTTCCCTCTATGGGGCAAATAATATACTCACAAGTGGAGCAGCACCCAACATGCTGATTGAAGCAAACTGAGATATCACAGTGTCTCAGCTCACTGAACTAGGGTGTGGAGTCAGCTACTCCCAGCTGGGCTCAATCAGCCTCACAGGAATAATGATGTGAACACAAATGGTTTTTAAACAAATAAAATACCATTTATTAAAAGCATGTTAAAATCTCTTAGAGCTGATAAGCATATCTAGCTCTTAAAACAGGTACGCTACACGTTTCTCAGTCTCACTGGCTGTTTCCTCATCTACCTAATAAAGGTTAACATAGCCAATCAAAATTGATCCAAGTAACACACCCTTTTTTTCATTAACTTCTTTTGTACTGTCTTAAACATGTATATTTATATCACCAAACATACATTGATCAAACTATTCAAAAACTATCGGCTAGATTACGAGTCTTGCATTATGAGTAAAAAAGCAGTGTTAAGCCTTATAACGCTGCTTTTTTACTACCGCTGATATTACGAGTCTTGCAGATTTAGGGGCACCGCCCACTTTTTTGGCCTTACCGCAAATCAATTTACGCAATTTGCGTATAGTCTATTTCTCCTACTTGTGGGATATTCTCCTCCATAACAGGAAATGGCAAAGAGAGCACAGCAAAAGCTGCCCATATAGCCCCCCCTCTGGCTCCGCCCCCCAGTCATTCTCTTTGCCGCTCTGAACAAATAGCATCTCCACGGGGATGGTAAAGAGTATGTGGTGTTAGTTCAGCAAGGTTTCCTTCTCCAGCCAATTTCATGCATTATTCCTGTCACTACGGCGGCGTCTTTTTGGTTCGAGAAACTAGAAAATTCGCTCAATAAGGAGACTCCATATGAGGAAGTCATGGACAGAATTCACGGATTAAAGTTGGCTAATTCCTTTATTTTAGATGCCGCTTTGCAGTTGGCAAAATTAGCGGCGAAAAATTCAGGTTTTGTGGCGCGCAGAGCGCTTTGGCTAAAATCTTGGTCGGCGGATGTGTCGTCCAAGACAAAACTGCTTAATATTCCTTTCAAAGGTAAGACCCTTTTTGGGCCACAATTGAAGGAGATTATTTCAGACATCACTGGGGGGAAGGGCCATGCCCTCCCACAGGATAGGCCTTTCAAGGCTAAGAACAAATCTAATTTTCGTTCCTTTCGCAATTTCAGGAACGGACCGTCTCCTAACTCTGCAGCCTCTAGACAAGAGGGTAACTCTTCCCAGCCTAAACCAGCATGGAAACCAATGCAGAGCTGGAACAAGGGTAAACAGGCCAAGAAGCCTGCTGCTGCTACCAAGACAGCATGAAGGGGTAGCCCCCGATCCGGGACCGGATCTAGTAGGGGGCAGACTTTCTCTCTTTGCTCAGGCTTGGGCAAGAGATGTTCCGGATCCCTGGGCACTAGAAATAGTCTCTCAGGGGTATCTTCTAGAGTTCAAGGAACTTCCTCCAAGGGGAAGGTTCCACATGTCTCGCTTATCTTCAGACCAGATAAAGAGACAGGCATTCTTACATTGCGTAAGAGATCTATTAAAGATGGGAGTGATACACCCAGTTCCGTCAGCGGAACAAGGTCTGGGGTTTTACTCAAACCTGTTTGTAGTTCCCAAAAAAGAGGGAACTTTCAGGCCTATTCTGGATTTAAAAATTCTAAACAAATTCCTCAGAGTTCCATCATTCAAAATGGAAACTATTCGAATGATTTTACCAACAATCCAGGAGGGTCAATACATGACTACCGTGGACTTAAAGGATGCGTACCTACATATTCCTATCAACAAAGATCATCACCAGTTCCTAAGGTTCGCCTTTCTGGACAAACATTACCAGTTCGTGGCTCTTCCGTTCGGTTTAGCCACTGCTCCCAGAATTTTCACAAAGGTGCTAGGATCCCTGCTAGCGGTTCTAAGACCGAGGGGCATTGCGGTGGCACCTTACTTAGACGACATCCTAATTCAAGCGTCGTCCCTTTCCAGATCAAGGGCTCATACAGACATTGTATTAGCTTTTCTCAGGTCTCACGCGTGGAAGGTGAACGAAGAAAAGAGTTCCCTGTCCCCGTCTACAAGGGTTCCCTTTCTGGGAACAATAATAGATTCTGTAGAAATGAAGATCTTTCTGACAGAGGTCAGAAAATTAAAGCTTCTAAACGCTTGTCAAGTTCTTCAATCTATCCTTCAGCCTTCCATAGCTCAGTGCATGGAAGTAATAGTGCTAATGGTTGCAGCAATGGACGTGGTTCCTTTTGCTCGAATTCATCTAAGACCTTTGCAACTGTGCATGCTCAGACAGTGGAATGGGGATTATGCAGACTTGTCTCCCCAGATTCAAGTAGACAAGGTAACCAGAGACTCGCTCCACTGGTGGTTGATTCAGGATCACCTGTCTCAGGGAATGAGTTTCCGCAGACCAGAGTGGGTCATTGTCACAACCGACGCCAGTCTCTTAGGCTGGGGTGCGGTCTGGGACTCCCTGAAAGCTCAGGGGATATGGTCTCAGGAAGAGTCTCTTCTCCCGATAAACATTCTGGAACTGAGAGCGATATTCAATGCGCTCCTGGCCTGGCCTCACCTAGCGAAGGCCAGGTTCATAAGATTTCAGTCGGACAACATGAGGACTGTAGCGTATATCAATCATCAGGGGGGAACAAAGAGTTCCTTGGCGATGACAGAGGTATCCAAGATCATCAAATGGGCGGAGGATCACTCCTGCCACCTATCTGCAATCCACATCCCAGGAGTAGACAACTGGGAGGCGGATTATTTGAGTCGTCAGACTTTCCATCCGGGGGAGTGGGAACTCCACCCGGAGGTTTTTGCCCAGTTAACTCAACTATGGGGCATTCCGGATATGGATCTGATGGCGTCTCGTCAGAACTTCAAAGTTCCTCGATACGGGTCCAGATCCAGGGACCCCAGGGTGACACTAGTGGATGCATTGGTGGCGCCTTGGTCGTTCAATCTAGCTTATGTGTTTCCACCGTTCCCTCTCCTTCCCAGGCTGGTAGCCAGGATCAAACAGGAGAAGGCCCTGGTGATCCTAATAGCTCCTGCGTGGCCACGCAGGACTTGGTATGCAGACCTGGTGAATATGTCATCGGCTCCACCATGGAAGCTACCTTTGAGACAGGATCTTCTAGTACAAGGTCCATTCGAACATCCAAATCTAGTCTCTCTGCAACTGACTGCTTGGAAATTGAACGCTTGATTCTATCTAAGCGTGGGTTTTCAGATTCAGTTATAGATAATCTGGTTCAAGCCAGAAAGCCTGTGACTAGGAAGATTTACCATAAGATATGGCACAAATATATCCGTTGGTGCGATTCCAAGGGTTTTTCTTGGAGTACAATCAAAATTCCTAGGATTCTTTCCTTTCTCCAAGAGGGTTTGGAGAAAGGTCTTTCAGCTAGTTCTCTAAAGGGATAGATATCTGCTCTGTCTGTCTTGTTGCACAAACGTCTGGCAGCCGTGCCAGATGTACAAGCATTTGTACAGGCATTAGTCAGAATCAAGCCTGTTTACAGACCTATGACTCCTCCATGGAGTCTAAACTTAGTTCTCTCAGTTCTTCAAGGGGTTCCGTTTGAACCTTTGCATTCCATAGATATCAAGTTACTATCTTGGAAAGTTCTGTTTTTAATTGCTATTTCTTCTGCCAGAAGAGTTTCTGAATTATCTGCTTTGCAGTGTACTTCTCCCTATCTGGTATTTCATGCAGATAAGGTAGTTTTACGTACCAAACCTGGTTTTCTTCCAAAAGTAGTTTCCAACAGGAATATTAACCAGGAAATAGTTGTTCCTTCCCTATGTCCGAATCCAGTTTCAAAGAAGGAACATTTGTTACACAACCTTGATGTGGTCCGTGCTTTAAAATTCTATTTAGAAGCAACAAAGTATTTCAGACAAACATCATCTTGGTTTGTCGTTTATTCTGGTAAGAGGAGAGGGCAGAAAGCTACTGCTACCTCTCTGTCTTTTTGGCTGAAAAGCATCATCCGATTGGCTTATGAGACTGCCGGACGGCAGCCTCCTGAACGAATTACAGCTCACTCTACTAGAGCTGTGGCTTCCACATGGGCCTTCAAGAACGAGGCTTCTGTTGATCAGATCTGTAAGGCAGCGACTTGGTCTTCTCTGCATACTTTTGCCAAATTTTACAAATTCGATACTTATGCTTCTTCGGAGGCTGTTTTTGGGAGAAAGGTTTTGCAAGCCGTGGTGCCTTCCGTTTAGGTAACCTGACTTGCTCCCTCCCTTCATCCATGTCCTAAAGCTTTGGTATTGGTTCCCACAAGTAAGGATGAAGCCATGGACCGGACACACCAATGTAGGAGAAAACAGAATTTATGTTTACCTGATAAATTTCTTTCTCCTACGGTGTGTCCGGTCCACGGCCCGCCCTGGCTTTTAGTTAGGTTTAAAATTTTTTATTTCTGTACACTACAGTCACCACGGCACCCTATAGTTTCTCCTTTTTCTCCTATCCGTCGGTCGAATGACTGGGGGGCGGAGCCAGAGGGGGGGGCTATATGGGCAGCTTTTGCTGTGCTCTCTTTGCCATTTCCTGTTAGGGAGGAGAATATCCCACAAGTAAGGATGAATCCGTGGACCGAACACACCGTAGGAGAAAGAAATTTATCAGGTAAACATAAATTCTGTTTTTCAATGGGACTTTCATAGAGCCGGTATTACGAGCTTATCCTGGGAGGCCAAAAAGTGAGCGGTACACCCTATTCTATCAAGATTCGTACCGCATTTTAAAGTCAGTAGTTATGAGTTTTACACTACAAAGCTGGAGCATAAAACTCATAACGAAAGTGCTAAAAAGTACACTAACACCCATAAACTACCTATTAACCCCTAAACCGAGGCCCTTGCGCATCGCAAACACTATAATAAAAATATTAACCCTTAATATGCTGCTCCCGACATCGCCGCCACTATAATAAACACATTAACCCCTAAACCGCCGCACTCCTGCCTCGCAAACATTATTTAAATATTATTAACCCCTAATCTGCCGTCCCTAACATCACCGAATACCTACCTACATTTATTAACCCCTAATCTGCCACCCCCAACGTTGCCGCCATTATATTAAATTTATTAACCCCTAAATCTAAATCTAACCCTAACACCCCCCTAACTTAAATATAATTAAAATAAATCTAAATAAAACCTACTATCATTAACTAAATAATTCCTATTTAAAACTAAATACTAATAGTTACATTGTAGCTATCTTAGGTTTTATTTTTATTTTACAACATTTTTAAAAAATTACAAGATCTAATAAAAACCCCTGGCCTAAACTAAACTACCAATAGCCTTTAAAAGGGCCTTTTGCGGGGCATTGCCCCAAAGACAACAGCTCTTTTACCTGTAAAAAAATTACAGACAACCCCTCAACAGTAAAACCCACCACCCACACAGCTAACCCCCCAAATAAAACCCTAACTAAAAAAAAACCTAAGCTCCCCATTGCCCTGAAAAGGGCATTTGGATGGGCATTGCCCTTAAAAGGGCATTTGGCTCTATTGCTGCCCAGACTTAAAAATAAAACCCACCCAATACACCCTTAAAAAAACCTAACATTAACCCCCTGAAGATCCACTTACAGTTTTGAAGATCCGACATCCATCCTCAAGGAAGCCAGGAGAAGTCCTCAACAAAGCCAGGAGAAGTCTTCATCCAAGCCGGGAGCAGTGGTCCTCCAGACGGGCAGAAGTCTTCATCCAGACGGCATCTTCTATCTTCATCCTTCCGACGCGGAGCGACTCCCTCTTCAAGACATCCGGCGCGGAGCATCCTCTTCCAACGACAACTATCCGACGAATGAAGGTACCTTTAAGTGACGTCATCCCAGATGGCGTCCCTTAGATTCTGATTGGCTGATAGAATTCTATCAGCCAATCAGAATTAAGGATGAAAAAATCCTATTGGCTGATGCAATCAGCCAATAGGATTGAACTTCAATCCTATTGGCTGATCCAATCAGCCAATAGGATTGAGCTCACATTCCATTGCCTGATTGGAACAGCCAATAGAATACAAGCTTAATCCTATTGGCTGATTGGATCAGCCAATAGGATTGAAGTTCAATCCTATTGGCTGATTGCATCAGCTAATAGGATTTTTTCAACCTTAATTCCAATTGGCTGATAGAATTCTATCAGCCAATCGGAATCTAACGGACGCCATCTTAGCTGATTGCATCAGCCAATAGGATTTTTTCAACCTTAATTCCAATTGGCTGATAGAATTCTATCAGCCAATCGGAATCTAACGGACGCCATCTTGGATGACGTCACTTAAAGGTACCTTCATTCATCGGGTAGTCGTGTTTAGAAGAGGATGCTCCGCGCCGGATGTCTTGAAGATGGACCCGCTCTGCGCTGGATGGATGAAGATAGAAGATGCCGTCTGGATGAAGACTTCTGCCCGTATAGAGGACCACTTTTCCTGGCTTGGATGAAGACTTCTCCCGTCTTCGTTGAGGACTTCTTGCCACCTGCGATGAGGACTTCTCCCGGCTTCGTTGAGGATGGATGTCGGATCTTCAAAACTGTAAGTGGATCTTCAGGGGGTTAGTGTTAGGTTTTTTTACGGGTGTATTGGGTAGGTTTTATTTTTAGGTTAGGGCTTTGGGCAGTAATAGAGCTAAATGCCCTTTTAAGGGCAATGCCCATCCAAATGCCCTTTTCAAGGCAATGGGGAGCTTAGGTTTTTTTAGTTAGGGTTTTATTTGGGGGGGATGGTTGTGTGGGTGGTGGGTTTTACTGTTGGGGGGTTGTTTGTAAAAAAAAAAGAGCTGATTTCTTTGGGGCAATGCCCCGCAAAAGGCCCTTTTAAGGGCTATTGGTAGTTAAGTTTAGGCTAGGTTTTTTTATTTTTATTTTGGGGGGGCTTTTTTATTTTGATAGGGCCATTAGAATAGGTGTAATTAGTTTAAAGATCTTGTAATTAGTTTTTTATTTTCTGTAATTTAGTGGGGGGGGGTTTGTTTGTAATTTAGCTAATTTTATTGAATTTAGTTAATTGTATTTAATTTAGGGATTTTTTTAAATTGTAGGGTTAGGTTAGTTGTTAGTGTAACTTAGGTTAGGTTTTATTTTACAGGTCAATTTGTATTTATTTTAGATAGGTAGTTATTAAATATTTAATAACTATTTAGTAACTATTCTACCTAGTTAAAATAAATACAAACTTGCCT
This sequence comes from Bombina bombina, assembly GCF_027579735.1. Classification (NCBI taxonomy): domain Eukaryota; kingdom Metazoa; phylum Chordata; class Amphibia; order Anura; family Bombinatoridae; genus Bombina; species Bombina bombina. The sequence continues at coordinate 719,443,051 of NC_069501.1, read as the reverse complement.
GTAAAATAAAAATAAAACCTAAGCTAGCTACAATGTAAGTATTAGTTATATTTTAGCTAGCTTAGAGTTTATTTTTCAGGTAAGTATTTAGTTTTAACTAGGAATAATTTAGGTAATAATTGTAGGTTTTATTTAGATTTATTTTAATTATATTTAAGTTAGGGGGTGTTAGGGTTAGGTTAGACTGAGGTTTAGGGGTTAATAAATATTATATAGTGGCGGCAACGTTGGGGGCAGCAGATTAGGGGTTAATAAATGTAGGTAGGTGGGGCGATGTTAGGGACGGCAGATTAGGGGTTAATAATATTTAACTAGTGTTTGCGATGCGGGAGTACGGCAGTTTAGGGGTTAATATGTTTATTATAGTGGCAGGGACATTGGGGGCGGCAGATTAGGGGCTAATAACATTATGTAGGTAACATAGAAGAAAAGGATCCCAGACCAGCTCCTCCTAAAACCTTTTATTCATATATTAAAACGACATCAGCACAAAAATAAATATCATAGGTCACAAACGCACCTACAGGTAGTAGATAAAAAACTGAATGAGACAAGGTACCCCCTCACATCTGACACGTTTCGGTGGTGCCCGTATTCATAGATAAATGTGGTTGTACCTTCTCTTAGTTTATACTATGCCTCTCAATCTAATTGGACGATTTCTGACATACCCCTTTCTCTACCATTTGTCTCTTAATGATGGGCGTGATCTGACATACTAATGTTTATGTTTGTTACATATTAAGAGCATCTTATTTAGGAATATATTTCATACCATTATTAACACAGTTTTAAACTGTTAACTTTGTAATCCAATACATTTGTATCATGGATCTCACGGGGCTAATAACCATTAGCATTTGATAGATGCATAGCTCCTAATTTTGGCGCTGCAACAAAATTCTTGGTGTCATAAACCCCTATATGAATTTCATTAACGGTTAAGCTAGAGTGTTTTACTCTGATTTCAAATATAGGAGAAGAATAATTAGTACGATCTATGAAGGCTATTTCGCTATATACATTTTAAACATGCTTTTCTCCTAATTTAAATACAGTACCAAGATACTTAGGGTCATTTAACCCCTTTAGCCTCAGACTCTTATAGCGATTTCACTGCAGGCAAATCTAGAATGCTTATCTTAAAGTAAAAATATTGCAGAAAGATCCTTTACATTATTGATTACCTGAATTTATATTACTATCAGCGGATCTGTAAAACCTTCTAGACAATCTAAACTACAGCATAGAGGTGATCATATACAATCTAAAGTTATCAAATAAACAACAGAAGTCCTCTGTATATGCAATCGGCTGTGTAAACAGACTCACATAGAAATGAATAGCTTTGGGATTGTAGATATGCATGCATACTCTTGGGTTCTTAAAGAAATAGTACATATATATATCATGACTAAAAGACTATCGCCTAGATTTAGAGTTCTGCGTTAGCCGTCAAAACCAGCGTTAGGGGGTCCTAACGCTGGTTTTGGCCGCCCGCTGGTATTTAGAGTCAGTCAGGAAAGGGTCTAACGCTCACTTTCCAGCCGCGACTTTTCCATACCGCAGATCCCCCTACGCCATTTGCGTATCCTATCTTTTCAATGGGATCTTTCTAACGCTGGTATTTAGAGTCTTGGCTGAAGTGAGCGTTAGAAATCTAACGACAAGACTCCAGCCGGTTCATAAAGCTCTTAACTACTGTGCTCTAAAGTACACTAACACCCCTAAACTACCTATGTACCCCTAAACCGAGGTCCCCCCACATCGCCGCCACTCTATTAAATTTTTTTAACCCCTAATCTGCTGACCACACACCGCCGTCACCTACATTATCCCTATGTACCCCTAATCTGCTGCCCCTAACCCCCGCTGACCCCTATATTATATTTATTAACCCCTAATCTGCCCCCCCAACGTCGCCGCAACCTACCTACAATTATTAACCCCTAATCTTCCGACCGGACCTCACCGCTACTATAATAAATGTATTAACCCCTAAAGCTAAGCCTAACCCTAACACCCCCCTAAGTTAAATATAATTTTTATCTAACAAAATAAAATAACTCTTATTAAATAAATTATTCCTATTTAAAGCTAAATACTTACCTGTAAAATAAACCCTAATATAGCTACAATATAAATAATAATTATATTGTAGCTATTTTAGGATTAATATTTATTTTACAGGCAACTTTGTATTTATTTTAACCAGGTACAATAGCTATTAAATAGTTATTAACTATTTAATAGCTACCTAGCTAAAATAAATACAAAATTACCAGTAAAATAAATCCTAACCTAAGTTACAATTAAACCTAACAAACACTATCAATAAATTAATTAAATAAACTACCTACAATTATCTACAATTAAATCAACTAAACTAAATTACCAAAAAAAAAAAACACTAAATTACAAAAACAAACAAACACTAAATTACAAAAAATAAAAAAAGATTACAAGAATTTTAGACTAATTACACCTACTCTAAGCGCCCTAAAAAAATAACAAAGCCCCCAAAATAAAAAAATGCCCTACCCTATTCTACAATAAAAATGTAACAGCTCTTTTACCTTACCAGCCCTTAAAAGGGCCTTTTGCGGGGCATGCCCCAAAGAATTCTGCTCTTTTGCCTGTAAAAAAAAAAACATACAATACCCCCCCAACATTACAACCCACCACCCACATACCCCTAATCTAACCCAAACCCCACTTAAATAAACCTAACACTAAGCCCCTGAAGATCTTCCTACCTTGTCTTCACCACGCCGGGTATCACCGATCCGTCCAGAAGAGGGTCCGAAGTCTTCATCCAATCCGGGCGATGTCTTCATCCAAGCGGGGGCTGAAGAGGTCCATCATCCGACTGAAGTCTATCAAGCGGCATCTTCAATCTTCTTTCTTCCGGATCCATCCGGATTCTTTCAGATCTGTCTTCATCCCGTCCTTTAAGGGGCGTCATCCAAGATGGCGTCCCTCAAATTCCGATTGGCTGATAGGATTCTATAAGCCAATCGGAATTAAGGTAGGAAATTTCTGATTGGCTGATTGAATCAGCCAATCAGATTCAAGTTCAATCCGATCTACTGATTGGATCAACCAATCAGATTGAGCTCGCATTCTATTGGCTGATCAGAACAGCCAATAGAATGCAAGCTCAATCTGATTGGCTGATCCAATCAGCCAATCCGATTTAACTTGAATCTGATTGGCTCATTCAATCAGCCAATCAGATTATTCCTACCTTAATTCCGATTGGCTGATAGAATCCTATCAGCCAATCGGAATTCGAGGGATGCCATCTTGGATGACGTCCCTTAAAGGAACCTTCATTCGTCGGGAGTTTGTCGTGGAGGAAGGATGTTCCGCGTCGGCGGGATGAAGATGGATCCGGAAGAAAGAAGATTGAAGATGCCGCTTGATAGAAGACTTCAGCCGGATGATGGACCTCTTCAGCCACCGCTTGGATGAAGACATCGCCCGGATTAGATGAAGACTTCGGACCCTCTTCTGGACGGATCGATGATACCCGGCGTGGTGAAGACAATGCCCCGCAAAAGCCCTTTTAAGGGCTGGTAAGGTAAAAGAGCTGTTAAATTTTTAATGTAGAATAGGGTAGGGCATTTTTTTTATTTTGGGGGGCTTTGTTTTTTTTTAGGGGGCTTAGAGTAGGTGTAATTAGTTTAAAATTCTTGTAATCTTTTTTTATTTTTTGTAATTTAGTGTTTGTTTTTTATTGTAATTTAGTGTTTGTTTTTTTGGTAATTTAGTTTAGTTGATTTAATTGTAGATAATTGTAGGTAGTTTAATTAATTTATTGATAGTGTAGTGTTAGGTTTAATTGTAACTTAGGTTAGGATTTATTTTACTGGTAATTTTGTATTTCTTTTAGCTAGGTAGCTATTAAATAGTTATTAACTATTTAATAGCTATTGTACCTGGTTAAAATAAATACAAAGTTGCCTGTACAATAAATATTAATCCTAAAATAGCTACACTATAATTATTATTTATATTGTAGCTATATTAGGGTTTATTTTACAGGTAAGTATTTAGCTTTAAATAGGAATAATTTATTTAATAAGAGTTATTTTATTTCGTTAGATAAAAATTATATTTAACTTAGGGGGGTGTTAGGGTTAGGGTTAGACTTAGCTTTAGGGGTTAATACATTTATTATAGTAGCGGTGAGGTCCGGTCGGCAGATTAGGGGTTAATAATTGTAGGTAGGTAGCGGTGACGTTGGGGGCAGATTAGGGGTTAATAAATATAATATAGGGGTCGGCGGGGGTTAGGGGCAGCAGATTAGGGGTTCATAGGGATAACGTAGGTTGCGACGGTGTACGGAGCGGCAGATTAGGGGTTAATAGTAAAATGCAGGGGTCAGCGATAGCAGGGGCGGCAGATTAGGGGTTAATAAGTGTAAGGTTAGGGGTGTTTAGACACGGGGTACATGTTAGGGTGTTAGGTGCAGACTTAGGAAGTGTTGGGGCTGCGTTAAGAGCTGAACGCTGCTTTTTTGCAGGTGTTAGGTTTTTTTTCAGCTCAAACTGCCCCATTGTTTCCTATGGGGGAATCGTGCATGAGCACGTTTTTGAAGCTGGCCGCGTCTGTAAGCACCGCTGGTATTGAGAGTTGCAGTGGCGGTAAATTATGCTATACACTCCCTTTTTGGAGCCTAACGTAGCCCTTCTGTGAACTCTAAATACCAGCGGTATTTAAAAGGTGTGGGGGGGAAAAAACACGCGTTGCTAACGCACCCCTTTGGCCGCAGAACTCTAAATCTAGCTGTATTAGTTTACAGATACATCATAACTAGTATATTCCTTACTAATATTTCTATCAGCATCTTTTACCAATCATATGACTCTATTAATCAGAAACAGAAGAACACCATGGGGCGCGATCCGATATCGATCGCAGTTTGCGGCGCAAGCGAAGGAACCGGCGTCGCCCGCAGTTTCAGCTCGCAACTCGAGCCATCCCATATAGGTTGCAGTCAGATGCTAACGTGCCGTAAGTCTCACAAACCAGCGATGTCCAGAAATCTGCGTAAGTACAAATTTCTGGCGTCGCCAGTGACTTGCGGCACGTTAGAAACTGCCGGCGCCTATAAAACCTGACTAAAGTTTAAAACACCCGCACTGTCTAACACGCCTCCCTAACATAGCCCGCACTGTCTAACACGCCTCCCTAACATAGCCCGCACTGTCTAACACGCCTCCCTAACATAGCCCGCACTGTCTAACCCTCTATCCGCTATCCCCCCTCACTATCCTAACAATAAAAAAGCTATTAACCCCTAAACCGCCGCTCCTTTACCCCGCCGCAACCTAATAAAGTTATTAACCCCTAAACCGCCGCTCCCGTACCCCGCCGCCAGCTATATTATATCTATAACCCCCTAAAGTGAGCCCCTAACACCGCCGCCATCTATATTAAAATTATTAACCCCTAATGTAAGCCCCTTACACCGCCGCCATCTCTATTAAAATGATTAACCCCTAATTTAATCTACCTACCCCGCCGCCAGCTATATTATCTATATTAACCCTAAGTATATTATAGTTAATATAGGTATTACATTATATATATTAACTATATTAAACCTAATTATATTAGGGTTAATATAGTTAATATAGTTACTATAGTATTTATATTAACTATATTAACTCTATCTAACCCTAACTAAATTTATATTAAATTAATCTAATTCATTTATAAACTAAAATATTCCTATTTAAATCTAAATACTTACCTATAAAATAAACCCTAAGATAGCTACAATATAATTAATAATTACATTGTAGCTATGTTAGGGTTAATATTTATTTTACAGGTAAATTGTTAATTATTTTAACTAGGTATAATAGATATTAAATAGTTATTAACTATTTAATATCTACCTAGTTAAAATAATTACCCAATTACCTGTAAAATAAATCCTAACCTAAGTTACAAATACACCTACACTATCAATAAATTTAATAAACTACAAACATCTATCTAAAAATACAATTAAATTAACTAAACTAAATTACAAAAAAAAACAAACACTAAATTACAAAAAATAAAAAAAAGATTACAAGATATTTAAGCTAATTACACCTATTCTAAGCCCCCTAATAAAATAATAAACCCCCAAAATAAAAAAAATTCCCTGCCCTATTCTAAATTCAACAAATTTCAAAGCTCTTTACCTTACCAGCCCTTAAAAGGGCCTTTTGTGGGGCATGCCCCAAAGAATTCAGCTCTTTTGCATACAACAAATGCAATACCCCCCCCCCATTACAACCCACCACCCACATACCCCTATTCTAAACCCACCCAAACCCCCCTTAAAAAAGCCTAACACTACCCCCCTGAAGATCTCCCTACCTTGTCTTCACCACACCGGGCCGAACTCCTGATCCGATCCGGGTGATGTCTTCCTCCAAGCGGCAAAGAAGAATTCTTCCTCCGGCGATGTCATCCTCCAAGCGGCAAAGAAGAATTCTTCCTCCGGCGACGTCTTCCTCCAAGCGGCAGCAAAGTCTTCATTCTTCCGGCGGCATCTTCAATCTTCTTTCTTCGCTCCGCCGCCGCGGAGCATCCATCCCGGCCGACTGCTGAACTTGGAATGAGGTACCTTGAAATGACGTCATCCAAGATGGCGTCCGCCGAATTCCGATTGGCTGATAGGATTCTATCAGCCAATCGGAATTAAGTTAAAAAAATCTGATTGGCTGATTGAATCAGCCAATCAGATTCAAGTTCAATCCGATTGGCTGATCCAATCAGCCAATCAGATTGAGCTCGCATTCTATTGGCTGTTCCGATCAGCCAATAGAATGCGAGCTCAATCTGATTGGCTGATTGGATCAGCCAATCGGATTGAACTTGAATCTGATTGGCTGATTCAATCAGTCAATCAGATTTTTTTAACTTAATTCCGATTGGCTGATAGAATCCTATCAGCCAATCGGAATTCGGCGGACGCCATCTTGGATGACGTCATTTAAAGGTACCTCATTCCAAGTTCAGCAGTCGGCCGGGATGGATGCTCCGCGGCGGCGGAGCAAAGAAAGAAGATTGAAGATGCCGCCGGAAGAATGAAGACTTTGCTGCCGCTTGGAGGAAGACGTCGCCGGAGGAAGAATTCTTCTTTGCCGCTTGGAGGATGACATCGCCGGAGGAAGAATTCTTCTTTGCCGCTTGGAGGAAGACATCGCCCGGATCGGATCAGGAGTTCGGCCCGGTGTGGTGAAGACAAGGTAGGGAGATCTTCAGGGGGGTAGTGTTAGGCTTTTTTAAGGGGGGTTTGGGTGGGTTTAGAATAGGGGTATGTGGGTGGTGGGTTGTAATGGGGGGGGGGTATTGTATTTGTTGTATGCAAAAGAGCTGAATTCTTTGGGGCATGCCCCACAAAAGGCCCTTTTAAGGGCTGGTAAGGTAAAGAGCTTTGAAATTTGTTGAATTTAGAATAGGGCAGGGAATTTTTTTTATTTTGGGGGTTTATTATTTTATTACGGGGCTTAGAATAGGTGTAATTAGCTTAAATATCTTGTAATCTTTTTTTTATTTTTTGTAATTTAGTGTTTGTTTTTTTTTGTAATTTAGTTTAGTTAATTTAATTGTATTTTTAGATAGATGTTTGTAGTTTATTAAATTTATTGATAGTGTAGGTGTATTTGTAGCTTAGGTTAGGATTTATTTTACAGGTAATTGGGTAATTATTTTAACTAGGTAGATATTAAATAGTTAATAACTATTTAATATCTATTATACCTAGTTAAAATAATTAACAATTTACCTGTAAAATAAATATTAACCCTAACATAGCTACAATGTAATTATTAATTATATTGTAGCTATCTTAGGGTTTATTTTATAGGTAAGTATTTAGATTTAAATAGGAATATTTTAGTTTATAAATGAATTAGATTAATTTAATATAAATTTAGTTAGGGTTAGATAGAGTTAATATAGTTAATATAAATACTATAGTAACTATATTAACTATATTAACCCTAATATAATTAGGGTTAATATAGTTAATATATATAATGTAATACCTATATTAACTATAATATACTTAGGGTTAATATAGATAATATAGCTGGCGGCGGGGTAGGTAGATTAAATTAGGGGTTAATCATTTTAATAGAGATGGCGGCGGTGTAAGGGGCTTACATTAGGGGTTAATAATTTTTATATAGGTGGCGGCGGTGTAAGGGGTCAGATTAGGGGATAGATAAGGTAGATGGCGGCGGTTTTAGAGGCTCACAGTAGGGGGTTAGTTTATGTAGATGGCGGCGGGGTCCGGGAGCGGCGGTTTAGGGGGTAATAACTTTATTAGGGATTTCGGGGGGGGGGATCGCGGTTGACAGGGAGATAGACATTGCGCATGCGTTAGGTGTTAGGTTTATTTTAGCAGATCGTGGTTGACAGGGAGATAGACATTGCGCATGCGTTAGGTGTTAGGTTTATTTTCTAGTTAGTTTAGGGAGTTACGGGGCTCCAATAGTCAGCGTAAGGCTTCTTACGGCTGGTTTTTGTGGCGAGGTGAAAATGGAGTAAGTTTTCTCCATTTTCGCCACGTAAGTCCTTACGCTGCATATTGGATACCAAACTGCGCGGGTTTGGTATACCTGCCTATGGCCCAAAAAACTGCGGGCGACGGCAGAAATATACGGGCGTAACTTCTAGGTTACGCCGTATATGTGATACCAAACCCGCGCAAATATTGGCGTCGCCGGCTTTTGCGGGCGACGATTTATATCGGATCAACCCCCATAAGCTTACTTAGCATTAATGTTCCATAATGGTTATAAGTAATCACTGATAAAAATATACACAAATATACTTATGTAAAGATGTTATCGTCATATAGAGTAATTGCTATTAACCCTGGATATATCCTGAATGATATTTGTAGCTATTTTTCCCAGTGGTTAATGAGGTTCCATTCGGAATTGAACCCCCTGGGTAGTCGTGTACCTAACTTAAATATCCAGAAGGCCTCCCTCCTTTTTATAAAGTAGCTTTTCTCTGTCCCCTCCTCTAGGGGGCTGCCTGACACGTTCTATTGCTTGCCATTGAAAATGTGTTGTATCTTGTTTATGCACATGTATGAAGTGATATGCTAGCGCAGAACATTCTTTCTTACATCTGATGTTTCTCAGGTGTTCTCTAATACGTGACCTCATCTCTCTAGTGGTGAGTCCCACGTACTGTCGTTCACAGTAGACACATGATATTAGATAAATTACATATCCCATTGAGCAATTGATACATTGGGACGTTTTAAATCTTTGGCCTATGGTATATGAATCAAAAAATTTTGCGACCTTGACTGAGTCAGAGGCTTTGCAAAGGGGGCTGTTGCATTTAAATGTACCTTTGTGTACCAGCCATGAACTCATGTTTCTTTGACTAGGCAATTTGGTAGGTGAAAGCATGTTGCCTAAAGTCATACTCCTAGTGTATGAAAAGTTACAGCCCTTTTCTATCAGTGGTTTAAGTTTATCATCTGCTCTTAATATTGCGAAATTCTTTTTAACAATATCACATATGCTTACATATTGGTTGCTGTGATTAGTAATGAAATATAAGCTTTTATTAGTGTTTTTATTCTCTTTGTAGTAAGCCAAAAGATCCTTTCTGGCTATCTCATCTACTTGTTGTTTTGCTCTTTTAATAGTAGATTTTGAATATCCTCTGTTTCTAAGTTGTAATGATAAAGTGCTGCATTCCTGTTTGTATCCCCCCCTCTTTGGAACAGTTCCTCTTCATCCTAAGGAACTGCCCTTTGGCTATAGCCATTGATATATGTTTGGGGTGGTTACTTTTGGCGTGCAGCAAATTATTTCTTGCTATTGGTTTCCTGTAAGTTCTTGTATGAATAAGACCTGTCTCTGGATCTCCTTGTAGTGTGGTATCTAGGTAATTCATCTTTCTTTATTGAATCAACCTCCATAGTAATGGTCAGGCCAACTTCATTATGATTAAGATATTCTAAGAAGACATAGGCTTCTTCTCTTGGGCCATTCCATCTGAGAATCAGGTCATCAATATACCTGCGAAAAAACACTATCTTGTCTTTATAGGCATTTCTATCTCCAAGGATGTGGGACTCCTCCCAACAACCTAAAAATAGGTTGGCGTATGACGGGGAAAATTTTGCCCCCATCGCTGTCCCACACCTTTGGAGATAGAAATCACCCTGGAATTCAAAATAATTGTGTTCTAAAAGAAATTTGACAATACAGATAACAAAAGTAATCTGTTCTTTATTGAGACTGGTCCTTGTTCTTAAAAAGAACTCAACCGCTTTTAATCCATGTATGTGTGGAATTCTCGAGTAAAGGGAGACTATATCTATAGTCACCCATATATACTCTTTTTTCCAGTCCAAGTCAGTACATAACTGTAACAGCTTTGTGTCTTGTAGATTACTCCATAATGTTTTGACAATGGGTTGCAGGATCTGATCCACCCACTCAGATAAGGGCTCCAAAATGGAGCCTATACCTGATACAATAGGCCTGCCAACTATGTTTTCTAGTGTCTTATGCACTTTAGGAAAGAAGTGAAATACTGGAATCTGGAGATGTTCTTTATATAGGAATTCTGCTGTATCCAAAAACCCATTTTCTACCCCATCATCAATAAGTGACTTTATTAATCCAGGGTTAATAGCAATTACTCTATATGACGATAACATCTTTACATAAGTATATTTGTGTATATTAATAGAGTCATATGCTTGGTAAAAGATGCTGATAGAAATGTTAGTAAGGAATATGCTAGTTATGATGTATCTGTAAACTAATAGTCTTTTAGTCATGATATATATATATATGTACTGTTTCTTTAAGAACCCAAGAGTACGCATGCATATCTACAATCACAAAGCTATTCATTTCTATGCGAGTCCGTTTACGCAGCTGATGGCATATACAGAGGACTTCTGTTGTTTATTTGATAACTTTAGATTGTATATGATCACCTCTATGCTGTAGTTTAGATTGTCTAGAAGGTATTACAGATCCGCTGATAGTAATATAAATTCAGGTAATCAATAATGTAAAGGATCTTTCTGTAATATTTTTACTTTAAGATAAGCATTCTAGATTTGCCTGCAGTGAAATCGCTATAGGAGTCTGATGCTAAAGGGGTTAAATGACCCTAAGTATCTTGGTGCTGTATTTAAATTAGGAAAAAAGCATGTTTAAAATGTATATAGCGAAATAGCCTTCATAGATCGTACTAATTATTCTTCTCCTATATTTGAAATCAGAGTAAAACACTCTAGCTTAACCGTTAATGAAATTCATATAGGGGTTTATGACACAAAGAATTTTGTTGCAGCGCCAAAATTAGGAGCTATGCATCTATCAAATGCTAATGGTTATTAGCCCTGTGAGATCCATGATACAAATGTATTGGATTACAACGTTAACAGTTTAAAACTGTGTTAATAATGGTTTGAAATATATTCCTAAATAAGATGCTCTTAATATGTAACAAACATAAACATTAGTATGTCAGATCACGCCCATCATTAAGAGACAAATGGTAGAGAAAGGGGTATGTCAGAAATCGTCCAATTAGATTGAGAGGCATAGTATAAACTAAGAGAAGGTACAACCACATTTATCTATGAATACTGGCACCACCGAAATGCGTCAGATGTGAGGGGGTACCTTGTCTCATTCAGTTTTTTATCTACTACCTGTAGGTGCGTTTGTGACCTATGATATTTATTTTTGTGCTGATGTCATTTTAATATATGAATAAAAGGATTTAGGAGGAGCCGGTCTGGGATCCTTTTCTTCTATGTTACTGTGATTGACCACTTCCACAGTGCTCTCCTAGCCAGTCTACAGCGGGAACCTCTGACCGCGAACCTGTAACCCGGAAAGACAATACAAAGCGGCACCTGGATAGCGGCGGTGAAGCAGAGGAGATTACACTCTCGGAAGAAGATCTACCTCTAGTAAGTCTGCTTTTACATATGTTTGAATTCATGTTATCCAACTGAGCTGTTTATGGGACTTTTGTGGAGGGTTACAGTTACCTTACATAGGTCGAGTATATAGAGTTATATTTTCCCTTAGCCGAGTGCACAGACACTAGTTTTGTTCTTATTGTAACATTATGTAGGTGTCAGCGATGTTGTGGGCAGCAGATTAGGGGTTAATAAATATAATGTAGGTGTCGGCGATGTTGGGGGCAGCAGATTAGGGGTTCATAAGTATAATGTAGGTGGCGGCGATGTCTGAAGCGGCAGATTAGGGGTTAATAAGTATAATGTCAGTGTCGGTGATGTCGCAGGTGGCAGATTAGGGGTTAATAAGTCTAAGATTAGGGGTGTTTAGACTCGGGGTTCATGTTAGGGTGTTAGGTGTAAACATAACTTTAGTTTCCCCATAGGAATCAATGGCGCTGCGTTACTGAGATTTACGCTGCTTTTTTGCAGGTGTTAGACTTTTTCTCAGTCGGTTCTCCCCATTGATGTCTATGGGGAAATCTTGCAGGAGCACGTACAACCAGCTCACCGCTGACTTAAGTAGCTCTGGTATTGGAGTGCGGTATGGAGCACAATTTTGCTCTACGCTCACTTCTTGCCTTTTAACGCCGGGTTTGTAAAAACCTGTAATACCAGCGCTGTAGGTAAGTGAGCGGTGAGAATAAAGTGCAAGTTAGTACCTCACCCCTCATAAGGCAAAACTAGTAATCTGTCCGAATATATATAAAAAATTATTATAAGCATTAGATAAATCGCATAAATTCAAAAAGCCATATAAACAATTCATATAAACATTCTATAGATCACCTACTTATTGCAGTAAGCCATATAAAAAATTCATACCAGCATGATATAAATTGCATATTTGCTGCAACAAGCCATATAAAAAGCCATATAAGCACTATATATCAATCACATATTAATTGCAACATAGCGATTCCTATATGTTTTCAAATATGGTCAATACCTGATAGTAATCACAAATTGCAAAAAAAATCTGACCAAAATATAAGTTTTTTTTGTGCACAATCTTGTTTCCTCTCAAATTTCTTTTAACTTAATAGACGAGTGACTAAATATAGGATTTATTCTAATGTGTGCATAAATTTATTTTTCCTGACAAACGTTTTTGCAATTTAAGATTTATTCAAATGGGTGCACAAACTTATGTTTCCTGACAGATTTATTTTGCAACTTGTGATTACTATCAGGTATTGACCATACTTGGATACATACAGGGATCGCTATGTTGCAATTAATATGTGATTAATATATTGCTTATATGGCTTTTTATATGGCTTGTTTTGAAACAAATATGCAATTTATATAATGCTGGTATGAATTTTTTATATGGCTTATTGCAATAAATAGGTGATCTATAGAATGTTTAAATGAATTGTTTATATGGCTTTTCAATTTATGCGATTCATCTAATGCTTATATAAATTTTTTATATATAGTTTTTGAATAGTTTGATCGATGTATGTTTGGTGATATAAATGTACATGTTTAAGACAGTATCAAATGAGTTAATGAAGAAAGGGGTGTGTTAGTTGGATCAATTTTGATTGGCTATGTTAACCTTTATTAGGTAGATGTGAACAGAAAACAGATTATGCCTGAGGAAACAGCCAGCAAGGCTAAGAAATGTGTAGCGTACCTGTTTTAAGAGCTAGATATGCTTATCAGCTCTATTAGATTTTAACATGCTTTATATAAATGGTGTTTTATTTGTTTAAAAACCATTTGTGTTCACATCATTATTCCTGTGAGGCTGATTGAGCCCAGCTGGGAGTAACTGACTCCACACCCTAGTTCAGTGAGCTGAGACACTGTGATATCTCAGTTTGCTTCAATCAGCATGTTGGGTGCTGCTCTACTTGTGAGTATATTATTTGCCTCATAGAGGGAAGAATTCCACATTGTGAAATTTTATTGCACCAAGATGCGCCTTCTTTTTATTTCTCTTTGTCTTAGATCATCCTGTGCATGTTTTTGAGAAGAGCGGCCACTACAGTTTCCTAATAATAAGACTTTTTTTGGGAACATTTGGACATTTTCTTTTCTGAAATCGTAAGAGATTCAACTTCTGGGACTTTGCACATCCTAGGATCCAGGAGTGGTAACACTGATTGGGAAATTTGAATTCAGAAACTATTCTAGCTGAAGAGATGGCCAAAAGGAACAACACTTTCCAAGAAAGTAGTTTAATCTCCAAAAAATGCATAGGCTCAAACGGAGGAGCCTGTAAAGTCTTTAATACCAAATTAAGACTCCAAGGTAGAGAAATAGATTTAATAACAGGTTTAAAGCGAATTAAAGCCTGGACAAAACGTTGAATATCAGGAATATTAGCAATCTTTCTGCAAAATAAAAGAGAGTAGAGATTTGTCCTTTCAAAGTATTGGCAGACAGACCTTTATCCAAACCATCCTGAAGGAACCATGAAATATAGGTTTTCCAAACCTTGTGATATATTTTCTTTGAAACAGGCTTAAGAGCCTGAATCATAGTGTTAATAACAGAATCAGAGAAACCTCTATGACTGAGGACTAAATGTTCAATTTTCATGCCATCAAATTTAGAGATTTAAGTTCTGGATGGAAGAACGGACCTTGAGACAAAAGGTCTTGTCTTAGAGGAAGAGACCAAGGTTGGCAACTGGACATTCGGACAAGGTCCACATACCAAATCCTGGGAGGCCATGCTGGTGCTATTAGAAACACATAAGATTGTTTTATTATGATCTTTGAGAGAAGAACCAGAGGGGGAAAGATGTAAGCAGGCTGGTAAAACCAGGGAACTGCTAGTGCGTCCACTATTTCCTCCTGGTGATCCCTGGACCTGGAAAGCTACCTGGGAAGTTTCTTGATCAGATAAGAGGCCATCAGATCTATCTGTGGAAAACCCCACATATGTACAATTCCATAGAATACATCTGGGTGAAGAGACCAGAGGCCAGATTGCCGGCTGAGATAATCCGCTTCCCAATTGTCTACACCTGGGATATGAATCGCCGTGATAAGACAGGAATTGGATTCCGCCCAAGAAAGTATACAATATACTACTTTCATAGCTAGGGGACTGTGAGTTCCCCCATTGATGATTGACATATGCCACTGTAGTGATATTGTCTGTCTGAAAACGAATATAAGGTTTCCTCTTTAATAGAGGCCAAGCCTGAAGAGCTCTGAATAGTGCAGGGAGTTCCAAAACATTGATTGGTAACCTCCCCTCTTGAGGATTCCAAACTCAGAGACCCCCAGACAGCTCCCCAACCTGTAAGACTTGCATCTGTGGTGATTGGTGAATAATAAAGTGGTGGTTTAACCACCAAGTCAGAGAGAGAGTTGAATGTTGGAATTTAAGAATATCAGTTGTGATATCCGAGTGTAATCCCTGCACCAAACAAGCAAAGGGGATCACGTCTGATGCTGCAATCATGAGACCTAAAACTTCCATGCAATTACCTTTGCAAGGGAATTATAGAGACTGAAGGTTTAGACAAGCTGAAACCAATCTCAAACTTCTCTTTTCTGTTAGTGATAGAGTCATGGCCACTAAATCTATCTGGAAACCTTCAAAGGTGACCTTTGTCTGAGGAATCAAGAAACTTTTTGGTAAATTAATCCTCCAACCATGTCTTCGAAAAAATGACAATAGCTATGTTGTGTGAGATTCTGCTAAATGAAAAGATTGAGCTAGTACCAAGATATTGTCCACATAAGGAAACACCACAATAGCCTGCATTCTGAGGGCACCGAGAACCTTTGAGAATATTCTTGGAGCTGTTGTAAGGCCAAATGGAAGAGGGACAAATTGGTAATGCTTTTCTAGAAAAGAGAATCTTACAAATCGATAATGATCTGGATGGATTGGGATATGAAGATAAGCATCCTGTAAGTCTATTGTGGACATAAATTGACCTTTCTGAACAAAAGGCAGACTAGTCCTTATAGTTACCATCTTGAAAGTTGGAACTCTTAAAAATCGATTTAAAGTTTTCAGATCTAGAATTGGTCTTAACAAATTTTCCTTCTTTGGAACAATGAAGAGATTTGAATAAAAACCCAACCCCTGTCCTAGAAGAGGAACTGAGACAATTACCCCCAGAAGTTCTAGATCTGAAACACATGGCTTGGATTTATTCTAATTTGTAGATGGCCCTCCAATTAGAGACAGAAGCTTTAGGGGAGGGAGTAGCTTTCTGTTCTCTCTTCTGATGAAAGGAATGAAAACGATTGGTAGCTTAAAATTTTCCTTTAAATCACTTGTCTTACCCAGTAATAGTGGAGATTATAGAATCCAATTGAGAGAGAAAAAGGTTTTTACCTTGAAAAGAGAGAGACAGTAATCTTGTTTTAGACACCATGTCTGCATTACAAGATTTAAGCCATAAAGCTTTTCTAGTTAGCTAAAGACATAGATTTGACGTTGATTTTTAGAAATAGCATTGCAAAGAGAATGATTTGCATATTGAAGTAAAAGGATAATTATTAGATAATTCAGGATCTAAAGACAACTGCTGAGCTAAACTGTCCAACCAAAAAGTAGAAGCAGCAGCAACATCAGCCATAAATATAACTGGTCTAAGAATATTGCCAGTATGTAAATATGCCTTTCTAATATAAGATTCAAGCTTCCTATCTAAAGGATCTTTAAAAGAAACAAAAAAACCAAGGTAGCAAGGCAGGGGATAAAAAGTTAAAAAGTAAATTTTATTTCAAAGCTTAAAACAACATCACATGTTTAAAGGCCAGTGCATCAACGGTCTTATGCGTTTCAGCATCCGCCTTATTTATAGACCGTGCTGCAACTGGCCAAACAGCCTAATTAAATACATATGTTTTCCTGTGACGTGTGTACTCAATGAAAATTTCAACTCTTAAACTACCACTACAATCCTCTTATTAGTGCCATACAAAATATACAAAAACTACTCTGAATTGTACAGATAAACAATTTACAATTTACAACAGCAGACATGAGTACTCAAACTATATTAGCTATTACCGCATAATGTCTAACCATACAGTCTATCTCCAGCTAAATTTAAAACAGACAATTTGTTGCAATTTATAGCATTATAAGTGAACTATTGTGTCGTTATTGTCCTATACTACATTGAAGAAAGGATATGACTATTAGAAACTTATTTCTAACATAGATCAAATTTATATGTATTTAGACATTATACTTTAGTCTAAAGATCTACGTCAATGTGATGCCTTCACTTATGCTAATTTTAAATAACTGCAACTAATGTCTTTAAGTGCTCTCTCCAGACACACTGTAGCAGTACATAAGCGGATATGGAAGCACACTTAATGCTCCAATATTTCCAAAAGTTCTAATGGTAAAGTTACATAAAAGTTTAGAATACTCTGCTCCGACTATGAAATCACTCTCAAGTCCTCTATTATATACATATATTTACAAACGTGAAATCAGGACCTAGCATTATAATTGCAGAAAAGCAAATAATAGATATTATGTAGTACTACCCTGCATAGAGAAAGGTAAACATGTTACCTTAAAAAAAAAACTGGATATAAAATTAAACAAATTGTATGCTAAAGTTTATAATCTCATTCCCAGAAGTTGATAAGATCAGCATAGATATTGAGGCCTCCTTGAGCCCTAGTTTTTAATTTAAATATCCAGAAGGCTTCCCGTTTATGAAGCAGCTTTTTCCTATTGCCACCCCTCCAAGGGATCTTGACATGCTCTATGATTTCTGAAGAGAGAGAGATGCACTCCTGAGATAGAACAAAAGCTAGAATAAATTCCATGCTCTATGATTTGCCATCTAAAATGATCAACCCTTTCATTATGAACAGATTTAAAATGAAGGGCCACTTGGGAGCCTGGAGAGAGAGATTTCACATCATTTAGATGCTCTTTTATCCTGTCTCTAGCTTCCCTAGTGGTGTGTATACTCTATACATGTGATCAGGTAGATAATAAAGGTTGTACGACAGTTTGTACATGTGTCAATGTCAAACATCCTCTGTATGGCAGCAGACTGAAATTGCTTGCCTGTCATTGTGTATGTACAAACCTTACAGCTACCCGCACCAGACCTATAGTGTCCCTTACATTGCAACCAACTGCTAACTCTCTGTTTTTTATTACTTTTTTTTTTCAAAATATTTTTATTGAAAAATGTACAAGCTTTATATGGTTTACATTTTTTAGCTCAAAAACAAACTATTGTACATTTCCATTGTGAATACAATATCTTTAACAAACAAAGAAAAGTGGTCAACAATTTTAACACTAATGTAGTACTGAAAGAGAATTGTCAAACAGTAAATCCATCAAAGTTAGATGGTTCTTTGTCGCAGCTGGAAATTTCTAAACTAAAGGAACTGCATTAAGTGTGTTCGAGGGGGGACCTTGGAATTTTCCGATAAGGTTTTAATTCCTAAGAATAAATCTCTGCGTTTGTTTTTTATGTAAGCACAAACAAAGATGAAGCAGCACAACCAAAATCTTTCTTCAAGTAGCTTTATTCAGCTTGAGGAGTAGCCAGACCAAAAATTCAAACAACAACGTTTCAGACACAGTCCTTAGTCATGTATGGCTAAACTGTACATAGAATCAACCTTAAATACTACATAAGCCCCACCCCCACACCTGTTCAACTGCACAATCCAAATTAACCCCTTACAACCTCATATTAGTACACAGGTAAGGTATAATGAAAGCACAGTTATATACTGCAAAACCATTAACGCTAAACATAGCTACTAAATATATATTGGAATACAATCATGCATATCTATACATCAAGTAAAAAAGCAGAACATAATCCAAAGTCATCTGAAACAGAAGAAAGAGAAAAAATGATTAAACAATTTATGCATAGTATGTAATTAATTAAAGGCACACAGACAAGTCAAAATCTCTATTCATCCCATTTGGGTATAGTGTCCCTAATTTGTTAATCCAGAACATTTCTCTACTTTTAAGAATTTTAACCCTGTTCACACCCCTTCTAGGAATTGGAATATGTTCTAGGACCTGGAATCTCAACTGATTAAGGTTATGTCCAGCAGACAAAAAATGACATGCTACCGGTGCATCCAATTTCTTAGTCCTAATACTGCTCTTATGTTGAACAATATGTTCGCGGACACTACGGGTGGTCTCCCCGACGTACCCCAATCCGCAAGGACACTTAATCATATAGACTACGTATTCTGTATTACAGGTGAAGTAATCTCTAATAGAAAATATATATCCAGTCCTAGGATAGCTAAAGGTGGGGCCTTTAATCATACTGTTGCAGTTAGAGCAACCTAGGCAGGGGAAATTACCCCAATTTTTCTTGCCTATATAGCTCTGTACCCCCCTCTTTTTAAGAGGGCCAATGTCAGCTCTAACCAGTGAATCTTTAAAATTTCTGCCCCTTTTATAGGCAGGCATAAATGGTTTACAAAATTCCAAGATTTTTTGTATTTTTAAACTTAAAGGAGAGTATTGGCTAATGAAAACCAATCTATCAGATTTGTCTTTTTCTCTTTACACACTGTTTTTTTTTGGTTAAAAGGGACTGCCTAGATGTGGCAAGGGCATTCCTTAACTCAGTCTCAATCAGATCCTTAGGGTAACCCCTAGCTAAAAAACGATCACCCATCTCTCTCAGTCTTTTTTCAGCCAGATTTTCATTTGACACAATCCGTCTTACCCGAAGGAACTGGCTCTTAGGTAAAGATCTGAGAAGAGATGGGGGATGGGCACTGGTGTAGTGGAGGAGGGTGTTGCAATCTGTTTACTTCTTATATAAATCCACAGATAAACCTTGTAAGGTTTTTGATACACGAGTGTCCAGAAAGACCACACTCTCCTCGCTCCACATCAGTTTAAACTTAATCCTGCTGGTAGCAGAATTTAAATCATTAATAAAACTCTCCAGGGTCCCAATGTCGCCCAACCATACGCCAAAAATGTCATCTATATAGCGCCACCAGGTGGCGCCATATTCTAAAAATAATGGATGGTTATAAACAAAATATTCCTCAAAAATATTCATATTCAAAATTGGGGCAGTTGCTAAAGTTTTGAGTCAAAATCCCAACTTTTTACCATTACAACAAGAATTTCTAATCCAGCTATTAAGGATTGTGCTTGGGTGCAATTATTTTTTATTTGGTGATAACAACTATCTACAACTTCAGGGGACCGCCATGGGTTTCAATGTCGCCCCTACATACGCCAACATCTATATGAATATTTTTGAGGAATATTTTGTTTATAACCATCCATTATTTTTAGAATATGGCGCCACCTGGTGGCGCTATATAGATGACATTTTTGGCGTATGGTTGGGCGACATTGGGACCCTGGAGAGTTTTATTAATGATTTAAATTCTGCTACCAGCAGGATTAAGTTTAAACTGATGTGGAGCGAGGAGAGTGTGGTCTTTCTGGACACTCGTGTATCAAAAACCTTACAAGGTTTATCTGTGGATTTATATAAGAAGGAAACAGATTGCAACACCCTCCTCCACTACACCAGTGCCCATCCCCCATCTCTTCTCAGATCTTTACATAAGAGCCAGTTCCTTCGGGTAAGACGGATTGTGTCAAATGAAAATCTGGCTGAAAAAAGACTGAGAGAGATGGGTGATCGTTTTTTTAGCTAGGGGTTACCCTAAGGATCTGATTGAGACTGAGTTAAGGAATGCCCTTGCCACATCTAGGCAGTCCCTTTTAACCAAAAAAAAAACAGTGTGGAAAGAGAAAAAGACAAATCTGATAGATTGGTTTTCATTAGCCAATACTCTCCTTTAAGTTTAAAAATACAAAAAATCTTGCTTAAACATTGGCATATTTTGCAAACGTGTGATTCTGATGTATTGGAATTTTGTAAACCATTTATGCCTGCCTATAAAAAGGGCAGACATTTTAAAGATTCACTGGTTAGAGCTGACATTGGCCCTCTTAAAAGAGGGGGGTACAGAGCTATATAGGCAAGAAAAATTGGGGTAATTTCCCCTGCCTAGGTTGCTCTAACTGCAACAGTATGATTAAAGGCCCCACCTTTAGCCATCCTAGGACTGGATATATATTTTCTATTAGAGATTACTTCACCTGTAATACAGAATACGTAGTCTATATGATTAAGTGTTCTTGCGGATTGGGGTACGTCGGGGAGACCACCCGTAGTATCCGCGAACGTATTGTTCAACATAAGAGCAGTATTAGGACTAAGAAATTGGATGCACCGGTAGCATGTAATTTTTTGTCTGCTGGACATAACCTTAATCAGTTAAGATTCCAGGTCCTAGAACATATTCCAATTCCTAGAAGGGGTGGGAACAGGGTTAAAATTCTTAAAAGTAGAAAAATGTTCTGGATTAACAAATTAGGGACACTATACCCAAATGGGATGAATAGAGATTTTGACTTGTCTGTGTGCCTTTAATTACATACTATGCATAAATTGTTTAATCATTTTTCTCTTTCTTCTGTTTCAGATGACTTTGGATTATGTTCTGCTTTTTTACTTGATGTATAGATATGCATGATTGTATTCCAATATATATTTAGTAGCTATGTTTAGCATGAGAATAGTACTAGAGAGCGCAGGAAGATACACCAAACTCCTAAAAATACCTATGGGTCCCCAACTAGGTAGCAGAAAATGAACCTAAGAGTGAAAAATCGATAGGAGCGCTAAAAGCTAAAGGTGATAAGGTATATATGTGTGAGACTTATTAGAGAGAGAAAATAAACAAAGTAGATGAATGTCTAAAGAGACAAAAATTTATTCACATTAGGTGATATATAAAATGTAAAAACGGACGTCTCCGTAAATAAAAACAATTTCTACAATTAAGTTGCCATCACTTGATATATGACTAGACTTGCAATATAAAGTTCATAATACAGCAAAGATAGTCCAAATCCACACTTAACTTTTCAATCGGGAGTTGGTTTGTTAGCAAGACAAGGGCTTACCCAGACGAGTGCACATTCAGTCTTCTCTGTGACTAGTTGTACGGCCGTACAACTACTTTTTTTCTGTGACTAGTTGTACGGCCGTACACTCCTTTTTTTAGTGAACAGCCCTCCAAGGGAGGGCACTTCAAAAGATCTCATGGAGAACAGCAAAATGAGTGTATGGGGACAGTATCCACAACAGAAAAACAGAAAAAGACCTCTAGAGGAACAAGAGGTAGTGGGATCAACAAAAGAGGCAAAAAGAGGGAGATAACAAAAAATGGAGTCTTTAATATTAGTAGCATTATACTACAAGATGAGGAAACAAAGATTTTAAACTATGGTCTCTCTTTTGCCCCTAGTGTAAGGATAAATAAATTTAATACACATATTCACGTTAAAAAATTCATTAGAGGGGGGCGGAGCCTAGCCATAGCTGAATATGGCTGCTTTCTAGAAAAGCTCTGATGTCCCTGCTGAACTTACGCTAAAATAAGTGCATACACCAAATAATTTTGAGCAGAAAATAGCATTTTTGAATATCCTAACGTTAACCCTCTAATCGGAGACACTTTTTACAACTCAGAGGCGGCTTAATAACCGCAGCTACACTTGATAACAACCCCGCCATCACTGGGCCTGACCGCACCCGGAGGGGGTGATCGCATTCAAATACCTCCGATTCACAAAAGACGTTACCGATTAGGAGGAGGATCACAAGCGGTGCATTATAGCACCGGGAACAAACTACACTGACATACCTCCGGAGCCGTTCTGCACTAAGGTGAACTTGCGTGCTGTGGCGCACATACCGAGGAGACTGTTGAGGCTATTTGCAAGCTGCGATCAGGAGGAAACTCTATACCGGACACCGACCCCCTTCACGGTGAACCCTCACAGCCTGTTCAGACAGCGTATCGGATTGGGAGTGGAGCAGGCCCAAACAGGACCGCAACATCAGGTCTATGTAGGGAGCCACATGGCGAACGGGACTGACACTCTCCATCTACTACTTATAAGGTACTGAACTCTACTATCCCCTTACCAGTACTACATCCTAGGACCTCCTAGTAGGTTCTGTATGTGAGGCTTCTTGTGAGAGATCAGTGGAGTATCCACAGCCACAACTGCATAGGCCGCAAACCTGTTAAGCGCACTACATGCAAAGCAAATCCATTAGACTGCTACAATAATTTCAGTGCCTCAGTTTCCTCAAGAGAAATCTAACCTCTTATAGTATAATAACTGCTACATGCACGTTGCCACTATTACCTTACAGAGACATAATTTTTAGTAAACTCTTGTCACTGGGCCTGTTACACTGCTTTCAGTTCATACATCTTGGGCTGGTGGTGTATATGTAATGACCAGTAAAAGACAGGCTAGACTCCCTAAGAATTCTCAAACCACAGTGATGGACAATTTTTTAATTGCAAATGAATCTGCAGCCCCTCTGGGGAAGCCTGAGACACAACAGAAAGGAGTAGCTGCACAGATTCATAATACTGAAACAATGCACACCCACCAAAGCTGTGTGACCAAAGAAGATATAAAGCTTCTCTCATCCAAAGCAGATATAAAAGAGGCCATGAGAGATTTTAAATCTATGTTTCACGAACTAAAGCGAGATATTTCAGCCGTAGACCGCAGGGTAACCCAGGTAGAGGAAAAGCATGAGGTACTCAGCTCTGACCTCCAACACCAAGCCAGCTTTCTACAGGCGCAAGAGAGCACAGTACATACGCTGCTAGACAGAATAGAGGACCTTGAGAACTGCAGTAGGAGGAACAACCTCAGACTGCGAGGAGTTCCAGAGTCAATCGAACCCCCTGCTATACAGGAATATATTCAAGATTTTGTCAAGTATCTCAGAAATGAAATTGTGGGTCCTGAGATCCAGATTGAAAGGGCACACAGGGCGCTGCGCCCTAAACCTCCAGGACGGGCCCCACCTAGAGACATCATTTTAAAGCTACTATCCTTCAAAGAAAAAGAAGAAGTGCTTCGATTAGCTAGAAACAAGCAACAGATAGAATTTAGAGGTGTTGAACTGCAAGTATACTCAGATCTGAGTCCAGCTACTCTCCAAAAGAGGAGGGACCTCAGGTTTGTCACCTCTGCTTTAAAAGCCAATAGAATCCCATATAGATGGGGTTTTCCTACCAGCCTCATGGTCACTAAAAATAATGTTACACATGTCCTCAAGACACCAGCAGATCTCCCGTCCTTCAATCAGGCTCTTGGCCTCAATATAAGACTTCCTGTAAAGGCCCCTGTAGCCCCGGAGGGCCCAGCAGAAGGGGAACCTAGCGGCCTGCAACATCTCCCAGACTGAACATAAGGAACATTTTTTTTTTTTTCATTACTTGGATGGTATGACCTACCTTCCCTAGCAGTAGCCCTGAAACTGGGCTTTAACCTCCTGGACACTGAGAACCACCTCAGATAAGTTATAACCTATTAGTGTTTTAAATTGTTACAATCCTTAACTGATAATAATCCCTATGATCAATCCATAGTATAACATTGGTAGCAACACCAGATGCATGTATATAATTACAGTACTAATGATGTTCAGTTGTGTGTGCACATGTTTGATTACTTATATGTTATTGCCTTATGGACCAGAGCTTGATTCTATAACTGCCACCACAATATCCCTATATGTTGCTAGGTTTTGATTGAATTATGGCTCATCTGACTCAGCTAGTTTATTACACACAGTCAGACGGGAATACCCTATCTAAGATGAGGCAAATAGAGGGAACACTGTTAAGATAAAAACTCTGGGACATAAGTCTCTGGCCCCGCAGTTCCATTCTTCTGGAGTAGATTCCAGAAGCCCTTAATCTAAGCCCCTTACTAAATAAGTAGAGCTATAGTTATGCTTGTTTTATTAATAACCAAGAACTATGGGATAAAGGGAAATATTATATAGATGATCCCTAGATTTATTGCAATCCATAGAATAATATTAGTAGCAAAACCAGATGTTTGTCTATAATTATAACACTAATGATGTTCTATTGTGTCTGTACATGTGTGGTTACTTATATGTTATTACCTTATGGACCAGAGCTTGATCCTATAGTTACCACCACAATATCCAGGGGTATTATTAAGATCTTACTGAGTCATGGCTCATCTGACCCAACTGGTTTGTTACTCACAGTCCAATGGGGGTATCCTAGCTAGTACGAGGCAAATAGAGGGAACACTGTTAAGATAAAAATTCTGAGACATGAGTTTCCGGTCCCGCAGCCCTAATCTTCTGGAGTAAATTCCAGAAGCCCTTACTCTACGCCCCTTCCTAAATAAGTAGAGCAATAGTTACGCTTGATTTAATAATAACCAAGATCTGTGGGATAAAAAAAAAATATATTATACAGCCGATCCCTAGACTTATAGACTAGTATATAAGAAGAGAATGTTTTAGAATAAATAATGCTGTTAAACCCATAGGACCAATTAGGACCGAACAGAGGATATATAACCGTCAGGCCTTCCTCTTCCTAGATAACCTAGTATTGATCTTAATAGGGGTCTTCCCTTACCCAACTGAGGCAGAAAACACCCAAGAAGCATATAAGTGGTTGATAACAATCCTATTTGCCACAGGTACATAAAACACCTAAAAGCAATCACTAAATTTATCAAGTATCATAAGGGGCAAGGACCCTCGCATCATATAGACTAACATCCTCATATTAGGTTTTCCCCTGGAATTTGGTAAGAGGTTCATCACAGGAGCCCCCCCAGAAACATATGGAGGGTAGGTCGGGAAAAATGCACCTTTTTCTATGCACTTATTACTGTTGTTTATTTTTTCAATGTAAAATATATGTAGCGTAAGTAGGCGGGGAACACTACCCCTGCTTTTGTTGTTTATTATTGTTATCCGTTCCTTTCTAGACGGATTAGTTTCTGCACAATACCAGTTACAGTTTCTTTCTATAACAAAGACTCTGTTATACAGAGTGCTTCACATTTAAGCTTTCCTCACTGTGACGTGACTCACTCTCCCCTATCCCTTGTAAGTATTTCTTTGTTTTCCTAACTTTAATCTATTCTCCTCTACCCTTTTTCTTTTTTCCGCTATCCTTTCCCTCCCTTTGCACCCCTCCCCCCCCCCCCTTCCTTTTTTTTTTTTTTTTCTCTCTCTCCCAAAATAATAAGGTAAACATGACGAACCCACGCCTGGGAATTGTGTCCCGTCCCATAGAATTAATTTCGATAAATGCAAAAGGCCTGAATAGCCCAGCTAAGAGATCTATGGTGCTGAGAGACTTACATAGACAGGGAGGTAACATCATTTACCTACAAGAAACACACTTTGCTATAGGCCATGAACCCCGTTGGTATAGTCGTCAGTACCCGCTGGCCTTCTTCGCCTCAGGTCCCCAGAAAAAAAATGGGGTGGGTGTCCTTTTCAGTGCAGACTTACCATTCAAACTTGCAGAAATATATAGAGACCCAGAGGGTAGATATCTGATCCTCACAGGTTCACTATACAATAGACCTATAACATTAGTTAATGTTTATTCCCCTAATCAATCTCAGCAGGTCTTCCTTCAGAAAGTAATTCACAAAATGCACGAGATCCAATCCGGTATTCTATTCTTGGGTGGTGATCTAAATGCCTCCTTGGACCCAGCCCTAGATACCTCCGATGGCCTCTCCAGCGTCCCTCATAAATCGCTTAAACGCATACTAACCACCCTCAGGGACTCAGCACTACATGATGTTTGGCGGTTGCACCACCCTACATCTAAGAATTACACATTTTACTCTCACCCGCATAGAAAATACTCCAGAATTGATTACTGGTTTACAGACACGATCGGACTCACACTCTCCACGAACAGCAATATACTCCCCATTACATGGTCAGACCATGCTCCGGTCACTTGCACCGTATTGTGGTCTAATGTACCAGCCACCCCATACATCTGGAAGATGGATGACCTCCTCCTGGAGGATCCAGTATTTAAACTGGAAATAGAAAGGGCACTAATGGAATATTTCCAAATACACAAAGACTCGGATTCCCAGGCCTCAGTGGTCTGGGAGGCGCATAAATGTACAATCAGAGGCCTCTTTCTCAAGCGAAAGGCTGGAATAATAAGGGGAAGGAGAGAGAAATATCGCAAGTTGCTCGCTGATGTAGAATCAGCGGAGCAAGCACATAAAAGAATACCAGCAGATATTACACTAGCCGAGAGATTGACTCAAGCGAGATCGGAACTCATGAAGTTCCTTCAAGTAGACTATCAAAAAGCTGCCTTAATCTTGAGGCAACAATTTTACGAACAAGGAGATAAAGCTGGACGTCTACTAGCCAGAGCAATAGCGAGGAAAAAACCCAAACATTATGTATATAGCATGATTCATCCAGACGGGGGTCAGAAAGAAGACGGTAAATCAATTGCTGAGATCTTCGGATCTTACTATGAGAGCCTCTATAACATACAGAGAGTAGATGATGTAGGAGATGAACCCCCCTCTCGGGCACGAGAAACGCAACAGATATTGGAATACCTAGAAAGAGTGGAGGTCCCTAAGCTCTCCGACCAAGACTCCGAGGCGCTGGAGTCTCCGATCACACTATTAGAAATTAAACAAGCCATTAAGGATCTAGCAACAGGGAAAAGTCCAGGTCCGGATGGATTTGGAACTAAATACTATAAAACATTCTGTGACATTTTGGCACCAGAAATGTTGATTCTTTTTAACTGACTATCTGACTCTCCGATCCTGCCTCATACGATGCTCGAAGCACATATCACAGTAATCCCTAAACCCAACAAACCAGACAATAGACCAGAGAACTACCGTCCTATATCTCTACTAAACTCAGATATCAAGATTCTGGCGAAAGTTATAGCTAACCGCCTAAACAAATACTTACCACAATTGATCTCTACTGATCAAGTGGGATTTATTCTGAAACGAGAGGCAAGGGATAATACCCTAAAGGTTCTCCAGATTATAACGCATGCCCACAACACTGCAGCCCCACTGGCCCTGGTCTCCACAGACGCAGAAAAAGCGTTTGACCGGGTCAGTTGGGAGTTTATGCGACACACCCTGGAGAAATTTGGACTGGGCTCTAAATTTATAAATAAGATCATGTCCCTGTACTCGGCGCCGAACGCTAGAGTTAGGGTGAATGGAGTACTCTCTGACGCCTTTACAATTCGTAATGGGACCAGGCAGGGTTGTCCCCTGTCTCCGCTCTTGTTCGCATTGACAATTGAAGTCTTGGCGAGCAGGATCCGGACAAACCCAGAAATACATGGTGTCCTTGTGGGAAGTGATGAACACAAGCTTGCCATGTACGCAGATGACGTCTTGCTTATGATATCGGATGTGAAGGGGTCCTTGACGGTGGCCCTAGAGGAGTTCAAACTCTTTGGCACAGTATCGAACTTTCTTCTAAACCCTTCCAAGTCAGAGATTATGAATATCTCGATCCCCCACATCGACTTTCAAACTTTGGAAGGTGCATGCCCGATAAAATGGCAAACTAAAATATCTGGGTATTCACTTAACCCCATGCATAAAAGAGACAGTAGACATGAACTACAAGGGCATAAGAGACGAGATCCTTAAAGACCTATCGTCTTGGAGAAATAAAACCATCTCTTGGCTGGGCCGCATCGGAGTGGTCAAGATGAATGTGTTGCCACGAGTGTTATATGTCATGCAGACCATCCCACTATCGGCGGCCTCGCACATCATTCATCAAATACAGTCTGCTCTTGAGTCCTATATTTGGAGAGATCTAAAGCCTAGAATCAACAGGAAAACTACCTTCCTTCCTCGGAATAGAGGCGGACTAGGTATTCCAGACCTGAGAACGTATCATACGGCAATATCTCTTCAACGATTGGTGGAATGGTGTCATAACTCGGCCCAAAAGGCCTGGGTTCAGATCGATGGCGCGCTGCTGAAGAGGGGCAACGTGGGAGCTCTCGCGTGGACCCCCTCTAA
This sequence comes from Bombina bombina, assembly GCF_027579735.1. Lineage (NCBI taxonomy): Eukaryota > Metazoa > Chordata > Amphibia > Anura > Bombinatoridae > Bombina > Bombina bombina. Next base: position 719,414,091 of record NC_069501.1, on the reverse strand, counting down.
AGACAGACCTTTTGAGGTCAAACTCTACCCAATGATCGAGGAAGTATTCTCGACTTGGGATAAACTGATTAAAACAGCCACCTACGTATCGACGCAATCCTCACCAATCACATCTATCAGAGAAAATCCTGATATGGAATTTCTATCAAGACTCAATTTCCCGAACAAGACTTACAGCCTTGGTGACTCAGCAATGTATAATATACTCTGTCAAGGTAAATTGAAGTCACAAGCGGCATTAGTTGAGTGGAACAGGGGGGCTTTTGCCTCATGGTTCACAGTGACACAGACACTGCACTACCTTGACACTCATAAAGCCAAACCGGACTTGACTAGACGCAGAACACATTTTGAAACCTTGTGCACAATGACTGCGCCTCCATCTCATTTGATATCTCAGATTTATAGATTGTTACAACTAGGCGGGGATGACTACCTTCCGGGTTACACACAGACATGGCAAAACGAGCTGGGCCTAGAAATTGGACCCAAAGAATGGAACAAGATATTTGACAAGACAAGGAGATCCTCAATCTCGGCTAGAATTCAGGAAACACAATATAAATTGCTGAGCAGGTGGTACTTGACCCCCCAAAGGTTAAAACACATATACCCCCACTCAAATGGGGGATGCTGGAGAGGGTGCGGAGAAAATGGCACCCTATTGCATATTTGGTGGACCTGCCCCCTACTAACACCTTACTGGAATGATATAATGGCTGAAATGAGTAGGGTTCTCGAGGTGATCATCCCTCCTAATCCAAGTTACTTACTATACCATCAATTACCTAAGATCACAAGGGAAGACAAATCCAGGCTTTTCCTGGTGATGCTCAATGGAGCAAAAAGCTTGATTCCCGTGTACTGGAAAAAACAGGCCACCCCGAGTGTTCAGGAGTGGAAAACTAAAGTAGCAGACCTGCTGAGACTTGAAAGATATCACTACCTTAAAATTGGAAAACTGGACATACACGAGATGATGCTGCTGACCTGGGAGGGACGAGGAATGTGAGTTAATAACGTGAGAGAGGTTCATTTCCTCCCAACCCCCCCCCCCCCTTTTTTTTTTTTTTTTTCATCCCCCCTCCTTCTCCCCCTCCTCTCTTTTTGCCCTGTAGCCCTATCCTACTACTTCTTTCTTCCTAAAGCATTATCTTTAAACCGAGTGCAGTATTATAAGCAGCTGAGTAAGGAGTGTAAGCTGCTAAAAGCTATAAATACCGTATGATCTGTACCCGAGGATTTATATTTTTATTTTCTTCTTATGTTTTTGCTGTTATTATAGCTGGTATCACTAAACAGTTGATGTTGGATGTTTGTGTAATGTAGTCGGTACACATTTCTGCAGTACCCGACTAAGTTTTTTTTATATACTGTTTGAATTGATCTAATTCCTATCTGCGAAATGATACAAACAAACCTTAATAGTACAGATGTTTGCAAATTATGTACAACTGACATTGTATTGTACTCATATTAATGCTCTGTATTTTTCATATTTCGCCAATAAAGCTTTTTTGAAAACTAAAAAATTCATTAGAAACCTCACCTTGAAGAGATTCTATATGAAAGGTCCTCTGGAAAGAATCTCTGCTAATAAAGCAAAGTCATCAGAAGATAATTTTAGTCACACTAATCTAAAACCAAAATCTACCTTTAACCCTATCTCTGCGAAAGGGAATCACCTTGAGACCTTTGAACAAATGGTACTAAAAGATCTGAAAAATAGCAAACCTTCAAAATTTCTTAAAACAAATATGACAAAAAAAGAGACCCTAATTATAGAAAATTTAAAAAAGAATCAAAAAGTAACCATTAAGCCCGCCGACAAGGGCGGCGGGATTGTAGTAATGGACACAACCTACTATGAAACAGAGGCCCTAAGACTTTTAGGAGACAATAGAACATATAAAAAACTTGATCTTAATCCCACGAATAAGTTTGCTGCGTTACTCAAAAAATTGATAAGAGAAGGCAGAGATTTAGGAATACTAAATGAAAAAGAGGTAGAATACCTGGACCCCAATTATCCTAGGGTCCCGGTATTCTATTTCCTCCCAAAAATACATAAGAATCTTTCTCAACCCCCTGGGAGACCTATTATCTGGGGCATAGGGTCACTCTCCTCTAACCTCTCACAATATGTGGACACATTCCTGCAAAAATATGTAAGGGGTTTGGACTCATATCTGAGAGACTCCACTCAGGTTCTTAACATCTTAGAACAAGTCAATTGGGAAGATAATTTCATTCTAGTGACCGGAGACATTACGTCCCTATACACGGTAATTGATCACGAGAAAGGAGTCACAGCAATCAAACAATATCTGGATAGAGACGTGGAATTAAAATCAGAACAAAAAGAATTTCTGTTAAAAAGTATTTCATTTATCTTAAAAAACAATTACTTCATGTACAACAACAAATTTTATTTACAAATAGAAGGTACGGCTATGGGCACGAGGTTCGCACCAAGTTACGCCAACTTATTCGTTGGTAACTGGGAAGAGTCCTTCTTCCAGTTGGGTGACTATGGTGCGAACCTCGTGCTCTATAGACGTTACATAGATGACGTCTTATTAATATGGAAGGGTCCGAATCTGAGCTATTGAAACTATTTTCTGATATAAATTTGAATGACAAAGGGCTTAATTTTACATTTAACCACAGTAAAGATAGGGTAGTTTTTCTAGATTTAGAAATAATGGTAATAAACAGCAATTTAGAGACTAAGACACATTTCAAAAATGTAAACAGTAACAACTTTATCCATTCACAAAGCTGTCATCTCCAGCAATGGATAGATAACATTCCAGTGGGCCAAAGCCTAAGAGTAAGGAAGAACTGCTCCAGGATCTCAGACTTTGATAATCAAATAGAATCCCTGATTGATAAATTCAAAGATAGAGGCTATGACGATGAGGTCATAAATAAAGCTGTGGTAAGAGCAAGGAACACAGACAGAAAAAGCCTCCTTACATATAAACAAAAACCCACCAATAATGACTCTGAAATAATTAATGTCCCATTCATAACTGAATATAATGAAGATCATAGAATTATGCGAAAAATTCTTAATAAACACTGGCCCATATTAAAGGCTGACCCTATAGTTGGAGATTCACTCCCACAGAAAACAAGATTGATTTTTAGAAAAACTAGAAATTTCAAAACACTACTTGCACCTAGCACACGGACAAGAACAACAACAAAAAAACCGATCCTTACACAGAAAGATCTACAAGGAGGGACAATATCAGGTTTTTTTCCCTGCTATTCTTGCAAGGCTTGCAAGCATAGTGATAAGAGAAAAATAATACATATCCCAAAATCAAATAAAGAAATTACGATTAAGGACTGTATTAGATGTACCACAAAGGGAGTAATTTACATTTTGAGGTGCACATGCAATCTGATATATTTCGGGGAGACCAAACGAATGATCAGAGATAGGATCAGGGAGCATTTATTATGCATTGAGAAAGGAATGGTGGACACCAACTTATATAAGCATTTCAAGTCAATACACAAAGGGAATACCAAAGATTTGAGTTATTGGGGAATAATACAGGTGAAACAAAACTGGAGGGGAGGAAATATAGAGAAAGCTCTAAAAATCAAAGAAGCAGAACTGATTTATAAACATAACACCTTGTTCCCTGCCGGTCTGAACTCTGAGTTAGACATTTCTCCTTTTCTATTTGACTGAAAATTAGTCCACACAAATAAACATGACACCATATCATTTAGCAGGTTCTATTGATATTCTCTCCTACTATATATATTTTTGATTACCCCCCTTTTTTAGTCGCTCTATTACTATTTTCCATGTTCTATATATAAAGATCTTTCTTTTAATGAAGAAACCCTTTTGAGGGAGGGGGATTACCAATTGCAAAACTCCCTAAGATTGTATGTATATATGTTTTTTATATATGAGTTGCCTTAGCCTAGTGTTGCCAATACCATCTTAAAAATATGACTACCTTAAAATCAAAGACCGCCTTAGCTTCAATCTCCCAGGTGGAATCTGACCAATGGGAAGCAAGCTACACCTTTAAAAGAAGACACACCTGTTGCAGACTATTCATCTTGAAAAAGCCCTGCAGAGGGAGAAACGCGTTGATGTACTGCAACTAAACCTAAGCAACTACTTGCCATTTAAAAGTGTGCAATACTGCTAACACTGTTAGCCATTTCCTATTTTTCCACTAGACCTGTAACGGGTCATTCCTGGACATTACTCTATACTACATTTTTGGATTTGGGTTGTACTGCAACTAAACCAAAGCTACTATTTGTCATTTAAAAGTGTGCAATACTGCTAACACTGTTAGCCATTTCCAATTTGCCACTAGACCTGTAACGGGTCATCTCTGGACACTACTTTATACTACACTCTTGGATTTGGTATCCTGCGTGCTATTTGGCACTAAGTGCAGGATTATTTTCTTCGATGATCGCTGCATTGTAGCAAAAAAAGCCAAGAAACAGTGCAACTTACTGACCTCGCATGTACACCAATCGGAAAGTGTATTCAGGACAGCGCCCTCAATAGTGACGTCATTACGGCCGTACAACTAGTCACAGAGAAGACTGAATGTGCACTTGTCTGGGTAAGCCCTTGTCTTGCTAACAAACCAACTCCCGATTGAAAAGTTAAGTGTGGATTTGGACTATCTTTGCTGTATTATGAACTTTATATTGCAAGTCTAGTCATATATCAAGTGATGGCAACTTAATTGTAGAAATTGTTTTTATTTACGGAGACGTCCGTTTTTACATTTTATATATCACCTAATGTGAATGAATTTTTGTCTCTTTAGACATTCATCTACTTTGTTTATTTTCTCTCTCTAATAAGTCTCACACATATATACCTTATCACCTTTAGCTTTTAGCGCTCCTATCGATTTTTCACTCTTAGCTATGTTTAGCGTTAATGGTTTTGCAGTATATACTGTGCTTTCATTATACCTTACCTGTGTACTAATATGAGGTTGTAAGGGGTTAATTTGGATTGTGCAGTTGAACAGGTGTGGGGGTGGGGCTTATGTAGTATTTAAGGTTGATTCTATGTACAGTTTAGCCATACATGACTAAGGACTGTGTCTGAAACGTTGTTGTTTGAATTTTTGGTCTGGCTACTTCTCAAGCTGAATAAAGCTACTTGAAGAAAGATTTTGGTGGTGCTGCTTCATCTTTGTTTGTGCTTATTTGTTGGGTTCTGGCAGGAACCTGGTTGCTGGCACACCTTGATACATTCCCTGTGCTGGATACCTGAGACTGCTTTTTGATGTAAGCATATTCTTCCAAACTTAAAACTATGTTGCATTGATCTATCCATTGCACGATGTTGGGAACTTAAGATGTCTTCCAATTTTTTGCTATTAATGCTTTCGCTCCATTGATTAGAATATGTAGTAGTTTAGTTTGGCTGGAATTAAATTTTTTAGGAGTTAGGTTAAACAGCCAAATAAGTGGGCTATCACTTACTGAGGGGCCAAAGAGTTTAGAGGACTCTTCAAAAATTAGTAGCCAAAGAGAGAAAATCTTTGGGCATTGCCACCAAATATGTGCCATTGTCACTGTATGGGAAAGACATTGCCAGCACTTATCACTATTCTGTTTAAACAATTTCTGACATCTAACGGGTGTGAGGTACCACCTATGCAGAATCTTATCATTTATCTCCAGAAATCTGCTGGAAACTGAAGTTTTGGTGATATTGATGAATATCCTTTTTAAGTATGCTGGGTGGAGGATAATGCTTAGCTCATGTTCCCATCTCTCAACGTAATAAGGAGTCAATCCTTGTGTTTGTGACTGTAATATATTATATGAGAGTGATAAGGAGTGTTTTGTTGGAGTATGCTTACTGCAAAGAGACTCAAACTGGGTAAGAGATCTCTTCATATTTCTCCTATCTGGATGGTTAGTTATGTAAGAATGGCATTGTCGCAGCTGAAACCAGTCTTGTAAACATGATAAACCCTTCTCTATCAGTTCATCTGTTGCGTACCAGCATTGTTCATTACCCAGTTGCAATGTTATTGGTGATCTATGTGATTTCTTTGACTACGTGTCCTATATTTCCCATACCGGGTAAGAATTCTGGATTGTCTGTTAGAGGGGTTAAAGGTGAGGGTCTGCTGGAAATAAAAGGTGTATGTTGTTAGTAGTTTATCCCAAGTTTGGTATGTTTCCTGAGTTAACCAAGGGAAAGCAGAAAGCATCTGTTTAGTGAGTTTAGGTCCCCAACAAAGGACGCCTAGATGAGATGTGCCAGCAATGTCGTGTTCAAGCTTAACCCAACCCTTATAATCAAAATTGGAAAACCAATCTAATGTTTTTTGGAGAAAGGTTGCTTGTCTATATTTAATCAAATTCGGAAACACCCCTGCCCCCTTGGGAGCATGGTAAACACATTATATGCTTATTAATTCTAGCGGGTTTTTTATTCCAGATATATTCAAAGATGTGGTTTTGTAAAGTTTCGAGGAATGTGGGTGGGAGTGGAATTGGTAGTGTTTGTAGAAGATATAAGATTTTTGGGAGTATGTTCATCTTGAAGGCATTAATTCTTCTGAGTTTATGTACAAAAAATGCAAAAGAGTTTGCAAAACAAAGAAAAAGACTGCCTTTCTCTAGAAAGATATCAAATAAACCCAGAATATAAATGGTGTAACAAAGAAATATGGATTAAAATTTATCTCATAGAAAAAAAGAGACCACTTATACTATGTAACTTTATTTGAGATAAAAAAGTTGTCTGGCTGGACTAGTACACACGCACACACACACACACACACACACACATACACACACACACACACACACACACTTTAAAACTAGCTTGAACTCAAATAGTATATCAATAATAATTTTTCTTTTTTTTCCAGCAATGGTATTTATATTGCTAGCACATATTATCACGATTTTCACTCATTTCACATATTGACATAGTTAATATTTGTCTCCAAAGTTTTTGTTTCTTTTAGATCACACAGTATAGAAATATGTTCTGTTTTTTAATATAAGTTATCTTCACACCCTTTCTCCTTTTTTCCCCTTTTTTTCATTTTTTCTTTTTTATGTTGTTCTGCATTAGTCAATGCGAATTCATTGTGGCATTCTGTCACTATATTTCTACATTCTCACTATGGTATTATGAATTGGCAATAACTTTTTGTTATTACTATCAGCATTTTAACACAAAACATTTTTCACTCAGAAAGACAACACATCATAGTAATTTGCACTGTTTCTTTAAACACGTTGTTTTTTTATAACTATATCTGGTTGTAAAAATTATTATGTGGATACAGGATTCACAATGCTATTATAAGTCTATAATTTAGCCAAGAATGATCAACACATTTCATAAATCGATTGCCTCAAATTACTCCGCTAATCTGCATGTTCAACCTTTAAGTAATAACATTGAATTTTTCCTTTGGCTAAGCATATAATGTTGTGAGTCCAAACCCCCTCCGATTGGCTTAGATAGAGATCTGTATAAGTGACTATAACCAATCATCAACCTAGAATGAGCCTGCAATGATCCAATCCCCGTTAAGGGGCTGGTTCAACATACGGGTATTATCAGCTCAGTTCGGCGGGCAAGTACCCCTCCGAAGAAGCGTTATGTGAAATGCACCCTCACAAGGTCACAGTACCTCTTTCTTTTTAGACGCTTACTCAGTAAATATCATCAATTGCTCAGAGATAATTTCAGCGTTAGCTTAACAGTAATTGCAGTCTCCGCTATAGAAGAGACTTTCTTAGCTCAGCTTAAATGTTGCTCAGTAATCAGCTAGTTAAAAGTAAACATTAGCCTCCGTTATAGAAGAGGCTTATTTTGCAGCTTGGTATTGTGCTCTCAAACTGAAGTCCCTTGATTTATGCTACTTCTGTATATCCCCTCATGTTAGTACTTGATGTTAATACTGATATGATATGCTATGATATGTTACAGGGCACATGGTACTTTATAATCTGAAAGAGTCAACCTTCACCACACCGTATATGAAGTTTATTTAATTTGCAGGTTGTGACTCTCAAAGTAGCAAATAAACTGTTGCTCTAAGTTAGCGTTTTTCCAATTCTGGTAATATATTTTTTATAGACAAGCACTATAAATATCTTAATAGAAACAATGGTTATATTGTGATAATTGGGACATCGCAAATCCCTTTATTTATGGAGAGACAAAATGTTTCAAATTAACAAATAATATAATATTGTAACCTACACAAGCATGACTGAGCTATAACATATAGATGGATACAACAGAATCTCATTAGAGGATTAATTTTTTCTGTTACTTTTATTCCATCTGCCATATAAATAGTAGCCAAGCTAAGTATATAACCTAACTGCTTTATTGTTTTCTTTCACAAATTTATTGATGAAATCACAGACAATACCTTAAAAACATAATTTATGTAAGAACTTACCTGATAAATTCATTTCTTTCATATTAACAAGAGTCCATGAGCTAGTGACGTATGGGATATACATTCCTACCAGGAGGGGCAAAGTTTCCCAAACCTTAAAATGCCTATAAATACACCCCTCACCACACCCACAAATCAGTTTAACGAATAGCCAAGAAGTGGGGTGATAAGAAAAAAAGTGCGAAGCATATAAAATAAGGAATTGGAATAATTGTGCTTTATACAAAAAAATCATAACCACCACAAAAAAGGGTGGGCCTCATGGACTCTTGTTAATATGAAAGAAATGAATTTATCAGGTAAGTTCTTACATAAATTATGTTTTCTTTCATGTAATTAACAAGAGTCCATGAGCTAGTGACGTATGGGATAATGACTACCCAAGATGTGGATCTTTCCACACAAGAGTCACTAGAGAGGGAGGGATAAAATAAAGACAGCCAATTCCTGCTGAAAATAATCCACACCCAAAATAAAGTTTAACAAAAAACATAAGCAGAAGATTCAAACTGAAACCGCTGCCTGAAGAACTTTTCTACCAAAAACTGCTTCAGAAGAAGAAAATACATCAAAATGGTAGAATTTAGTAAAAGTATGCAAAGAGGACCAAGTTGCTGCTTTGCAGATCTGGTCAACCGAAGCTTCATTCCTAAACGCCCAGGAAGTAGATACTGACCTAGTAGAATGAGCTGTAATTCTCTGAGGCGGAATTTTACCCGACTCAACATAGGCAAGATGAATTAAAGATTTCAACCAAGATGCCAAAGAAATGGCAGAAGCTTTCTGGCCTTTCCTAGAACCGGAAAAGATAACAAATAGACTAGAAGTCTTACGGAAAGATTTCGTAGCTTCAACATAATATTTCAAAGCTCTAACAACATCCAAAGAATGCAATGATTTCTCCTTAGAATTCTTAGGATTAGGACATAATGAAGGAACCACAATTTCTCTACTAATGTTGTTGGAATTCACAACTTTAGGTAAAAATTCAAAAGAAGTTGGCAACACCGCCTTATCCTGATGAAAAATCAGAAAAGGAGACTCACACGAAAGAGCAGATAATTCAGAAACTCTTCTAGCAGAAGAGATGGCCAAAAGGAACAAAACTTTCCAAGAAAGTAATTTAATGTCCAATGAATGCATAGGTTCAAACGGAGGAGCTTGAAGAGCTCCCAGAACCAAATTCAAACTCCAAGGAGGAGAAATTGACTTAATGACAGGTTTTATACGAACCAAAGCTTGTACAAAACAATGAATATCAGGAAGAATAGCAATCTTTCTGTGAAAAAGAACAGAAAGAGCGGAGATTTGTCCTTTCAAAGAACTTGCGGACAAACCCTTATCTAAACCATCCTGAAGAAACTGTAAAATTCTCGGTATTCTAAAAGAATGCCAAGAAAAATGATGAGAAAGACACCAAGAAATATAAGTCTTCCAGACTCTATAATATATCTCTCGAGATACAGATTTACGAGCCTGTAACATAGTATTAATCACGGAGTCAGAGAAACCTCTATGACCAAGAATCAAGCGTTCAATCTCCATACCTTTAAATTTAAGGATTTCAGATCCGGATGGAAAAAAGGACCTTGTGACAGAAGGTCTGGTCTTAACGGAAGAGTCCATGGTTGGCAAGATGCCATCCGGACAAGATCCGCATACCAAAACCTGTGAGGCCATGCCGGAGCTATTAGCAGAACAAACGAGCATTCCCTCAGAATCTTGGAGATTACTCTTGGAAGAAGAACTAGAGGCGGAAAGATATAGGCAGGATGATACTTCCAAGGAAGTGATAATGCATCCACTGCCTCCGCCTGAGGATCCCGGGATCTGGACAGATACCTGGGAAGTTTCTTGTTTAGATGAGAGGCCATCAGATCTATCTCTGGGAGCCCCCACATTTGAACAATCTGAAGAAATACCTCTGGGTGAAGAGACCATTCGCCCGGATGCAACGTTTGGCGACTGAGATAATCCGCTTCCCAATTGTCTACACCTGGGATATGAACCGCAGAGATTAGACAGGAGCTGGATTCCGCCCAAACCAAAATTCGAGATACTTCTTTCATAGCCAGAGGACTGTGAGTCCCTCCTTGATGATTGATGTATGCCACAGTTGTGACATTGTCTGTCTGAAAACAAATGAACGATTCTCTCTTCAGAAGAGGCCAAAACTGATGAGCTCTGAAAACTGCACGGAGTTCCAATATATTGATCGGTAATCTCACCTCCTGAGATTCCCAAACTCCTTGTGCCGTCAGAGATCCCCATACAGCTCCCCAACCTGTGAGACTTGCATCTGTTGAAATTACAGTCCAGGTCGGAAGAACAAAAGAAGCCCCCTGAATTAAACGATGGTGATCTGTCCACCACGTTAGAGAGTGCCGAACAATCGGTTTTAAAGATATCAATTGATATATCTTCGTGTAATCCCTGCACCATTGGTTCAGCATACAGAGCTGAAGAGGTCGCATGTGAAAACGAGCAAAGGGGATCGCGTCCGATGCAGCAGTCATAAGACCTAGAATTTCCATGCATAAGGCTACCGAAGGGAATGATTGAGACTGAAGATTTCGACAGGCTGTAATCAATTTTAGACGTCTCTTGTCTGTTAAAGACAGAGTCATGGACACTGAATCTATCTGGAAACCCAGAAAGGTTACCCTTGTTTGAGGAATCAAAGAACTTTTTGGTAAATTGATCCTCCAACCATGATCTTGAAGAAACAACACAAGTCGATTCGTATGAGACTCTGCTAAATGTAAAGACTGAGCAAGTACCAAGATATCGTCCAAATAAGGAAATACCACAATACCCTGTTCTCTGATTACAGACAGAAGGGCACCGAGAATCTTTGTGAAAATTCTTGGAGCTGTAGCAAGGCCAAACGGTAGAGCCACAAATTGGTAATGCTTGTCTAGAAAAGAGAATCTCAGGAACTGATAATGATCTGGATGAATCGGAATATGCAGATATGCATCCTGTAAATCTATTGTGGACATATAATTCCCTTGCTGAACAAAAGGCAATATAGTCCTTACAGTTACCATCTTGAACGTTGTTATCCTTACATAACGATTCAATAATTTTAGATCCAGAACTGGTCTGAAGGAATTCTCCTTCTTTGGTACAATGAAGAGATTTGAATAAAACCCCATCCCCTGTTCCGGAACTGGAACTGGCATAATTACTCCAGCCAACTCTAGATCTGAAACACAATTCAGAAATGCTTGAGCTTTCACTGGATTTACTGGGACATGGGAAAGAAAAAATCTCTTTGCAGGAGGTCTCATCTTGAAACCAATTCTGTACCCTTCTGAAACAATGTTCTGAATCCAAAGATTGTGAACAGATTTGATCCAAATTTCTTTGAAAAAACGTAACCTGCCCCCTACCAGCTGAACTGGAATGAGGGCCGTACCTTCATGTGAACTTAGAAGCAGGCTTTGCCTTTCTAGCAGGCTTGGATTTATTCCAGACTGGAGATGGTTTCCAAACTGAAACTGCTCCTGAGGACGAAGGATCAGGCTTTTGTTCTTTGTTGAAACGAAAGGAACGAAAACGATTGTTAGCCCTGTTTTTACCTTTAGACTTTTTATCCTGTGGTAAAAAAGTTCCTTTCCCACCAGTAACAGTTGAAATAATAGAATCCAACTGAGAACCAAATAATTTGTTTCCCTGGAAAGAAATGGAAAGTAGAGTTGATTTAGAAGCCATATCAGCATTCCAGGTCTTAAGCCATAAAGCTCTTCTGGCTAAGATAGCCAGGGACATAAATCTAACATCAACTCTAATAATATCAAAAATGGCATCACAGATGGAATTATTAGCATGCTGGAGAAGAATAATAATATCATGAGAATCACGATTTGTTACTTGTTGCGCTAGAGTTTCCAACCAAAAAGTTGAAGCTGCAGCAACATCAGCCAATGATATAGCAGGTCTAAGAAGATTACCTGAACATAGATAAGCTTTTCTTAGAAAAGATTCAATTTTTCTATCTAAAGGATCCTTAAACGAGGTACCATCTGACGTAGGAATGGTAGTACGTTTAGCAAGGGTAGAAATAGCCCCATCAACTTTAGGAATTTTGTCCCAAAATTCTAACCTGTCAGGCGGAACAGGATATAATTGCTTAAAACGTTTAGAAGGAGTAAATGAATTACCCAATTTATCCCATTCCTTAGCAATTACTGCAGAAATAGCATTAGGAACAGGAAAGACTTCTGGAATAACCGCAGGAGCTTTAAAAACCTTATCCAAACGTATAGAATTAGTATCAAGAGGACTAGAATCCTCTATTTCTAAAGCAATTAGTACTTCTTTAAGTAAAGAGCGAATAAATTCCATCTTAAATAAATATGAAGATTTATCAGCATCAATCTCTGAGATAGAATCCTCTGAACCAGAAGAGTCCAAAGAATCAGAATGATGGTGTTCATTTAAAAATTCATCTGTAGAGAGAGAAGATTTAAAAGACTTTTTACGTTTACTAGAAGGAGAAATAACAGACAAAGCCTTCTTTATGGATTCAGAAACAAAATCTCTTATGTTATCAGGAACATTCTGCACCTTAGATGTTGAGGGAACTGCAACAGGCAATGGTACATCACTAAAGGAAATATTATCTGCTTAACAAGTTTGTCATGACAATTATTACAAACAACAGCTGGAGGAATAGCTACCAAAAGTTTACAGCAGATACACTTAGCTTTGGTAGATCCAGCAGGCAGTGGTTTTCCTGTAGTATCTTCTGGCTCAGATGCAACGTGAGACATCTTGCAATATGTAAGAGAAAAAACAACATATAAAGCAAAATAGATCAAATTCCTTATAAGACAGTTTCAGGAATGGGAAAAAAATGCCAAACATCAAGCTTCTAGCAACCAGAAGCAAATGAAAAATGAGACTGAAATAATGTGGAGACAAAAGCGACGCCCATATTTTTTGGCGCCAAATAAGACGCCCACATTATTTGGCGCCTAAATGCTTTTGGCGCCAAAAATGACGCCACATCCGGAACGCCGACATTTTTGGCGCAAAATAACGTCAAAAATGACGCAACTTCCGGCGACACGTATGACGCCGGAAACGGAAAAGAATTTTTGCGCCAAAAAAGTCCGCGCCAAGAATGACGCAATAAAATGAAGCATTTTCAGCCCCCGCGAGCCTAACAGCCCACAGGGAAAAAAGTCAAATTTTTTAAGGTAAGAAAAAATATGATAATTTAAAGCATAATCCCAAATATGAAACTGACTGTCTGGAAATAAGGAAAGTTGAACATTCTGAGTCAAGGCAAATAAATGTTTGAATACATATATTTAGAACTTTATAAATAAAGTGCCCAACCATAGCTTAGAGTGTCACAAAAAATAAGACTTACTTACCCCAGGACACTCATCTACATGTTTGTAGAAAGCCAAACCAGTACTGAAACGAGAATCAGTAGAGGAAATGGTAAATATAAGAGTATATCGTCGATCTGAAAAGGGAGGTAAGAGATGAATCTCTACGACCGATAACAGAGAACCTTATGAAATAGACCCCGTAGAAGGAGATCACTGCATTCAATAGGCAATACTCTCTTCACATCCCTCTGACATTCACTGCACGCTGAGAGGAAAACCGGGCTCCAACTTGCTGCGGAGCGCATATCAACGTAGAATCTAGCACAAACTTACTTCACCACCTCCCTTGGAGGCAAAGTTTGTAAAACTGATTTGTGGGTGTGGTGAGGGGTGTATTTATAGGCATTTTAAGGTTTGGGAAACTTTGCCCCTCCTGGTAGGAATGTATATCCCATACGTCACTAGCTCATGGACTCTTGTTAATTACATGAAAGAAATAGGGTTATTCAATATTGCTGCTGAATGGTCACACTATTAGAATATATCTCTGACTTTATGTGTAATTTTCATATGATATGAACCAATCACTGAGTTCAAGCTAGTTTTAAAGTGTGTGTGTGTGCGTGTGTACTAGTCCAGCCGGACTATTTTTTTTATCTCAAATAAAGTTATTTAGTATAAGTGGTCTCTTTTTTCTATGAGATAAATTTTAATCCATATTTCTTTGTTACACAATTTATATTCTGGGTTTATTTGATATCTTTCTAGAGACAGGCAGTCTTTTTCTTTGTTTTGCAAACTCTTTTGCATTTTTTGTACATAAACTTGTATATAACTGCTGTAACTCTTGAATTTAAGGGCTAGCTAATACAAGCAACTATTGATAAAGCCCCATAATTCTGATTCATAAACCCAATATAGTCACCCTCACCATTCTTGCTGTTTAATTAATTCTTCCAAGCCATGATATGTTGCGGGAACACCAATATGACATTTCCATTATTAATGTTTTTTGTAAATGTTTATAGTTAGTTTTAAAAAGATCTTTTAAAGCTGGAGTTAAATATATTCCTAAATATTAATTTTTTTTAGATTGCATTGAATGGGCATATACGTTTTATTTTTTGCATACCGGATGGGAGGAAGGTTACATTTAATATTTCCGATTTGGTGTCATTAATAAGAAAGTTAGAAACATCATGAAACTCCTCAAATGTGTGTAAGAGAATTGGGATGGATTTAACCGGATTTGTTGAAAAAAGAGAATGTCATCCGCGTATAGCATTATTTTTGCGAGGAATCTTCAGTATTTAATCCTTCAATGGATTGAAGGGATCTAATTTGTATGGCTATGGCTTCAACAAGACACGTGAAATAGAGGGGAGAAAGCAGGCATCCCTGTCGGTTACATATTGTTATGAAAAAAGGCTGAGATAAGGTGCCGTTTATTCGTACCTTAGCAAAAGGATTAATATAGAGGTAGTGATGTCGCGAACCTAAAATTTTCAGTTCACGAACGGCGAACGCAAACTTCCGCAAATGTTCGCGAACGGGCGAACCGGGCGAACCACCATAGACTTCAATAGGCAGGCGAATTTTAAAACCCACAGGGACTCTTTCTGGCCACAATAGTGATGGAAAAGTTGTTTCAAGGGGACTAACACCTGGACTGTGGCATGCCGGAGGGGGATCCATGGCAAAACTCCCATGGAAAATTACATAGATGATGCAGAGTCTGGTTTTAATCCATAAAGGGCATAAATCACCTAACATTCCTAAATTGTTTGGAATAACGTGCTTTAAAACATCAGGTATGATGTTGTATCGATCAGATAGTGTAAGGGTTACGCACCGCAAACAACCGCAAACAGTCCATTTGCACAACCGCAAACTCCCCATTTGCACAAGGTTGGACCTGAGTTCTGCAATGACGGCATTCTGGTGGTGGCAACAGCATGCGTTGATTGGCGTGCTGTCTGGCTGACCCCGGGTGCCGATGCATGCTGTCTGACTGTGCCACTAGCTCCTTGCGACAACCTCCCCCTGCTTCCAACTCGTCTCCTCCTCCTCTCTGTCTCCCCATCTGAACTTTCCCCCTGTTCTTCTTCTCTTCTAGCGGGCACCCACATGACATCCACGGACACATCGTCATCATCAACCACTTCACTTGTATCTGACAACTCAGCAAAGGAAGCAGCTGCGGGTACAACATCATCATCATCATCACACCGTACGTCCATGTGTGTAATGATGCCTGACTGAGACATATCCCTGATATGTACATTCTCTGGCAATAATGGTTGCGCATCACTCATTTCTTCCAACTGATGTGTAAATAACTCCTCTGGCAGATCAAGTGAAGTGGCTGTGGTGCTAGTGTTGATGGTGGCGGCAGGCGGGCGAGTGGTAACTTGAGAGGTGCCCAAAGCTAAGCTGGAGGAGGATGGTGCGTCAAGGTTCTGAGCGGAAGCTGTAGAAGATTGGGTGTCCTGTGTTAGCCAGTCAACTATGTCCTCAGAACTTTTCGAGTTCAGGGTACGTGGCCTCTAAACACTGGGCACTGCCTACATGCTCCCTAATTAACCCCTTCACTGCTGGGCATAAAACACGTGTGGTGCGCAGTGGCATTTAGCAGCCTTCTAATTACCAAAAAGCAACGCCAAAGCCATATAAGTCTGCTATTTCTGAACAAAGAACTTTTCGAGTACAGGGTACGTGGCCTCTGAACACTGGGCATTATTCTAGGGCCAAAGGGAATCACAGCACCACGACCACGACGGCCCCTGCAGGGTGGCCTGCCTCTGCCTATCATTTTCTTTTTTTGATTAGTGGTACTATGCGTGCAAGCTACTGTGACAACAGATATGAGTGGCACTGTGCACTGGCAGAAGTTGGCAGAGTAGATGCTGTAGGCCTGACACACACGCTTGCAGACAACTAACTGCTATTCAATCTATTACAGCCAAAATTGTATTTTTTTTTTAAATGTACACTACTGTTACACCAGATATGAGTTGCACTGGTGTGACACTGTGCCCTGGCAGGCCTTGAAACGCACACACGTGAAGGAAACTGCTATTATTTCACAGTCAAATTTTTTTTTATTTTTTTTTTATGTACACTACTGTTGCACTGGTGTGACACTGTGCCCTGGCAGGCCCTGAAACGCACACGTGTGAAGGAAACTGACTGCTATTATTTCACAGTCAAATTTCTAGTTTTTTTAAACCCCTTAATGACCGAGGACGTACGCCATACGTCCTCAGAAAAAATACAGTTAACGCCTCGGTTTGGAAAGCAGCTGGAAGCGATCCTGATCGCTTCCAGCTGCTTTCCGGTTATTGCAAGGTGCCTTGATATCGAGGCATCCTGCAATAACAAATTTTACCCCTCCGTGGCCCTCTCTGCACCAGGCATTGATGGCCGCATTCGTTGGTGGGTGGGAGCTGAAATGGGAGGCGGGTGGGCGGCCATCAATGCGGTCCTTGTCAGAGAGGGGGGCGGGATCGGGGGCGGGATCACTGGGGGAGGAGGCGGGCAGGCGCATGCACAGGGAGGGAGAGGGTGGGAACTGCTACACTACAGAAAAAAATGTTTTTATAAGTGGGAGAAAGGGGTGCAAAATATTTAGTACTTGGAAATCTAAGTGATCTGGGAGCGGGTGGGGGATTGGTCTTGGGGGGGGGGGAAGCTACACTACAGAAAAATGAAATAAAAAATAAACCAAACCATTTTATTTGCAAACTGGGTACTGCCAGTACACATTATGGCCCCGAATAAGGCAGAGGGGGAGGGTTAGGAAGCTGTTTTGGGGGGGATCAGGGAGGTTGGGGGCTAAGGGGGGGGGATCCTACACAACAGCATATGTAAATATGCTAAATATATATATATATATATATATATATATATATATATATATATATATATATATATATATATATATATATATATATATATATATATAAAAAAAGAAGATACCTTTTATTTTAATACTGGCAGACTTTCTGCCAGTACTTAAGATGGCGGGGACAATTGTGGGGTGGGGGAGGGAAGAGAGCTCTTTGGGAGGGATCAGGGGGTCTGATGTGTCAGGTGGGAAGCTGATCTCTACACTAAAGCTAAAATTAACCCTGCAAGCTCCCTACAAGCTACCTAATTAACCACTTCACTGCTGGGCATAATTCATGTGTGGTGCGCAGCGGCATTTAGTGGCCTTCTAATTACCAAAAAGCAATGCCAAAGTCATATATGTCTGCTATTTCTGAAAAAAGGGGATCCCAGAGAAGCATTTACAACCATTTGTGCCATAATTGCACAAAATGTTTGTAAATGATTTCAGTGAGAAACCTAAAATTTGGAAAAATGTAACGTTTTTTTTATTTGATCGCATTTGGCGGTGAAATGGTGGCATGAAATATACCAAGATGGCCCTAGATCAATACTTTGGGTTGTCTACTACACTACACTAAAGCTAAAATTACCCCAAAAAGCTCCCTACATGCTCCCTAATTAACCCCTTCACTGCTGGACATAATACACGTGTGGTGCGCAGTGGCATTTAGCGGCCTTCTAATTATCAAAAAGCAACGTCAAAGCCATATATGTCTGCTATTTCTGAACAAAGGGGATCCCAGAGAAAAGTGTACAACCATTTATGCCATAATTGCACAAGTTATTTGTAAATAATTTCAGTGAGAAACCTAAAGTTTGTGAAAATATGTGTGAAAAAGTGAACAATTTTTTTTATTTGATCGCATTTGGTGGTGAAATGGTGGCATGAAATATACCAAAATGGGCCTATATCAATACTATGGGATGTCTTCTAAAAAAAATTATATACATGTCAATGGCTATTCAGGGATTCCTGACAGATATCAGTGTTCCAATGTAACTAGCGCTAATTTTGAAAAAAAATGGTTTGGAAATAGCAAAGTGCTACTTGTATTTATGGCCCTATAACTTGCAAAAAAAGCAAAGAACATGTAAACATTGGGTATTTCTAAACTCAGGACAAAATTTAGAAACTATTTAGCATGGGTGTTTTTTGGTGGTTGTAGATGAGTAACAGATTTTGGGGGTCAAAGTTAGAAAAAGTGTGTTTTTTTCCCTTTTTTCCTCATATTTTATAATTTTTTTATAGTAACTTATAGGATATGATGAAAATAATGGTATCTTTAGAAAGTCCATTTAATGGCGAGAAAAACGGTATATAATATGTGTGGGTACAGTAAACGAGTAAGAGGAAAATTACAGCTAAACACAAACACCGCAGAAATTTAAAAATAGCCCTGGTCCCAAACGGACAGAAAATGGAAAAGTGCTGTGGTCATTAAGGGGTTAATGTACACTACTGTTACACCAGATATGAGTTGCACTGGTGTGACACTGTGCCCTGGCAGGCCCTGAAACGCACACGTGTGAAGGAAACTGACTGCTATTATTTCACAGTCAAAAAAGTGTTTTGTTTTTTTAAATGTACACTACTGTTACACCAGATATGAGTGGTGGCACGGGGCAAGTGGGCACAGTATACGCTGTGAGCCTGACACACACGCTGGCAGGCAGGCAGGCAACTGCAATTAGATTACACAGGAAAAAAAAAAAGCAGACTGATGTTCTAGCCCTAAAAATGGCTTTTTGGGGTGCTGTCCTTACAGTAGAGATCAGATGAGTAGTGGACACTGAATACACTAGCCTAGCTATCGATTTCCCTATTAAATCAGCAGCAGCTACACTGTCCCTCCTCTCACTAAGAATGCAGCTTCCGAATGAATCTAAAATGGATGCTGTCCAGGAGGTGGGGGGTCTGGGAGGGAGGGTCTGCTGCTGATTGGCTGGAATGTGTCTGCTGACTGTGAGGTACAGGGTCAAAGTTTACTCAATGATGACGAATAGGGGGCGGACCGAACATCGCATATGTTCGCTCTTCGCGGCGAACGCGAACATGCTATGTTCGCCGGGAACTATTCGCCGGCGAACTATTCGCGACATCACTATATAGAGGGCAAAAATGTTTGAGACAAAGTTAGTATTCATTCCGAATCTTAAAAGTACCGCTTTGAGAAAGTGCCAACAGACGCGTTCAAATGCTTTTTCCGCGTCCGTTGACACTATGACTAATGAGACATTCTTTGTGGATGCATAGTCTATGAGTTGAATAGCTCTAAGCGTGTTATCTCTTACTTCCCTGGAGGGTATAAAACCCACTTGGTCTTTTTCAATAATGTTGGGTAGGATTAGGTTGAATGTTTCGGCTATAAGTTTTGCATAAATTTTGACATCCGAATTTAATAGGGAAATAGGTCTGTAATGTTCAACTTTATCTGGGCTTTTCCCAGGTTTGGGTATAACGGAGATATGGTCTTCAAGTGCTTTGGGTGGGAATGGATTGTATTCAGATAATGAGTAGTGATGTTGCGAATAGTTCGTCGGCGAATAGTTCCCGGCGAACATAGCATGTTCGCGTTCGCCGTGGCGGGCGAACATATGCGATGTTCGATCCGCCCCCTATTCTTTATCATTGAGTAAACTTTGACCCTCTACCTCACAGTCAGAAGACACATTACAGCCAATCAGCAGCAGACCCTCCCTCCCAGACCCTCCCACCTCCTGGACAGCATCCATTTTAGATTCATTCGGGAGCTGCATTCTTAGTGAGAGGAGGGACAGTGTAGCTGCTGCTGATTTAATAGGGAAATCGATAGCTAGGCTAGTGTATTCAGTGTCCACTACAGTCCTGAAGGACTCATCTGATCTCTGCTGTAAGGACAGCACCCCAAAAAGCCCTTTTTAGGGCTAGAACATCAGTCTGCTTCTTTTTTTTTTTTCCCTGTGTAATCTAATTGCAGTTGCCTGCCTGCCAGCGTGTGTCAGGCTCACAGCGTATACTGTGCCCACTTGCCCAGTGCCACCACTCATATCTGGTGTAACAGTAGTGTACATTTAAAAAACAACAATTTTTTGACTGTGAAATAATAGCAGACAGCTGCCAGTACCCAAGATGGCCGCCAATAAGGCAGATGGGGAGAGTTAGAGAGCTGTTTTGGGGGGGATCAGGGAGGTTGGTGGCTAAGGGGGGATGCTACACCACAGCATATGTAAATATGCTAAAAAAAAATAAAAAAAAATTAAAAACCTTTTATTTTAGTACTGGCAGACTTTCTGCCAGTACTTAAGATGGCGGGGACAATTGTGGGGTGGGGGAGGGAAGGGAGCTGTTTGGGAGGGATCAGGGGGTCTGATGTGTCAGGTGGGAGGCTGATCTCTACACTAAAGCTAAAATTAACCATGCAAGCTCCCTACAAACTACCTAATTAACCCCTTCACTGCTAGCCATAATACACGTGTGATGCGCAGCAGCATTTAGCGGCCTTCTAATTACCAGAAAGCAACTCCAAAGTCATATATGTCTGCTATTTCTGAACAAAGGGGATCCCAGAGAAGCATTTACAACCATTTGTGCCATAATTGCACAAGCTGTTTGTAAATAATTTCAGTGAGAAACCTAAAATTGCGAAAAAATTTAAGTTTTTTTTTTATTTGATCGCATTTGGCGGTGAAATGGTGGCATGAAATATACCAAAATGGGCCTAGATCAATACTTTGGGTTGTCTACTACACTACACTTAAGTTAAAATTAACTCTACAAGCTGCCTACATGCTCCCTAATTAACCCCTTCACTGCTGGGCATAAAACACGTGTGGTGCGCAGTGGCATTTAGCAGCCTTCTAATTACCAAAAAGCAACGCCAAAGCCATATAAGTCTGCTATTTCTGAACAAAGAACTTTTCGAGTACAGGGTACGTGGCCTCTGAACACTGGGCATTATTCTAGGGCCAAAGGGAATCACAGCACCACGACCACAACGGCCCCTGCGGGGTGGCCTGCCTCTGCCTGTCATTTTCTTTTTTCGATTAGTGGTACTATGCGTGCAAGCTACTGTGACAACAGATATGAGTGGCACTGTGCACTGGCAGAAGTTGGCAGAGTAGACGCTGTAGGCCTGACACACACGCTTGCAGACAACTAACTGCTATTCAATCTATTACAGCCAAAATTGTATTTTTTTTTTTAAATGTACACTACTGTTACACCAGATATGAGTTGCACTGGTGTGACACTGTGCCCTGGCAGGCCTTGAAACGCACACGCGTGAAGGAAACTGCTATTATTTCACAGTCAAATTTTTTTTATTTTTTTTTTATGTACACTACTGTTGCACTGGTGTGACACTGTGCCCTGGCAGGCCCTGAAACGCACACGTGTGAAGGAAACTGACTGCTATTATTTCACAGTCAAATTTCTAGTTTTTTTTTAACCCCTTAATGACCGAGGACGTACGCCATACGTCCTCAGAAAAAATACAGTTAACGCCTTGGTTTGGAAAGCAGCTGGAAGCGATCCTGATCGCTTCCAGCTGCTTTCCGGTTATTGCAGGATGCCTCGATATCGAGGCATCCTGCAATAACAAATTTTACCCCCAAATTTTACCCACTCTGTGGCCCTCTCTGCACCAGGCATTGATGGCCGCATTCGTTGGTGGGTGGGAGCTGAAATAGGAGGCGGGTGGGCGGCCATCGATGCGGTCCTTGTCAGAGAGGGGGGCGGGATCGCTGGGGGCGCGCGCGTGCACGGGAGGAGGCGGGCAGGCGCATGCACGGGGAGGGAGAGGGTGGGAACTGCTACACTACAGAAAAAAATGTTTTTATAAGTGGGAGAAAGGGGTGCAAAATATTTAGTACTTGGAAATCTAAGTGATCTGGGAGCGGGTGGGGGATTGGTCTTGGGGGGGGTATGCTACACTACAGAAAAATGAAATAAAAAATAAACCAAACCATTTTATTTGCAAACTGGGTACTGCCAGTACCCAATATGGCCCGAATAAGGCAGAGGGGGAGGGTTAGGAAGCTGTTTTGGGGGGGATCAGGGAGGTTGGGGGCTAAGGGGGGGATCCTACACAACAGCATATGTAAATATGCTAAAAAAAAATATATATATAAAAAAAAGAAGATACCTTTTATTTTAGTACTGGCAGACTTTCTGCCAGTACTTAAGATGGCGGGGACAATTGTGGGGTGGGGGAGGGAAGAGAGCTCTTTGGGAGGGATCAGGGGGTCTGATGTGTCAGGTGGGAAGCTGATCTCTACACTAAAGCTAAAATTAACCCTGCAAGCTCCCTACAAGCTACCTAATTAACCCCTTCACTGCTGGGCATAATTCATGTGTGGTGCGCAGCGGCATTTAGTGGCCTTCTAATTACCAAAAAGCAATGCCAAAGCCATATATGTCTGCTATTTCTGAAAAAAGGGGATCCCAGAGAAGCATTTACAACCATTTGTGCCATAATTGCACAAAATGTTTGTAAATGATTTCAGTGAGAAACCTAAAATTTGGAAAAATGTAACGTTTTTTTTATTTGATCGCATTTGGCGGTGAAATGGTGGCATGAAATATACCAAGATGGCCCTAGATCAATGCTTTGGGTTTTCTACTACACTACACTAAAGCTAAAATTACCCCAAAAAGCTCCCTACATGCTCCCTAATTAACCCCTTCACTGCTGGACATAATACACGTGTGGTGCGCAGTGGCATTTAGCGGCCTTCTAATTATCAAAAAGCAACGTCAAAGCCATATATGTCTGCTATTTCTGAACAAAGGGGATCCCAGAGAAAAGTGTACAACCATTTATGCCATAATTGCACAAGCTATTTGTAAATAATTTCAGTGAGAAACCTAAAGTTTGTGAAAATATGTGTGAAAAAGTGAACAATTTTTTTTATTTGATCGCATTTGGTGGTGAAATGGTGGCATGAAATATACCAAAATGGGCCTAGATCAATACTATGGGATGTCTTCTAAAAAAAAAATATATACATGTCAATGGCTATTCAGGGATTCCTGACAGATATCAGTGTTCCAATGTAACTAGCGCTAATTTTGAAAAAAAATGGTTTGGAAATAGCAAAGTGCTACTTGTATTTATGGCCCTATAACTTGCAAAAAAAGCAAAGAACATGTAAACATTGGGTATTTCTAAACTCAGGACAAAATTTAGAAACTATTTAGCATGGGTGTTTTTTGGTGGTTGTAGATGAGTAACAGATTTTGGGCGTCAAAGTTAGAAAAAGTGTGTTTTTTTCCCTTTTATCCTCATATTTTATAATTTTTTTATAGTAACTTATAGGATATGATGAAAATAATGGTATCTTTAGAAAGTCCATTTAATGGCGAGAAAAACGGTATATAATATGTGTGGGTACAGTAAACGAGTAAGAGGAAAATTACAGCTAAACACAAACACCGCAGAAATTTAAAAATAGCCCTGCTCCCAAACGGACAGAAAATGGAAAAGTGCTGTGGTCATTAAGGGGTTAATGTACACTACTGTTACACCAGATATGAGTTGCACTGGTGTGACACTGTGCCCTGGCAGGTCCTGAAACGCACACGTGTGAAGGAAACTGACTGCTATTATTTCACAGTCAAAAAAGTGTTGTTTTTTTTAAATGTACACTACTGTTACACCAGATATGAGTGGTGGCACGGGGCAAGTGGGCACAGTATACGCTGTGAGCCTGACACACACGCTGGCAGGCAGGCAGGCAGGCAACTGCAATTAGATTACACAGGAAAAAAAAAAAAGCAGACTGATGTTCTAGCCCTAAAAAGGGCTTTTTGGGGTGCTGTCCTTACAGTAGAGATCAGATGAGTAGTGGACACTGAATACACTAGCCTAGCTATCGATTTCCCTATTAAATCAGCAGCAGCTACACTGTCCCTCCTCTCACTAAGAATGCAGCTTCCGAATGAATCTAAAATGGATGCTGTCCAGGAGGTGGGGGGTCTTGGAGGGAGGGTCTGCTGCTGATTGGCTGGAATGTGTCTGCTGACTGTGAGGTACAGGGTCAAAGTTTACTCAATGATGACGAATAGGGGGCGGACCGAACATCGCATATGTTCGCCCTTCGCGGCGAACGCGAACATGCTATGTTCGCCGGGAACTATTCGCCGGCGAACTATTCGCGACATCACTATATAGAGGGCAAAAATGTTTGAGACAAAGTTAGTATTCATTCCGAATCTTAAAAGTACCGCTTTGAGAAAGTGCCAACAGATGCGTTTGAATGCTTTTTCCGCTTCCGTTGACACTATGACTAATGGGACATTCTTTGTGGATGCATAGTCTATGAGTTGAATACCTCTAAGCGTGTTATCTCTTACTTCCCTGGAGGGTATAAAACCCACTTGGTCTTTTTCAATAATGTTGGGTAGGATTAGGTTGAGTGTTTCGGCTATAAGTTTAGCATAAATTTTGACATCTGAATTTAATAGGGAAATAGGTCTGTAATGTTCAACTTTATCTGGGCTTTTCCCAGGTTTGGGTATAACGGAGATTTGGTCTTCAAGTGCTTTGGGTGGGAATGGATTGTCTTCAGATAATGAGTAGTGATGTCGCGAATAGTTCGTCGGCGAATAGTTCCCGGCGAACATAGCATGTTCGCGTTTGCCGTGGCGGGCGAACATATGCGATGTTCGATCCGCCCCCTATTCTTTATCATTGAGTAAACTTTGACCCTCTACCTCACAGTCAGAAGACACATTACAGCCAATCAGCAGCAGACAACACTTTTTTGACTGTGAAATAATAGCAGACAGCTGCCAGTACCCAAGATGGCCGCCAATAAGGCAGATGGGGAGAGTTAGAGAGCTGTTTTGGGGGGGATCAGGAAGGTTGGGGGCTAAGGGGGGATGCTACACCACAGCATATGTAAATATGCTAAAAAAAAAAAATTAAAAACCTTTTATTTTAGTACTGGCAGACTTTCTGCCAGTACTTAAGATGGCGGGGACAATTGTGGGGTGGGGGAGGGAAGGGAGCTGTTTGGGAGGGATCAGGGGGTCTGATGTGTCAGGTGGGAGGCTGAACTCTACACTAAAGCTAAAATTAACCCTGCAAGCTCCCTACAAACTACCTAATTAACCCCTTCACTGCTAGCCATAATACACGTGTGATGCGCAGCAGCATTTAGCGGCCTTCTAATTACCAGAAAGCAACGCCAAAGTCATATATGTCTGCTATTTCTGAACAAAGGGGATCCCAGAGAAGCATTTACAACCATTTGTGCCATAATTGCACAAGCTGTTTGTAAATAATTTCAGTGAGAAACCTAAAATTGCGAAAAAAAATTTTTTTTTTTTTATTTGATCGCATTTGGCGGTGAAATGGTGGCATGAAATATACCAAAATGGGCCTAGATCAATACTTTGGGTTGTCTACTACACTACACTTAAGTTAAAATTAACTCTACAAGCTGCCTACATGCTCCCTAATTAACCCCTTCACTGCTGGGCATAAAACACGTGTGGTGCGCAGTGGCATTTAGCAGCCTTCTAATTACCAAAAAGCAACGCCAAAGCCATATAAGTCTGCTATTTCTGAACAAAGGGGATCCCAGAGAAGCATTTACAACCATTTATGCCATAATTGCAAAAGTTGTTTGTAAATAATTTCTGTGAGAAACCTAAAGTTTGTGAAAAAGTGAACAATTTTTTTTTATTTGATCGCATTTGGCGGTGAAATGGTGGCATGAAATATACCAAAATGGGCCTAGATCAATACTTTGGGGTGTCTACTACACTACACCTAAGCTAAAATTAACTCTACAAGCTGCCTAC
The DNA here is from genome assembly GCF_027579735.1 of Bombina bombina. Lineage (NCBI taxonomy): Eukaryota > Metazoa > Chordata > Amphibia > Anura > Bombinatoridae > Bombina > Bombina bombina. Next base: position 719,387,605 of record NC_069501.1, on the reverse strand, counting down.
ATGCTCCCTAATTAACCCCTTCACTGCTGGGCAGAAAACACGTGTGGTGCGCAGTGGCATTTAGCAGCCTTCTAATTACCAAAAAGCAACGCCAAAGCCATATAAGTCTGCTATAATGGCATGTCTGGCACACAGTGTTGGGGCAAGGGTCCATCTGACCACTGATACCTGGTCTGCAAAGCATGGTCACAGGGCAGGTATATCACCTACACTGCGCACTGTGAAGCGGGCGTAACCCTTACACTACCTGATCGATACAACATCATACCTGATGTTTTAAAGCACGTTATTCCAAACAATTTAGGAATGTTAGGTGATTTATGCCCTTTATGGATTAAAACCAGACTCTGCATCAACTATGTAATTTTCCATGGGAGTTTTGCCATGGATCCCCCTCCGGCATGCCACAGTCCAGGTATTAGTCCCCTTGAAACAACTTTTCCATCACTATTGTGGCAAGAAAGAGTCCCTGGGTTTTAAAATTTGCCTGCCTATTGAAGTCTATGGCGGTTCGCCTGGTTCGCCTGTTCGCGAACTTTTGCGGAACTTCGCGTTCGCCATTCGCGAACCCAAATTTTTAGGTTCGCGAACCCAAATTTTTAGGTTCGCGAACCCAAATTTTTAGGTTCGTGACATCACTAATAATGAGTTATATAGTAGTAAAAGGTGAGGGATTAGATAGTTTTTGAATTTTTTATAATAATAATTTGTGAACCCATCTGGGCCTGGAGCTTTTCCAGAAGGGAGATTTTTTTAATCACCCTTTCAATTTCTTTTTTACTAAAGGGTTCGTTTAAAGAGGTAGTTTGGTCTTTTGTAATTTGAGGGAATTTTAATTTATCTAGATGCTTTCTGATTTTTTGTAGTCTATTTGCGTCTACCTTGGTCCCTGATTCTGTATCGATGGGCGATAAAGATTATATAGGGATTCATAATAAACTCGGAATGATTCTGCGATTTGCTCAGTTGAGGATTGTTTATGATTACATTTATTTTTTATCTCTAGTATATATGATTTATTAGTTTTACGTTTTAGTTTACGTGCAAAGATTCTACTGCATTTATTATCACCATGCAAAGATTCTACTGCATTTATTACGTGCAAAGATTCGACTGCATTTATTATCACCATCATAATACGTTTGTTTCAGTTTGAGGGCCTGTTTCTTATTATCATATATCATATATATCATATCATATATACTCTGCTACTTGTAACAGTAGCTCTCTGTTACAAGTAGCAGAGTTAAACACTGGAGTTAGAAACTGGAGGTTGAAACTGCAGTCCAAATAACAGGTAACCTTAATAACTATCGGCTAGATTTGGAGTTTGGCGGTAAAAGGGCTGTTAACGCTCCGCGGGTTTTTTTCTGGCCGCACCATAAATTTAACTCTGGTATCGAGAGTTCAAACAAATGCTGCGTTAGGCTCCAAAAAAGGAGTGTAGAGCATTTTTACCGCAAATGCAACTCTCGATACCAGAGTTGCTTACGGACGCGGCCGGCCTCAAAAACGTGCTCGTGCACGATTCTCCCATAGGAAACAATGGGGCTGTTTGAGCTGAAAAAAAACCTAACACCTGCAAAAAAGCAGCGTTCAGCTCCTAACGCAGCCCCATTGTTTCCTATGGGGAAACACTTCCTACGTCTGCACCTAACACCCTAACATGTACCCCGAGTCTAAACACCCCTAGCATTACACTTATTAACCCCTATTCTGCCGCCCCCGCTATCGCTGACCCCTGCATTACACTTTTAACCCCTAATCTGCCGCTCCGTAAACCGCCGCCACCTACGTTATCCTTATGTACCCCTAATCTGCTGCCCTAACATCGCCGACCCCTATGTTATATTTATTAACCCCTAATCTGCCCCCCACAACGTCGCCGACACCTACCTACACTTATTAACCCCTAATCTGCCGACCGGACCTGAGCGCTACTATAATAAAGTTATTAACCCCTAATCCGCCTCACTAACCCTATCATAAATAGTATTAACCCCTAATCTGCCCTCCCTAACATCGCCGACACCTACCTTCAATTATTAACCCCTAATCTGCCGACCGGAGCTCACCGCTATTCTAATAAATGTATTAACCCCTAAAGCTAAGTCTAACCCTAACACTAACACCCCCCTAAGTTAAATATAATTTTTATCTAACGAAATAAATTAACTCTTATTAAATAAATGATTCCTATTTAAAGCTAAATACTTACCTGTAAAATAAATCCTAATATAGCTACAATATAAATTACATTTATATTATAGCTATTTTAGGATTAATATTTATTTTACAGGTAACTTTGTATTTATTTTAACCAGGTACAATAGCTATTAAATAGTTAAGAACTATTTAATAGTTACCTAGTTAAAATAATTACAAATTTACCTGTAAAATAAATCCTAACCTAAGATATAATTAAACCTAACACTACCCTATCAATAAAATAATTAAATAAACTACCTACAATTACCTACAATTAACCTAACACTACACTATCAATAAATTAATTAAACACAATTGCTACAAATAAATACAATTAAATAAACTATCTAAAGTACAAAAAATAAAAAAGAACTAAGTTACAGAAAATAAAAAAATATTTACAAACATAAGAAAAATATTACAACAATTTTAAACTAATTACACCTACTCTAAGCCCCCTAATAAAATAACAAAGACCCCCAAAATAAAAAATTCCCTACCCTATTCTAAATTTAAAAAGTTACAAGCTCTTTTACCTTACCAGCCCTGAACAGGGCCCTTTGCGGGGCATGCCCCAAGAATTTCAGCTCTTTTGCCTGTAAAAAAAAACATACAATACCCCCCCCCCAACATTACAACCCACCACCCACATACCCCTAATCTAACCCAAACCCCCCTTAAATAAACCTAACACTAAGCCCCTGATGATCTTCCTACCTTGTCTTCACCATGCCAGGTTCACCGATCCGTCCTGGCTCCAAGATCTTCATCCAACCCAAGCAGGGGCTAGACATCCACTGAAGAAGTCCAGAAGAGGGTCCAAAGTCTTCCTCCTATCCGGCAAGAAGAGGACATCCGGACCGGCAAACATCTTCTCCAAGCGGCATCTTCTATGTTCTTCCATCCGATGACGACCGGCTCCATCTTGAAGACCTCCAGCGCGGATCCATCCTCTTCTTCCGACGACTAGACGACGAATGACGGTTCCTTTAAGGGACGTCATCCAAGATGGCGTCCCTCGAATTCCGATTGGCTGATAGGATTCTATCAGCCAATCGGAATTAAGGTAGGAATTTTCTGATTGGCTGATGGAATCAGCCAATCAGAATCAAGATCAATCCGATTGGCTGATCCAATCAGCCAATCAGATTGAGCTCGCATTCTATTGGCTGATCGGAACAGCCAATAGAATGCGAGCTCAATCTGATTGGCTGATTGGATCAGCCAATCGGATTGAACTTGATTCTGATTGGCTGATTCCATCAGCCAATCAGAAAATTCCTACCTTAATTCCGATTGGCTGATAGAATCCTATCAGCCAATCGGAATTCGAGGGACGCCATCTTGGATGACGTCCCTTAAAGGAACCGTCATTCGTCGTCTAGTCGTCGGAAGAAGAGGATGGATCCGCGCTGGAGGTCTTCAAGATGGAGCCGGTCGTCATCGGATGGAAGAACATAGAAGATGCCGCTTGGAGAAGATGTTTGCCGGTCCGGATGTCCTCTTCTTGCCGGATAGGAGGAAGACTTTGGACCCTCTTCTGGACTTCTTCAGTGGATGTCTAGCCCCTGCTTGGGTTGGATGAAGATCTTGGAGCCAGGACGGATCGGTGAACCTGGCATGGTGAAGACAAGGTAGGAAGATCATCAGGGGCTTAGTGTTAGGTTTATTTAAGGGGGGTTTGGGTTAGATTAGGGGTATGTGGGTGGTGGGTTGTAATGTTGGGGGGGGGGTATTGTATGTTTTTTTTTACAGGCAAAAGAGCTGATATTCTTGGGGCATGCCCCGCAAAGGGCCCTGTTCAGGGCTGGTAAGGTAAAAGAGCTTGTAACTTTTTAAATTTAGAATAGGGTAGGGAATTTTTTATTTTGGGGGTCTTTGTTATTTTATTAGGGGGCTTAGAGTAGGTGTAATTAGTTTAAAATTGTTGTAATATTTTTCTTATGTTTGTAAATATTTTTTTATTTTCTGTAACTTAGTTCTTTTTTATTTTTTGTACTTTAGATAGTTTATTTAATTGTATTTATTTGTAGCAATTGTGTTTAATTAATTTATTGATAGTGTAGTGTTAGGTTAATTGTAGGTAATTGTAGGTAGTTTATTTAATTATTTTATTGATAGGGTAGTGTTAGGTTTAATTATATCTTAGGTTAGGATTTATTTTACAGGTAAATTTGTAATTATTTTAACTAGGTAACTATTAAATAGTTCTTAACTATTTAATAGCTATTGTACCTGGTTAAAATAAATACAAAGTTACCTGTAAAATAAATATTAATCCTAAAATAGCTATAATATAAATGTAATTTATATTGTAGCTATATTAGGATTTATTTTACAGGTAAGTATTTAGCTTTAAATAGGAATCATTTATTTAATAAGAGTTAATTTATATCGTTAGATAAAAATTATATTTAACTTAGGGGGGTGTTAGTGTTAGGGTTAGACTTAGCTTTAGGGGTTAATACATTTATTAGAATAGCGGTGAGCTCCGGTCGGCAGATTAGGGGTTAATAATTGAAGGTAGGTGTCGGCGATGTTAGGGAGGGCAGATTAGGGGTTAATACTATTTATGATAGGGTTAGTGAGGCGGATTAGGGGTTAATAACTTTATTATAGTAGCGCTCAGGTCCGCTCGGCAGATTAGGGGTTAATAAGTGTAGGCAGGTGTCGGCGACGTTGTGGGGGGCAGATTAGGGGTTAATAAATATAACATAGGGGTCGGCGATGTTAGGGGCAGAAGATTAGGGGTACATAGGGATAACGTAGGTGGCGGCGATTTGCGGTCGGAAGATTAGGGGTTAATTATTTTAAGTAGCTTGCGGCGACGTTGTGTGGGGCAAGTTAGGGGTTAATAAATATAATATAGGGGTCGGCGGGGTTAGGGGCAGCAGATTAGGGGTACATAAGTATAACGTAGGTGGCGGTCGGCAGATTAGGGGTTAAAAATTTTAATCGAGTGGCGGCGATGTGGGGGGACCTCGGTTTAGGGGTACATAGGTAGTTTATGGGTGTTAGTGTACTTTAGGGTACAGTAGTTAAGAGCTTTATGAACCGGCGTTAGCCAGAAAGCTCTTAACTCCTGCTTTTTTCAGGCGGCTGGAATCTTGTCGTTAGAGCTCTAACGCTCACTGCAGAAACGACTCTAAATACCAGCGTTAGAAAGATCCCATTGAAAAGATAGGCTACGCAAATGGCGTAGGGGGATCTGCGGTATGGAAAAGTCGCGGCTGTAAAGTGAGCGTTAGACCCTTTAATCACTGACTCCAAATACCAGCGGGCGGCCAAAACCAGCGTTAGGAGCCTCTAACGCTGGTTTTGACGGCTACCGCCGAACTCTAAATCTAGGCCTAAACTTCTACACAATGCTCTCTATGACTTTTCTGCTCTCTCTGGCCTAGATTTAGAGTTCGGCGGTAAAAGGGCTGTTAACGCTCCGCGGGTTTTTTTCTGGCCGCACCATAAATTTAACTCTGGTATCGAGAGTTCAAACAAATGCTGCGTTAGGCTCCAAAAAAGGAGCGTAGAGCATTTTTACCGCAAATGCAACTCTCGATACCAGAGTTGCTTACGGACGCGGCCGGCATCAAAAACGTGCTCGTGCACGATTCTCCCATAGGAAACAATGGGGCTGTTTGAGCTGAAAAAAAACCTAACACCTGCAAAAAAGCAGCGTTCAGCTCCTAACGCAGCCCCATTGTTTCCTATGGGGAAACACTTCCTACGTCTGCACCTAACACCCTAACATGTACCCCGAGTCTAAACACCCCTAGCATTACACTTATTAACCCCTATTCTGCCGCCCCCGCTATCGCTGACCCCTGCATTACACTTTTAACCCCTAATCTGCCGCTCCGTAAACCGCCGCCACCTACGTTATCCCTATGTACCCCTAATCTGCTGCCCTAACATCGCCGACCCCTATATTATATTTATTAACCCCTAATCTGCCCCCCACAACGTCGCCGACACCTACCTACACTTATTAACCCCTAATCTGCCGACCGGACCTGAGCGCTACTATAATAAAGTTATTAACCCCTAATCCGCCTCACTAACCCTATCATAAATAGTATTAACCCCTAATCTGCCCTCCCTAACATCGCCGACACCTACCTTCAATTATTAACCCCTAATCTGCCGACCGGAGCTCACCGCTATTCTAATAAATGTATTAACCCCTAAAGCTAAGTCTAACCCTAACACTAACACCCCCCTAAGTTAAATATAATTTTTATCTAACGAAATAAATTAACTCTTATTAAATAAATGATTCCTATTTAAAGCTAAATACTTACCTGTAAAATAAATCCTAATATAGCTACAATATAAATTACATTTATATTATAGCTATTTTAGGATTAATATTTATTTTACAGGTAACTTTGTATTTATTTTAACCAGGTACAATAGCTATTAAATAGTTAAGAACTATTTAATAGTTACCTAGTTAAAATAATTACAAATTTACCTGTAAAATAAATCCTAACCTAAGATATAATTAAACCTAACACTACCCTATCAATAAAATAATTAAATAAACTACCTACAATTACCTACAATTAACCTAACACTACACTATCAATAAATTAATTAAACACAATTGCTACAAATAAATACAATTAAATAAACTATCTAAAGTACAAAAAATAAAAAAGAACTAAGTTACAGAAAATAAAAAAATATTTACAAACATAAGAAAAATATTACAACAATTTTAAACTAATTACACCTACTCTAAGCCCCCTAATAAAATAACAAAGACCCCCAAAATAAAAAATTCCCTACCCTATTCTAAATTTAAAAAGTTACAAGCTCTTTTACCTTACCAGCCCTGAACAGGGCCCTTTGCGGGGCATGCCCCAAGAATTTCAGCTCTTTTGCCTGTAAAAAAAAACATACAATACCCCCCCCCCAACATTACAACCCACCACCCACATACCCCTAATCTAACCCAAACCCCCCTTAAATAAACCTAACACTAAGCCCCTGATGATCTTCCTACCTTGTCTTCACCATGCCAGGTTCACCGATCCGTCCTGGCTCCAAGATCTTCATCCAACCCAAGCAGGGGCTAGACATCCACTGAAGAAGTCCAGAAGAGGGTCCAAAGTCTTCCTCCTATCCGGCAAGAAGAGGACATCCGGACCGGCAAACATCTTCTCCAAGCGGCATCTTCTATGTTCTTCCATCCGATGACGACCGGCTCCATCTTGAAGACCTCCAGCGCGGATCCATCCTCTTCTTCCGACGACTAGACGACGAATGACGGTTCCTTTAAGGGACGTCATCCAAGATGGCGTCCCTCGAATTCCGATTGGCTGATAGGATTCTATCAGCCAATCGGAATTAAGGTAGGAATTTTCTGATTGGCTGATGGAATCAGCCAATCAGAATATAGTTCAATCCGATTGGCTGATCCAATCAGCCAATCAGATTGAGCTCGCATTCTATTGGCTGTTCCGATCAGCCAATAGAATGCGAGCTCAATCTGATTGGCTGATTGGATCAGCCAATCGGATTGAACTTGATTCTGATTGGCTGATTCCATCAGCCAATCAGAAAATTCCTACCTTAATTCCGATTGGCTGATAGAATCCTATCAGCCAATCGGAATTCGAGGGACGCCATCTTGGATGACGTCCCTTAAAGGAACCGTCATTCGTCGTCTAGTCGTCGGAAGAAGAGGATGGATCCGCGCTGGAGGTCTTCAAGATGGAGCCGGTCGTCATCGGATGGAAGAACATAGAAGATGCCGCTTGGAGAAGATGTTTGCCGGTCCGGATGTCCTCTTCTTGCCGGATAGGAGGAAGACTTTGGACCCTCTTCTGGACTTCTTCAGTGGATGTCTAGCCCCTGCTTGGGTTGGATGAAGATCTTGGAGCCAGGACGGATCGGTGAACCTGGCATGGTGAAGACAAGGTAGGAAGATCATCAGGGGCTTAGTGTTAGGTTTATTTAAGGGGGGTTTGGGTTAGATTAGGGGTATGTGGGTGGTGGGTTGTAATGTTGGGGGGGGGGGTATTGTATGTTTTTTTTTACAGGCAAAAGAGCTGAAATTCTTGGGGCATGCCCCGCAAAGGGCCCTGTTCAGGGCTGGTAAGGTAAAAGAGCTTGTAACTTTTTAAATTTAGAATAGGGTAGGGAATTTTTTATTTTGGGGGTCTTTGTTATTTTATTAGGGGGCTTAGAGTAGGTGTAATTAGTTTAAAATTGTTGTAATATTTTTCTTATGTTTGTAAATATTTTTTTATTTTCTGTAACTTAGTTCTTTTTTATTTTTTGTACTTTAGATAGTTTATTTAATTGTATTTATTTGTAGCAATTGTGTTTAATTAATTTATTGATAGTGTAGTGTTAGGTTAATTGTAGGTAATTGTAGGTAGTTTATTTAATTATTTTATTGATAGGGTAGTGTTAGGTTTAATTATATCTTAGGTTAGGATTTATTTTACAGGTAAATTTGTAATTATTTTAACTAGGTAACTATTAAATAGTTCTTAACTATTTAATAGCTATTGTACCTGGTTAAAATAAATACAAAGTTACCTGTAAAATAAATATTAATCCTAAAATAGCTATAATATAAATGTAATTTATATTGTAGCTATATTAGGATTTATTTTACAGGTAAGTATTTAGCTTTAAATAGGAATCATTTATTTAATAAGAGTTAATTTATTTCGTTAGATAAAAATTATATTTAACTTAGGGGGGTGTTAGTGTTAGGGTTAGACTTAGCTTTAGGGGTTAATACATTTATTAGAATAGCGGTGAGCTCCGGTCGGCAGATTAGGGGTTAATAATTGAAGGTAGGTGTCGGCGATGTTAGGGAGGGCAGATTAGGGGTTAATACTATTTATGATAGGGTTAGTGAGGCGGATTAGGGGTTAATAACTTTATTATAGTAGCGCTCAGGTCCGCTCGGCAGATTAGGGGTTAATAAGTGTAGGCAGGTGTCGGCGACGTTGTGGGGGGCAGATTAGGGGTTAATAAATATAACATAGGGGTCGGCGATGTTAGGGGCAGAAGATTAGGGGTACATAGGGATAACGTAGGTGGCGGCGATTTGCGGTCGGAAGATTAGGGGTTAATTATTTTAAGTAGCTTGCGGCGACGTTGTGTGGGGCAAGTTAGGGGTTAATAAATATAATATAGGGGTCGGCGGGGTTAGGGGCAGCAGATTAGGGGTACATAAGTATAACGTAGGTGGCGGTCGGCAGATTAGGGGTTAAAAATTTTAATCGAGTGGCGGCGATGTGGGGGGACCTCGGTTTAGGGGTACATAGGTAGTTTATGGGTGTTAGTGTAGTTTAGGGTACAGTAGTTAAGAGCTTTATAAACCGGCGTTAGCCAGAAAGCTCTTAACTCCTGCTTTTTTCAGGCGGCTGGAATCTTGTCGTTAGAGCTCTAACGCTCACTGCAGAAACGACTCTAAATACCAGCGTTAGAAAGATCCCATTGAAAAGATAGGCTACGCAAATGGCGTAGGGGGATCTGCGGTATGGAAAAGTCGCGGCTGTAAAGTGAGCGTTAGACCCTTTAATCACTGACTCCAAATACCAGCGGGCGCCCAAAACCAGCGTTAGGAGCCTCTAACGCTGGTTTTGACGGCTACCGCCGAACTCTAAATCTAGGCCTCTGTCTTCCCTTCTCCTAAAAATCACTACATGTCCCTATAACAACAATCCCCACACTATCCATATCTCCCCCTCCCTTCTCTCATCCCCTATGCTGTCCTTTCATGAACTACTTTGTTTCCTTAGAAACACTTCCCCCTCTAACTCTCCTGTGTCTAATCATTACCGCTCCTACAAATCTCACTCTCACCTTCTGTCACTCTCACTGCTACTACTGCTTGCTGCTGGTGATGTCTCTCTCCTCCACCCACCTGCACCACCACCCTCATCTGCATTCAGTGCTCAAGACCTTGCTGACTATTTTCTCAATAAAACACTTGCAATCCGAGAAAACATCCCAACACAAACCTGTAATCTCCCAACTCTGCTCCCAGTCACCCCCTCTGCCACTCTCTGCACCCTCCTCCCAACCACTAACAATGAGAGACACGCAGGTCCCAGTCGCATACATCGAAAGTAAACATAAATATGCAATTATGATTTGGACCAGGGGTCCCAAGGTAAATAAATAATACAATAATAAGAAAAAACAATAAAAAAAAAGCAAAACAAAGTATAGGAAGGTCGCCCCAAGTGTATAAACGACAGTTCCCATCGGAATGAATACAAGTGGGGGACCATAAAGTGACCAATACAACACCTCACATGTCCTGGGGTCAGAACATGAACCAGAGGGGGGGGGGGGGGTAGGGAAACACTGGAGAGGGGAGGGATAGAGGGGATAAGAGGTAGGCACATTTTTCTTTACTTTATTAGATGCGTAGTAAGAGTCTCCGAACTTAAAATGAAAGGTTTTGGGTTCTTTCCCATGTATAAAATGGGTCTCCTGTAAGAACACTATATCCCCCGATTGGTATTTGAGGTCTCTTAAGACAATACCACGTTTGCTAGGGCTATTCAGTCCTTTAGTATTAATTGTAAGAAGAGTCAAATTTGGTGTTTGTGCAGTATGCATCTCGTAAGTGACAGAGTTGAATTAAGCATAAAAAATAAATAAATAAGAAATATTAGTAAGCTACTTAAGATAGGATGTGTTTCCAGTGTGTTGCGACAAAAAAAGGACAAGTCCAAAATCATGGTGCACTTTTGGATGGGAGGAGAAAGAGTTATGGGTGGTGTTGACCACTTCTTTAGCATAACAATAAAAAACATAAAAATAACAATAAATATAACAATAAAACATAATAAACTCAGCAATTATTACAATTGAAAAGAGAAAAATCTCCGGTCAAGGGAGAGGGATGCATGGCAGTCTATCACCCCCACTCTGTTGATGTAAATTGGAAGGGGAGTAACATTGTAAGACTATAAAGACAGTCTCTTGAGGGAGAATACTTTAAGCAAACATATTAGAATCATCTAACAAAACTGTTTGCATACAACCAAAAAGCATAACATTTAATTTATTTTAACAAAAAGCTGTACTAAGGTTGTGCCATCATGTAACATAGGGTTGTAACTAGGTTTTAAAGAAAACCAGAGGTAACAGGAGACAATTTTGTGATGCTGATAACAAGGAGAAAAGTCAGCTAGTGGGAGAAACACACTTATGTGTAGGAAACATTACATTTAAACTATATGGAATATATTGTAGATTATGCTCTCTTTTCAGAATAAAAGTCTATAATCATTCAACTGTTCATAGTTTTAAAGAAGGATCAATTTAAATAACAAGGTCTCACCACAATCTTGATAGAAGAAGATCAAGTTGTCTGTTCATTGTGGCTCAATGGTGAAGAGCAATTTGTTCTTTCTTTGCGTTTCCAATATTGAACTTTGTGCCATCTGGAGGAGTGTTCTTTAAGCATTATTAATCCGTGGGTGTTTCGTTGAGGATCCTGGTTGGGCTGCTTCAATTTCAAGTCCCAAGCTTTTCGTAAAGGCTTCTAGATCTTGTTGGCCTTTGTAGGTATGCGTGGTGCCATCTTTGGAGACTATCAGGCTGAAGGGGAAGCCCCATCTATATTTAATGTGTTTATCTTGTAAGGCTTTAGTGAGGAATCTAATCTCTCATCTTCTTTGAATTGTGATGGGACAAAGGTGAATTTGGGGGTTTTGGCGTGCCTTGAGCCAAATCTCTTCTTTATCCTTGAATTTTAAAAAAATGATTACGACATCTCTAGGTGGAGAATTGGGGGATGCTGCTCTGAGGGCTCTATGAGCTCTTTCCAGCTCAACAGGGAGGGCTCAATGATCAGCTTTGATTAATTGGAATAGGCCTTGTAAGTAATCATGTAGGTCCGGAAGCTGCACAGTTTCTGGGATTCCCCTGAACCGTAGATTGTTTCTACAGCTCCTATTTTCAAGGTCCTCAATCTTGTCTTGGAGGGCATCTATTCTAGAGTCTTGTATTGAGGCTTGTGTGCTGATATTGCTGATTATTTAATTTAAAGTATCTTGTGTTTCTTCAACATCCTCCATTCTATGACCAATTTCTGTAATTTCTTTTCGGATGGACGATAACTCAGATTTTATGAGAGATTTCAAGGAATCAAAGTCAGCTTTGCTAGGAAAATTTGCAATGTCAGTTTTCAATTGTTCAACATAGTCTACAGTTATGGCAGCGGAGGAAATATTGGTATTTAAGGCACGGCCTCTTGAAGCTGGCGAGTCCGTCATGTTTCCATGAGAAGACACCTGAGATTGAAAAAAAGTACTGATAGAGACAGGTGTGTTAGATTAGGTTTTTAGGCCTTTGTCCGCTCTGGCTGATTTCTTTCCCGTCATAGTATTAAGTCTGGTATGAAGTAAGCCAGACTGCAGATATAGATAAGGATATTGCAAAGATTTTAAGTTTCTATATTGTAAAGGAAAACAAGAAGCGCTAGACTAATAACCATGTGTGCTATTTAAAAGAATAATCTCACAATTATTCTAAAAATATGTACAAAAAAGGTAAGATAAACAGCGCTTAACCGGTACTTAAAATACTAGAAAGCTAGGGTTATACATCGACAGTTCTAAAATAAGAGTTATGAGTATTGCAACAATATACAATTTAATATATAAAATGTATTTAAATTGTAAAAAAACATAAAATAGTTATGCATTAAAAAACAATTGGTCTAATGCTATGTGCACATACAAAAAACATATATAAAATACAAAATATGAGAGGGCGTCTCCTCTGCTTAGTGGTTAGAGCTCTATATTTATACCACTTTTCACACTGCTCTGTCTGATTAATCAAAACCACATTTAGACAGTTAAAATTATATATTACTATATGTTTGATAAATATAATCCACCAGTGATTGTGTTAATACAAAGTTCACTTTTTGTTAGAAAGTTAACTTGTATGATGTATCAATCCACCCTTGTAGTAGAAAATGTGATACTCTTGTAAACTTGATTATACTTGCATAAAAACTTGCATAAGAACTTTCAGGGTTGCATAAAAACTATCAGGGTTTTAGCGGGTCTGACTTTGATATATAAACTGATTTGTTAAAGTTACAATCTGTGTGAGTTGTCCAATATATTTGCAAAGATTCGTTGCAGTATTTACACAAATAAATGTATAGTGGGGATACTTTACCAGTCCCTTTGCCGTTTTGTTATAGAGCTGTTGTACAAAGTAGTCAATACGTTTGCAGTCTATCCTTGGAACGTTAGGCCTCCGATCTCACCTCTGACCTCTTGGATGTGACAGTGTCACGATTGAAATGCTGGTATTGCAGATCTTTACCACGTACAGTAGGTCTCACAAGGTGGCGGATGTTGCAGGGCTACCGGTTCTTTTCACTCCCACTTTTAGTATGTGTCATTCCGCTCTAAACATTTGCTTCCGTGGTCTTCTTCTGTTGTCTTTTCCTTACTCTGCACAGAGTATTAATTTTTACTGAAAAAAGACTGCTTGGATTCTTTCAATAATGCTTGTACTTTCTTTAGACCCTTGAATAAACGTCAACGCGTTTCACCTGTATTTAGGCTTTATCAAGACTGCTATCCAAGGGAACATTAACTGGATTTAAATACCCCACCCTGAGTTTTCATTTGTTCAAATTTCCTCCAATAGCTTCTTTCAAACTTAAGGTGGTATTATCTCCTTTATTACTTAAGGTGGTATTATATTGATGGTTCCTATTATTGATAGTTATTTGTAAGTTTAGTGGTGGTTTTCCTAAAGGTGGATTAGCACTATTGTTTAATTATGGATTGACACAATTAAATCATAACAAGAATAACAAAATTAAATATATTCTAAATATATTCTAAATTTCTTTCTACATCGTACATTATGTTTAAAAACCTTTCATTTGGTAAGTTGTTTATACCTTTTTATTCAAAATATTGCTACCTTAAATGTACATTAAATTTATATTTATTATATTTTAACCATATTGTAATACTTGAAACAAAACAAAAATAAAAATACATTTACATAATACAGGGGATTCTCATTTGCTATAGAGATCTTTCAATATTTAAAGGGACTAATCTAAATATTTATACTGGAATAGAAGGTTAGGTTCCTTAATTCTTAGATTAGTCATATGCTATGTAAATCAATCTAAATAAATCTAAATATTAGTTCTCAGTTTAATATAAACGGGCTAAGATCTAGTTCTGAATTAAGTCCTTTTGGGTACAAGGTTCCCATATTATATATATATTCTGTCTCTTTCTTTAGTAATATTCTCTCAAAGTTACCTCCTCTCCAAGGTTTCTGTACCTTTGTTATACCCCAGTATGTTAGATCTTTGATGTTGTTATTATGTACTGATCTAAAGTGTTCATATAGGTGTGATTCTTGTTGTCCTTTTTCTATATTCCATAGGTGTTCACGAATCTGTGTATGGAGACACCTGGTCGTTTCACCTAAATATTGTAATTTGCAACTACATTGTAGTATATATATGACATTATGGTTGCTACATCTAATGGTTTCATTTATTTAAGCTTTATAATTATTGCTTGTGTATTGTATTTCTTTTTTCTTGATGCTATGTTTGCAAGCTTTGCAGCTGTAGCAGGGATAGAAACCCGTTATTAACTTTCCCTTTAGGTCTTTATCTGGTTTCTTTGCTTTCTGTGTAAATTCACTCGGGGCTAGTATGCTCTTCATATTTCTTGCCCTTCTATATATAAAATTGGGATTCTCTGTTATTTTTTCTCCTATAACTGGGTCCTCCTTTATCAAATTCCAGTGTTGACTATTTTTTCTATAGTTTTATAATCACTATTTAAATTTGTGATAAAGGGTACTTTTAACTTTGTAGTGCTTTCCTCTTTTGTTGCTGTTCTTTGTCTACATTTCCCGTTCATATTTCTACCATATTCTATAGCTGTTTTTATTATTTCTTGGTTGTACCCCCTTTCTAAAAGCCTTTCTTCTAAGATTTTTATTTGTGTTCCGTAATCTGTCAACCTAGAACAATTTCTACTGATTCTTAAAAACTGTCCTTTTGGAATATTGTTAACCCACCTTGGAAGGTGGCAACTATCTGAATGTACATATCCATTTGTGTCTACTTTTTTAAAATGATTTTTAGTATATAAACATGTGTTTTCTACAAAGATATCCAAATCTAGAAATGTGATATTATTTTTGCTCATTTTATATGTAAATTGTAAACCATCAGTGTTTGTGTTCATATCTTCAAACATTTTTAGAAGACTTTTTTCGTCTCCTCTCCATATAATTAGTACATTGTCTATGTACCATTTAAAGAGCACGAGGCTCACGCCCAAGTCATGTGACTCCAAGAATCTTTGTTCCCAAAGACCCATGAAGAGATTCAAGGTTCATGCCCAGTTCATGCGTTTTAATAATATGTCTCCCACATATTTAAAGTTAATGTAAATTTTGATGCTAAAGTGCCCGGTTTTTAAATATTTGATTAAAAACAGGGGCACTTTAATTCATCAAAATTTACATTTCACTCGTGTCTTGAAAAAAAAACCTTACCTTTTAATCCTGACAGCAGCTCCAGCTTCCTACGCCCATCGCAAAGCCTCTTCCTGTGTCTAAAATGAGGAATCCGACTTCCTCCAATCACGGTGTTGAATCAGACACTGATTCCCCCGGGGGGGAAGCCGTGATTGGAGGATGACCCATCCATCATTTCTGACATCAGAAATGGCTTGCAATGACCGGGAGAAGCTGGAACAGCTGTCAAGTTTAAAAGGAAAGTATTTTTTCACAACAAGTGAAATGTAAATTTTGATGAATTAAAATGCCCCTGTTTTTAATCAAATTTTTAAAAACCGGCCACTTTTGCATCAAAACTTACATTCACTTTAAGTGCCCTTTTCATTGAGCGCCTGAAGTATTTTACTGAGGTTTCTAGGTATAGTCCCTGTGTAGGTGTCTCCTGTTTACAATTTGCCCCTCTGTCACATTCGATTTGAACTTGTACTTTAGGTCATATTAACATATAGCTGGTATTTTTACCTTTGGTGTTTGTATGAATTGCTATAGACATGGTTATGCCAAAGATTTTTAGAAGACACCACCTGTAAAGTAAATAGGCATCACCACGTGTGATCAGCAATGGTGGATGTATGGGCTCAATGCAGCCTCTCCGTGGTAGTGTTCATTTGTGCTGTTTCGGGTTAATTTTACTCACAGTTGTGGTGATTTTCTGATCGGATGAGGTGCCTGACCATCCATGGCCCGAGGTGCGATATGCGGCTTGTAAATTGATTGCCGTGATGGGGACAGACCGGCCTTGCGATGCACACCTTGTAGCGTGAGCCAATATGGTGAAAAGCTCAAAAAGAAAAAAAAGAAGGGGCTCCGCCAGCTCAGGACATGTTCCTCTGCCAGATGGAGGTAGATTGATAAAGTTCCTCACAGATTAAGTAGGTCAGAGAGAGGAAGGTCGACCACACTTGCACGGAGCTCTCTCACACAACGGACATCTTCTTTCACGGCCAAGCACCACCTCCTTTTTTTTATTACTTTTAACCTCACTAAGTTCTATTCCTTCTGGAAAATACAAATTAACAAAAGGAGCGCTCAAAAGGCTAAAGTGTAACTGTATTGGATAGTTTAACAATATAAAGTACAAAAATGCTAAAAGAACTGATAGCTGTATCAGTTGGCAAACGCAGAAGATTAACCACAATTGCCAATCACTAGTACAAACCTAACAATCCTAGCTAAGCACCAATGTAATTTCTATATAAAATCTTAAATAAATGAGGGATAATGTGGGCAAGGTGGTTACTTTGATGGATTATGTTAAATTTACTAAGACCCCCGCAGTGTTACTCTCAACAGATGCGGAGAAGGCGTTCGACAGATTAGACTGGACCTTTCTTCAATCCACATTGATTACATTTGGCTTCCCCTCTAAATTTATATTTCAAGTTTTGGCCCTTTATTCTAATCCCACAGCACAGGTTCGGGTGAATGGTCTGCTGTCGGACGCCTTTGAGATACGCAATGGGACCAGGCAGGGGTGCCCACTTTCCCCACTCTTGTTCGTGTTGTCCCTGGAGCCCTTAGCAGTTAGACTTCATAATAACTTAGAAATGAAAGGAATAATGATTCGAGATAACTCGTACAAATTGGCTATGTTCGCCGATGACGTCTTGATGACATTGACTTCCCCTATGGAATCCTTGGTGCAGGTGCAGAGGGAACTTTCAGAATATAGGGAAGTGTCCAATTTCTTAATTAATTCTTCCAAGTCTGAAATCTATCCAATTAACATAGGAGCAGAAGAGTTGGGGAAACTAAGAGCTATGAACTTTTTAAAATTAGTTTAAATTCCTTAAAATACTTGGGTATTCAGCTAACCTCTAATGAGGAGAACTTGCGTAGGTTCAATTATGGGAGGCTAGTAGTGTAGTTTCGCTCACTGACATCACGTTGGTTACCTAAAACTAACATTTCTTGGCTAGGTAGGATAGCAGCTGCGAAAATGACTTTGCTACCTAAAGCATTATATCTGATGCAGGTGCTACCAATTACTGGAGTGGCAGGAGACATCAGTAAGTTACAGACAATAGTGAACTCATACATATGGCAGGGAAATCCACCTAGGCTATCCCAGGAGACTATATATACCCCTAGAGATAAGGGGGGTTTGGATGTTCCTTGCCTTCATTGGTACAAATCTGCAATATCCCTAGGTAGAGTGGTGGATTGGTGCAGGCAGGGAGTGCATTCCTCTAAAAAAGTAGTACTCCTGGAATCCCATTTGTTGAATGTCCCGCATATGGGGGGATTATGCTGGGCCCCATCAATACCCTTGCAGACGACAGTGGGAGGAAGACCATATACAATTTTCAGAGAAACATGGAATACCTGGACAACACATAGAAATAAGTTTCCGAATATTTCCACACCATATTCCCCACTGTCTACCTTACATTTTAACGAGGAATTAAAAGAAAGTAAATCAGGAAAGAGAGACCCGTCTGATAGCGTAAACACTTTACAAGACTTGATCCCTATTTATAGCATAGTAGAAGGAGGCAAAATAGTTAGCAAGCCAAAGTTGCAAGAGCAGGTTTCTCGACTTGGTTTAAGTATCATCAGATTAGACACTACATTCTCACACACAAAAACAAGAAAAATCTTTTGCGCCCCTTAACGTCATTTGAGAATCTTTGTTTGAATAAGGTACCTAAAAGTAGGGGCACATTGTCCTCAATTTATAAATGTTTATTGGATTCCCGACTCCCACCTAGCCCAACATATGTAAAGAGATGGGAGAAAGAGAAGGTCCTTCAAGTGGCTCCCAAAATGTGGAGGCAGTGGTTCACTCATACAGCGAGATCTTCCCACTCGTCGTCATTTTTAGAAACCAACACAAAAATTCTCACAAGATGGTACTTTACCCCAAACAGACTAAAATTCATGTTTAAATCAGCTAGTGATAGATGCTGGAGGGGATGTGGAGGTAAAGGCACTATGCTACATATCTGGTGGGACTGTGAGCTTCTAGGCCCATTTTGGAGAAATATTTATAAAGAGATTGGAAGAGTGGTAGGTTCAGATCTGGAGTTTACCCCGGCATTATCTATCTTTAATGATCTATCTACAATTTTGTGCCGGCTAAGGAGGGCTTTAACACAGATTATGCTCAATGCTGCTAAAAAATTAATAGCTAGATGTTGGAAGTCGGCTCAGATACCTCCAATGGAGGACTGGCTGGCGCTAGTAGAGAATGTACTTAAACTAGAGAGATACTACTACTTTTCCACAGGGAAATTAAACATATATTATGATATTGTATTCCTATGGGAGCAATACAGAAATGCTGATAAACATGGAGATGACATGACTCAGACCACCTATACATGAAATATATATCAGCATTAGCCATACTTAGATTATGTATCTCACAGATGTTAGTATAGGGAATATTCAGGTGTGGACTAGTTCTCTTTCTGTCTCTCTTTAGTAAGGTAGCAATGATAATAATAATAATAATAGCAAGTTTAATAAGTTGAAGGTTGATTGGTTGGCCGTGCAGTGGTAACATTATTTTCATTAATTGTATTTTCATAGCTCTTTTTAAGCAGTCTCAATTATGTACCTGTGCATGCACTAAATGTAGATTTTGCCGTGTAATATGGTTCATGCTGATATCTGTCGAAGATTTATTGTTCTTCATAGCTCAAATCCCTGCTGCTGACTGCTACTTTTGCAGAGACTTTTCTTCCCTATAGAAGCAGTTATGTGCGGGAGATGGACTGATGTGGATATTCACTTAGATTCTTTGGACTCAAGTAAGGTTATTTGTGCATGTATATATCGACGCAAACCATTGATTGTGATTACAATGATTGCTGTTTACCATGTTATATTTTGAATAAAGAAACAATAATAAAAAAAAAAATTAAAAAAAAAATCTTAAATAAATGATATGCGGAAACAATAATTAGGGAACAACAATTCATGTAACTAATATATTGACCATAAAAAATATATTTTCATTTAAAATACATAAACATTTAATAAAATAGAAGCTTAAGGTCGACCTTGCAACAATAAAATAATTACAGTAGAATTTACAAAATATTGACAATAAAAATATATGATAATAACAAATGGATAAATGGATAACAAATAGAACTCTGTATAAAGCGTCCGTGAATTGATACAAAGTCCTCAAAAGCAAAAAGTAGAAACACAAAGTCCTTAAAAAGTCTTTTTGAATCCTTGGTTAGTGTAAGCTTTTATTCGGTGTAAACGATAAACTCCTGGTGAAAAAGAGAATCTTCTTAGGGCAGTATAAAAGCCATATATTACATAAACACTCTGTACTCACAGTATCAGATAGCTGTATTCTGCAAAGATATTGCACAATAGATCGCCGTTATATTCCTTTTGTAGTCCAGAATTGTCTCCACATGTAAATAAACAATTCACGAGCAGGAAATATTATAACTCTATTGCTTATATACGTGTGCTATATAACATACAGGTATGCAATATATCAAACAATGTAGCTAAACCACAATCCTGGAGCTGACACCACAATACGGCTGCTAGCTGAATAACCCCTGAACTGACTGGCTAATATACAATCAGCCTGGACAGTCAGAGGTGCCGTAGCCAAAATTCAGGAGCGCCGTGAAGCAGTGGCAAAGTAGCTCTATGCGGAAGATAAAATACACTCCGGAGTGTATTTTATCTTCCGCATAGAGCTACTTGATAAAATACACTCCGGAGTGTATTTTATCTTCCGCATAGAGCTACTTTGCCACTGCTTCACGGCGCTCCTGACTGTCCGGGCTGATTGTATATTAGCCAGTCAGTTCAGGGGTTATTCAGCTAGCAGCCGTATTGTGGCGTCAGCTCCAGGATTGCGGTTTAGCTACATTGTTTGATATATTGCATACCTGTATGTTATATAGCACACGTATATAAGCAATAGAGTTATAATATTTCCTGCTCGTGAATTGTTTATTTACATGTGGAGACAATTCTGGACTACAAAAGGAATATAACGGCGATCTATTGTGCAATATCTTTGCAGAATACAGCTATCTGATACTGTGAGTACAGAGTGTTTATGTAATATATGGCTTTTATACTGCCCTAAGAAGATTCCCTTTTTCACCAGGAGTTTATCGTTTACACCGAATAAAAGCTTACACTAACCAAGGATTCAAAAATACTTTTTAAGGACTTTGTGTTTCTACTTTTTGCTTTTGAGGACTTTGTATCAATTCACGGACGCTTTATACAGAGTTCTATTTGTTATCCATTTATCCATTTGTTATTATCATATATTTTTATTGTCAATATTTTGTAAATTCTACTGTTATTTTATTGTTGCAAGGTCGACCTTAAGCTTCTATTTTATTAAATGTTTATGTATTTTAAATGAAAATATATTTTTTATGGTCAATATATTAGTTACATGAATTGTTGTTCCCTAATTATTGTTTCCCCATATCATTTATTTAAGATTTTATATAGAAATTACATTGGTGATTAGCTAGGATTGTTAGGATTGTACTAGTGATTGGCAATTGTGGTTAATCTTCTGCAGTTGCCAACTGATACATCAATCAGTTCTTTTAGCGTTTTTGCACTTTATATTGTTAAACTATCCAATACAGTTACACTTTAGCCTTTTGAGTGCTCCTTTTGTTAATTTGTATTTTTAAGGCTTATCTTTTAGAAGTTGAGAGACCTCTATTACACTTGGAGTTTGTGTAGCAGTTTTATTTTGGCGCGGTTTCACCTGTTGTTGTTATTCTATTCCTTCTGGACACACATTTGCATCTATTATGTACCCAAGGGTAGAGTACCTCATCATCCTGTAAAATTGACATCTTTGGTTGATATTAGAGATCTCTTCAAATTGGTTTCTATAATTAGTAACAAAGGTAGGCTTATCTCCTATTCCCTTTTTTGTTCTTACCACCCCTAGAGATAATTGTGTTCCTATCCATTTCATCTACCTCCTTATAGGCCTTATCAATTAGATATTTGGGGTAACCCCTCTGTTTGAAACGCTTTCTGAAATCTACTGCTTGTTCCTCAAAACCCTCTTTGGTTGAACAATTCCTTTTTAGCCTGATAAATTCACCCTTTAATATTCAATATCTTGTGTGTCTGGGGTGCATACTGTTATGAATATTACCTTTATCTATAAAAGTATATTATGTGAAATAAATATATATAAATGTTTAATGACACACTTTTTATAACTTGTTAAAGATAATAAACAAAATCTGAATCCTTTTAGTTGCTATCAGTCTATTAATTATACCAACACCAGATGAATAACAAAAATCAGCTTGATTAAAAGATTTCGATTGGAAAAATAATTAGCATTTAATAGTAACTTAAGCAATCAAAATATTACAGAGAAATAAACTACAGTCCTATAATAATCAATTAAAGCGATAACATAATAACTCCAACACGCAAGGAAAACAGAATAATGCAGAGATTAAACTATAAAGATAATTAAATTATATTTTCAAAATAACACAAAACTTGGCATGATGATAGGAACCAAATATTTGATTATAAACCCTCTAAGGTAATTGCAGAGAATCAGGTAAATTAATAAATATGACAAACAGTCAGATAATGATTTATCATAATTCCTGATTCACCCGGTGTTATTGTCGACAAATAGGACCAGGTGGTAGGAATTTTTAAAAGGAAAA
Organism: Bombina bombina; assembly: GCF_027579735.1. Classification (NCBI taxonomy): domain Eukaryota; kingdom Metazoa; phylum Chordata; class Amphibia; order Anura; family Bombinatoridae; genus Bombina; species Bombina bombina. Next base: position 719,365,163 of record NC_069501.1, on the reverse strand, counting down.
CACAAAGCTATAAAACAATTAATTAATTTACCTGATCAAATAGACAAATGTATATTACATAAATGTAAATTGTAAATCTTAATGATATTAACATTTAAAGTGACTTAATTTCATACATCACCAAAGTAAATAAATTCCCCCTTTTCAGACAGGAATCAAACTGTCAGGTCATAGGTCTGTCCGAGTAGGCTAAACTAGCCTCGGCAGTTATAATCCAATAATCTCGGACCTCTGTAGTTGATTAGCAAATTACCAACTCCATATATTATGTGACCAGTTCCAAAACACAGGAAAACGACCCCCTCCAATTGGGCTAGACCCTATATATTCCCATTCTCTCATCTAGGAGGAGTCATTAATTATAATATTTTAATCATTAATTAACATAAAATTAATTAGATGAAATATTCTTGTTCTAACAGTAGATGGCTCCCGCATATAGGGTAAAAATTCAAGGAAAATACTTATTTTATTTATGTTTACCCCAACATTCTTAAACTACAGTCAAGGTTATAAATTGCACTTATTTACAGAAATAAGTGACTAGCTGGGGCCTAAGCAAGTAAACTACCTTGAATCATGGAAAACATATTGATATGAAACCTCTCAGTCAGCAAGACTGAGGAAAACAAAATACAATGTTATAATAGCTGAGCCCTGGTTAGGCTTAAATAAAAAAAAAATTTGTGGCATGAAAAATTCATGACATATTCCCCCTCATCTAGACTATCTTACCCCGACTAGGATGGACGAGATTAGTCTAGATTACCGTCTTATATGGGCGATTGTTATGGTCAACCATCCGAAGATTAAGAGGAGAAGAATATTTTCCCCTCTTGAAATTCTTATACCATAAAAATGTTAACACACAATTCCATCTCCAAGTACCCACATTATGTACAGTTTTTAATTGATAAATATCATTACATGGCATATGTGGCACCTTTATTAGAAAACAAAGTTCCATGTTTTTGGGATCAATGTAAAGTGGCAAAGCAGAACCAGCATCAAAAGCAATGTTTATTTTCATTTCATCAACATCCTTTCCATAATGTCCTTGTTGACAAAATATAATGGAATATGTCCCTCAACAAGACTCTCAATTCCACTTTGGATCTCTTGTAACCAGATTTCTGTAAAATACACCGTTGGGTCCAAAAACGTAACAATTCATTCTGAATTAGTTCTTGCTTATATTGAACCTTTATAGCTTGGATAGAAAGACCTGAATTCAAATTAATGGTCACAACAGTATCATTAACAGTCTCCATCATGGTTGCCATCTGTTTACGGAAAATTGACATTTCATGATTCAAATTTACTGATGGAAATGGAATTTGACACAGCCACGACAGTAACAGCTGAAGAAACGATAAAGGATGTTGCAACTAATCCAGCAATAACTCCAGGTGAACATTTGGTACATGATTGTACATTGTAAGATCCACTAGGAAAAGACTTCTGCAACTGCCCCAACATTTCCTTAGTAGTAGACTGGACCCTTTTACCAAGTTCTTGATACTAAAATTTTATTTCTGATGATTCAACTTTGGAAACATCAAAATATTTTCCAATAGCAACTTTAGGATCCAGACTGATGAATATCTTTCGGGAAAAACTCTCCGGTTGGTAATCAGGAAACCAGGTGATTCCTCAAGCATGATCCCAGAAGATGGTCCAGGTTCTATCACAGGTTGTACATGAATCTCAACCGAGACACCCTGGCACAGGAACAGGATGGTCCAGATGACTGCCAACATCCTGGATCTCATCAATCCAAACCCAACTGGAAGGTGTTATTTATCTGTAATAGGGAAAAAACATACTAAGTACAAGATATAAATTTTTATCCTAAAGAAACCATTTTAATAATCATAGTAAATTATTCTTCCGAATATGGATAATTCTCCCCCTCTAGTTTAAACTTTGACCTAGGGTGACAAGCACACAATTGGTTAATGTGTACCCACTTTTCTATTGAATTCCCACTTGTAGGAACCAGAATCTTATATGCCACAGGTGAAAGCTTATCAATAATGACATACAGCCCTTTCCATGATGGGAGAAACTTCTTCTCTCTAACTTGATTTTTAAGAAAATTGTAAAGATAAACATGGTCATTTACCTCATATTCTTTCTTTGTGGTTTTCATGTCATAATATGTTTTAGCACATATTGCAGCTTTCTCAAGATTTTTATGAGCAAAGGCAAATGCTTGTTGCAAATGCTTTCTTAAGTTCTCAACATATTGATAGGTTAATGTTGCATTGATCAGACTCTGATCCTGTGTATGATACAACACATGCTGTGGCAGTACCATCCTTCTACCCGTCATTAGTTCAAAAGGAGACATTTTTGTCGCAGTACTAGGAGTAGATCTAATAGCCATTAATACCAAAGGCAACTTAATATCCCAATCTTTCCCTGATTCCTTCACAAACTTTTTCAGAATATTTACAACTGACTTATTATACCGTTCAACTCCACCACTCGAGGCAGCACGGTAGGAAATATGTAATTTCCTTTTCACACCCAGGATAGACCACATTCTTCTCATCACTTCACTTGTGAAATGAGTACCTCTATCAGACTCAATCCTCTGAGGAAGTCCAAACCTAGAGAAAACATGATTGATTAATAAAGCAGCAGCTGTTTCAGACCTACGATTAGGGGATGGAAGACACTCCACCCATTTGGTAAACATACATGTAAAAGTTAACATGTATTGATTGCCCCGTTATGTCTTTGTAAGTGGTCCTACAAAGTCAATTTGTAAATCGGACCATGGGAGAGACATACCTCTTTTTTGTAACGGTGCCCTGTGGGTTGGAGAATTTGGTTGAAACTGTGAACAAACCAAACACCCCTGACAATAAGTCTGAACATCTTTCATCATATGTGTCCAATATGCATAATCACGCAATACTTCATAAGTAATTCTCTCCCCACGATGACCTGATGTTGGTGCATCATGGGCATGCTGCATCAGAGGACCTCTAAAAGAGATAGGAACAACCCACTGTATAGATCCATTATTAGTTGTCTGAACTAACAAACAATCTTTAAGACTAAATTTAGACTTATACTTAAATAAGATCCTAAGGTCCTCATTTTCAGTTGGATACACTATAGGATTCTCCTTAAAAAGGTAAAATTTACCCACAACAGGATCCTCTTTTTGACTGGTAATCAAATCCTCGTTAGTTGCATCCTGACTCCATTGCACTGCAGATAGTTCTTGATCCTTCTTTATTTGCTGACGGGTTACCACTGCAATTTGACATGCACCAAGAAGGTGTTCAATGTCAAACATTTCCCCCTCTAGGGCACCTTGTTTAGCCATTGTATCAGCTAAATAATTTCCTTCCTTGTCAATACCATGCATCTTTGAATGACCCTTTGTCTTCTTCCAAAAGACAATCAAGTCATTAGAGATAACAATATCATCAGCTGCAATTATCATCTTTCCATGTTTAACTGGCTTGTTACGGGCTCTCATCATCTGATTACGCTTCCACACAGGAAGGTATTCAACAAAACTGTTACGGACATAATCTGAATTTGTAATGATGACACATTGCCAAAGTAGTCTAGCTGCAGACTGGAGCTCCACTCTAGACAGGAAACATGTGACCTCCACTGATTCTAGACAGGAAACGTGACCTCCGCTGACTCTAGACAGGAAACATGTGACCTACACTCAAAGCTTTTTTTTTTTAATCAACTTTAATGTAACAAACAACCTATAGACAATCATTCTCAAAACGAAACATTTTGCAGCTTTCTTGTTCTTCTTAATGTGCACTCACAGTGGTTTATGATTGTCCTTTATAAGGTAACCACTGTGAGTGAACATTAAGAAGAACAAGAAAGCTTCAAAATGTTTTGTTTTCAGAATAACTGTCTATAGGTTGTTTGTTACATTAAAGTTTAAAAAAAAAAAAAAAGCTTTGAGTGGAGGTCACATGTTTCCTGTCTAGAGTGGAGCTCCAGTCTGCAGCTAGACCCTTCTCACAAATTCTTTAAATCCCTGATTTACTGCCATCTGAATGGCCTTATACACAGCGCTTAATTCAGCCATTTGGCTACTTTTTGGGCCCAAACAATAACCAACAGGTTGTATGTGATAACCACTACTCCACACAATACCTGCTCCAGCTACAAGTTTCTTTTCACCATTTTCAGTGGTATGAAAAGCACAACCATCAACATATACATTAGGTAGTGGTTGACAATACATTTCCTCCCAAACCTTATGTTGTGAGAATATGTAATCATCCATATAATCATCCTCCCAAATTTCCTCCTTTATATCCTGTTCAGAGCAATCATGAAGTTCAGCTAGCCCTTGTGCAACATAATTTTTCTTATTCTGTGCATAATGAACCTCCAAAGGCCAACCCTGCAAAGACAAGGTCCAGGATGTAATGCGACTGTTAGATACATTTCCTGCCTTTATTTTATTACTCTGTAAATACTGTAAAGATTGATGAGCAGTTTCCACAATAATTTTCTCTCCTTGGATATAACTCCGAAAATATTGTAAGGCCCAAACTGTTGCAAACAATGCTTTTTCACAATCATTAAATTTGATCTCCACTGGAGATAAGGCCTTGCTTGCATAAGCAATAATCTTATTCTGTTTATCATGTTGCTGATAAAGAACCACGCTCAAGGTAAGATCTGTATATCCTGTCTCCAAGTAAAATGGATCTCCCTTTATTGGATAGGCTAAACAAGGGGCTTGAGTAAGCCTTAGCATTAACTCTTGAACTGCCTGGTCTTGTTCTACTGTCCAAGTCCAAGGCTCCCCTTTCTTTAATAGCCTAATCAGAGGTTTAGTAATTTCAGCATAGTTGTCAATAAATTTCCTAGAGTAATTTGTTATACCTAGGAAGGATCTTAGTTCTTTAATACTTGTTGGACTCTTTGTTTTCAATAAAGCTTCAACTTTCTTTTTCTGGGGATTCAAACCATCAGCAGTTATTTCATGACCAAGGAAATTCACTTTAGTTCTACACCATTGAGCTTTTTGAATTGAGAGTTTTACACCTGCCCTTTTCAATTGATTAAGTACATGCCTGACTTCTTCCAAGTGTTCATCAAAAGCAGAGCTTTTGATTAATACATCATCCACATAGCACAATGTCCCCCTCTCAGCAGCATCAGGTATAGCCTTATGCATAAAAATACCAAACTCCTGTCCCGAATTAATATATCCAAAAGGCATCCTGACCCAGGTAAACTGTTCTCCACCAAATGAAAATGCAAGTTTAGGTTGGTCCTCCTCACACACCTTGACAGTCCAATAACCTTGCGCACAGTCTAAGGTTGTAAAAATTTTAGAACCTTGTATCTGTGCAAGACATTGATCTATGTATGGGACTGGCCATCCTGACATAGGCACACACTTATTAAGCTGTCTCAAGTCAGCACACAACCTCCATTGCCCATTTGGTTTCAATACTCCCAGAATAGGAGTATTAAAGGGACTATGTATTGGTTTAATAATACCTCTTGATTCCAAGTTCTTAATAATATCTGCTAAAGATTCATAGGAGGCCAATGGCAGATGATATTGTCTCACATATACTGGAGGTGCTTTAGGATCAGTTGGAATCCTAAGAATATGTAGATCTGTTGAACCACAGTCATAAGAATCTTTGGCAAATATCTCCTGAAATTCCATTAAGATTTCTCTTACTTGTTGGCATTCCCTTTCATTAGAACACCCATCTGCCAAAGAAATCTGTTCCTCCACCATTTCATTAAATCCAGGAAAAAATTCAGGTTTACCTATCTCATATGTCTCTTCAAGCTGTACAGATAAATCCTTTGTAATCATATTTTCCCTCTTCTTCTCTTCCTTTGCATACCCTTCTGATTCATCATCAGAGAGTTTTTGATCAAAGATAATCTCAGATTCTGTAATCTTACATATGCCTTCCTTTTCCTTGAAAGGGTATACAGATTGCACTGTGAACAATCCATCAGGGTGGGAATGGAAACATTGCTCCACTAACTGCTCTTCTGTTAAATATTCCTCAGGGATAAGACCTATAACAAAATTAGTGGGATCAGAGGTGAAATACTCAGAACCTATTGCAAACCCCACTATAGTACTCCTCTCCAAGCATATACTATGGGGCATCACATTATTTACCAAAATGGTAAATGGCATCTGGTGAATATTGACCAATGGCATATGAGTAAGTTATGCCCAATTGTTGGATCTTCTGACATATATTTATCAGAGCCTTGAATTTCTTGCCCCCTTTTAACCTCTAGAGAAAGGGGAAATTGAGTTCCACCTCCTGGAATAGTTACATTATTTTGAACTTGTACAATCATTGCATATGGAAATTGTTGAGCAGATCTCAAAACCTTTATGTCATCCATATAGTTTAGAGGGTTACTCTTTAATCTTGACCATAAAATATGATTGGTAAAATCAATTTGAACAGCAAAGCGATGTAACAAATCATTCCCAATATACATTTGATATTTTGGCTCATCCAAAACCAAAAATAAATGTCTGGCAGTCTTATTCCCAAGAGAGACAGACAACAAGCATTTAGCTACAACAGCTACATCTGTAACATCACCATCAATATCATGTACCCACTGATCATAAGGTGGAAGATTCCTAATTATCATTGGATTCTCTAATTGTCTTAATAAGCAACTACTAATGTAACTATGCTCTCTATTAAGGGCAAGTTTTGCATGTTTTATCCTTCCAATATCATTAATTTGAGGAATAAACAATTCATGATCTATTTCTTTTAGACCAGTTAAAAACTGAGTATGATTCTTTAGATCAGATGACTTAAAATTCTTCTGAAGAAAAGAAATAGTTAGTACATCACCTTCCACCAAAGTACCTGCAATCTCTTTTGGATTAACTTGAATTACATTGTCACATATATATAACTGCATGCCAACATCCTTATTTTGTAGGATTGTCATCTCAGGTACTTGACTGTTCCGAAAATGAATTTCAACAGAATCCTGTCTATGCTCAATTATATGACAACACTTTGGGTTAGTATAATATTTAACCCATTGATAATTGATTTGTGTATTCACCTGTGACCATACAACACCATTTATGCAATCAATTATAGGATTAAGACGTCTAAGCAAATCATTCCCAATAAGAAATTGTTCTTCAGCTGCTTTAACCACAACAAATGGATGTTGCAGGGACATTTTCCCAATTTTGATTTTAAGCCATACATAACCTATAACTTCAATAGGTTTTCCATCAAAATTTTGCAAAATACCAGTGTAGTTTTTTAACTTTAACTCCTCTGGAGCTATAACCATGATTTGCCTAAAAATATTTTCTGACATGACATTAATTTGAGAACCAGTATCAATCAGGCTCATGACCTGTCCCATAATGTTCTGGATGTTGAGGGGTATATAATACCTCTGATTTCTTTCTTGCATTTCACAGAGAAAATGAGAATGCTCAACATGTTAGCATTCTTCCATTGTTTACATTTGGTAATATTGTCCCCCTCTAGGGATGAATCACCTAACCATTGTATTGTGAAAATTTTAGGTGAATTATCAGTATTAATGGTATGGGTATCCAATATCAACCCATTACCACCACCGTCAGGTAAAGCTTGCAAGACTGCCATAGTCTCATGGGATTTAATAACATCCTGCATATGACTACAGTTTTCAAGTAACATGTTATCTCTTAACCCCATATGAACAGGATCAGGAGTGACACATGACACACTCTCAGTCTGTCCTGTTAAAGGGAGAGAAGCATGTTTGCATTCATTAGAGCTTACATGATCACTTAAAATAATATTTTGATTAGATTGAAGCTTTACCACATTTTCACCTGAGGAAACATTAGTACCATGAGCAATAACATTCTCTAAATTACTATTTACATCAGATAACACGTGTACATTAGATTAATTAATCACATCAAATCCTGGAGTTTGCTTTGGGGTATCAATTAGTCAATTTAATTGACTAGTACTAGGCTGGCAGGCAGAAAAAGGGTTCTTTCCTGACTTTACATTTGGCTGGGACAACATTGACATCAACTGGCTCATCTGCAAGCTTAACTCCTTGACCTGTTTTTCCAGCCTACCATAGTCTTCAGACTTTTACGAACTTTCATAAAAGTTCCCTCCTTTGGACTGGAAGGGGCAGGTTGTGTTACAGCTGTTGCTGTAGGATTAGTATTTGCAGATCCTCTGCTAGGAAACCTATTATTATAATAGCTCCTTTTAAACCAGTTTCTTTTCCCTCAACCAAAATAATCAGTATTAGCATTTGCAGGACCCCGTGTGTTCTGTCTCGGCCCCCCCTCTCCTGAACATTTTTCTGTCTGAGAATTCTGACTAGACCGTAATGGATGCTCAGAAGTAACACTAATTTCTGCTACTTGGCCTGAATAACTCTCTGTTTTAGAAACACCCTTTAACTCAAGTTGGTGAATTTCATAAACTTTGGTACATTCTTTAACAAGCCAATTTAATGATACTGTCGGGTTAAAATCTCTAACCAGATTTTGGCGTATGTATGCAGGTAACGCATAAAAATACAATTGTTTAAATTCCGGGCAATTACAATCTGCTGCTGCTTCACTCTCACAATAAGAGCGTTTAAGACAAGCCAGAAAATCACGAGGGCTGTGATCATCTGCACATTGCATACTATACAAACTTTTTTTCTTTGCAAGGACAGATTTAAGAGGGGAAAAGGCTGTATACAGTTCATCCTTTATATCATCCCACTGTTTAACCCCCTCTTCCTCAAGACATTTGAAAAATCCAAAATGCTTAACAACAAAAGTCCAAGGTAAATAACGTATCTTAGAACTGTTATCTGTCACCTCCAGCAACTCCAGAGTACGTTCAAATAAATCTATATGATCAACAATTGATGTTTTACTACATTCATCAAATGGTTGAATAGTTTCCTTAAGAAACTTTATGATTTTCACATCATTATGTCTAACATTCAATTGTTTTGCTTGTTTTCTTTTATTTGGCAATGTCTTATAATCAATACTTTCAGCACCATCAGAAACTCCTCTGCCTCTCCCGACTCTGACACCACATCACAATCAGACCGTATTAAAGTTTTAATTCTGTGATCCAAATCATTCTTTTCCTTTGAGGAAAAATCAACATGAGCGGGAGTTGAAAACTTAATCTCAGGTTGAACACAGAGCTCAGATTGACCTTCCTTGAGTTTTTCCAACATCTTTTCAGCATACATTACTCGTTTATCAAGAATGCTATTAACATGTGTTAAAGCATCATTTTCACGATTAGAGGACTTCAATCTGTCTTCAAGAGCGCTAACTCTGTATTCTAAGTCATTTATTTTAATCTGCAACTCCCGTTCTGTCTTTTCCTGGCAGTGAACCTTATTTTCGCTTTCAGACAATTTTTTACTCAACATATCCACCTCAGCTGATACAATAGTAAATTCAGCATTCTGCTGGACATATTTGTCAGCCCAAAATTCTTGCAAAACAAACAATATTGGCCATATATTATATATCAATTTATTTATCTCATTAGAGCCCTTAGCATTTGCCAATTCTAACAATTTTGCCATATAACCATCAGGGTTATCACACAAAATATATTTTGGTCACGGATCATTGACTTTAAACACAGATATCAATTATCAAAAGAATCCTTTGATTTAACTTTACGAAAGAGTTGATGTAAAACTCTATTTTGCACAACTTCCGCTGTATCAGCATCAGATATAGAATGAGAATTACCCAAAAGGGACCTACTATCATGACCAGAAACATCCCCAAACACAGACATTTTAATCAAATGCTCAAATAAACCACTGTAGCTTTAACTGCAAAATGCAAATTTTCCTATCCGGGACAACAGCCAAAATGTTATCTCTTCTCAAAACAACACAAGGACAGCAAAGCAAACTCAAGTCTGCTTTTCACTTAAAGGAGAAATACAATTGGAAGAAAATACATAACAAATACTAATTATTTCCACAAGAAAACAACAAAATCGGCAATCAAAAAACTATTTCAACTCTCAGCTAGTGCCTCCAAGGTGTTATGAATATTACCTTTATCTATAAAAGTATATTATGTGAAATGGTGCAATTTTTAATGACACACTTTTTATAACTTGTTAAAGATAATAAACAAAATCTGAATCCTTTTAGTTGCTATCAGTCTATTAATTATACCAACACCAGATGAATAACAAAAATCAGCTTTATTAAAAGATTTCGATTGGAAAAATAATTAGCATTTAATAGTAACTTAAGCAATCAAAATATTACAGAGAAATAAACTACAGTCCTATAATAATCAATTAAAGCGATAACATAATAACTCCAACAAGCAAGGAAAACAGAATAATGCAGAGATTAAACTATAAAGATAATTAAATCATATTTTCAAAATAACACAAAAATTGGCATGATGATAGGAACCAAATATTTGATTATAAACCCTCTAAGGTAATCAGGTAAATTAATAATTATGACAAACCGTCAGATAATGATTTATCATAATTCCTGATTCACCCGGTGTTATTGTCGACAAATAAGACCAGGCGGTAGAAATTTTTAAAAGGAAAACATAAAGCTATAAAACAATTAATTAATTTACCTGATCAAATAGACAAATGTATTTTACATAAATGTAAAGTGTAAATCTTAATGATATTAACATTTAAAGTGACTTCATTTCATACATCACCAAAGTAAATAAATTCCCCCTTTTCAGACAGGAATCAATCTGTCAGGTCGTAGGTCTGTCCGAGTAGGCTAAACTAGCCTCAGCAGTTATAATCCAATAATCTCGGACCTCTGTAGTTGATTAGCAAATTACCAACTCCATATATTATGTGACCAGTTCCAAAACACAGGAAAAACGACCCCCTCCCATTGGGCTAGACCCTATATATTCCCATTCTCTCATCTAGGAGAAGTAATTAATTATATTTTAATCATTAATTAATATAAAATTAATTAGATGAAATATTCTTGTTCTAACAGTAGATGGCTCCTGCATATAGGGTAAAAATTCAAGGAAAAACATAATTTATGCTTACCTGATAAATTTATTTCTCTTGTGATGTATCGAGTCCACGGATTCATCCTTACTTGTGGGATATTCTCCTTTCCTACAGGAAGTGGCAGAGAGAGCACCCACAGCAGAGCTGTCTATATAGCTCCCCCCTTAGCTCCACCCCCCAGTCATTCGACCGAAGGCTAGGAAGAAAAAGGAGAAACCATAGGGTGCAGTGGTGACTGAAAGTTTAAAAATAAAAATATATATGCCTGTTTTAAATAAACAGGGCGGGCCGTGGACTCGATACATCACAAGAGAAATAAATTTATCAGGTAAGCATAAATTATGTTTTCTCTTGTAAGATGTATCGAGTCCACGGATTCATCCTTACTTGTGGGATACCAATACCAAAGCTTAAGGACATGGATGAAGGGAGGGACAAGACAGGGACCTTAAACGGAAGGCACCACTGCTTGTAGAACCTTTCTCCCAAAAATAGCCTCCAAAGAAGCAAAAGTATCAAATTTGTAAAATTTGGAAAAAGTATGAAGTGAAGACCAAGTCGCCGCCTTACAAATCTGTTCAACAGAAGCCTCATTTTTAAAAGCCCATGTGGAAGCCACAGCTCTGATAGAATGAGCAGTAATTCTTTCAGGAGGCTGCTGTCATAGGCCAAACGGATGATGCTTTTCAGCCAAAAGGAAAGAGAGGTAGCCGTAGCCTTTTGGCCTCTCCGCTTACCAGAATAAACAACAAACAATGAAGATGTTTGACGGAAATCTTTGGTTGCTTGTAAGTAGAACTTTAAAGCACGAACCACATCAAGATTGTGCAACAGACGTTCCTTCTTTGATGAAGGATTAGGACACAGAGAAGGAACAACAATCTCTTGATTGATATTCTTATTAGAAACAACCTTAGGAAGAAAACCAGGTTTGGTAAGCAAAACCACCTTATCTGCATGGAAAATAAGATAAGGGGAATCACACTGTAAAGCAGATAGCTCAGAAACTCTTCGAGCCGAAGAGATAGCAACTAAGAACAAAACTTTCCAAGATAGAAGCTTAATATCTATGGAATGCATAGGTTCAAATGGAACCCCTTGAAGAACTCTAAGGACTAAGTTTAGGCTCCAAGGCAGAGCAACAGGCTTAAATACAGGCTTAATTCTGACCAAAGCCTGACTAAAAGTTTGAACATCTGGAACATCTACAAGACGTTTGTGTAGTAGAATAGACAAAGCAGATATTTGTCCTTTTAGCGAACTATCTGATAATCCCTTCTCCAAACCTTCTTGGAGAAAAGACAATATTCTAGAAATCCTAATCTTACTCCACGAGTAACCTTTGGATTCACACCAATAAAGATATTTGCGCCAAATCTTATGATAGATCTTCCTGGTGACAGGTTTTCTAGCCTGAATCAGGGTATCAATGACCGACTCAGAGAACCCACGCTTTGATAGAATTAGGCGTTCAATCTCCAAGCAGTCAGACGCAGAGAAACTAGATTTGGATGCGAGAACGGACCTTGGATTAGAAGGTCCCGCCTCATTGGCAGGGTCCACGGTGGAACCAAGGACATGCCCACTAGGTCTGCATACCAAGTCCTGCGTGGCCACGCAGGTGCTATCAGAATCACCAAAGCTCTCTCCTGCTTGATTCTGGCAACCAGACGTGGGAGGAGAGAAAGCTGTGGAAATACTTAGGCCAGATTGAAGGACCAAGGTACTGCTAGAGCATCTATCAGTACCGCCTTGGGATCCCGGGACCTGGACCCGTAACGAGGAAGTTTGGCATTCTGACGCGACGCCATCAGATACAATTCTGGTGTGCCCCATAGCTGAATCAGCTGAGCAAATACCTCCGGATGGAGTTCCCACTCCCCCGGATGAAAAGTCTGACGACTTAGAAAATCCGCCTCCCAGTTCTCTACTCCTGGAATGTGGATTGCTGAGAGATGGCAAGAGTGATCCTCTGCCCATCGGATTATTTTGGTTACCTCCATCATCGCTAGAGAACTCCTTGTTCCTCCTTGATGATTGATATAAGCTACAGTCGTGATGTTGTCCGACTGAAACCTGATGAATTTGGCTGCAGCAAGCTGAGGCCACGCCTGAAGCGCCTTGAATATCGCTCTCAGTTCTAGGATGTTTATCGGAAGAAGAGATTCCTCCCGAGACCATAAGCCCTGTGCTTTCAGGGAGTTCCAGACTGCACCCCAGCCTAGCAGGCTGGCATCTGTCATTACAATGAGCCACTCTGGCCTGTGGAAATACATTCCCTGAGACAGGTGGTCCTGAGACAACCACCAGAGAAGAGAATCTCTGCTCTCCTGGTCCAGATGCAGTTGAGGAGATAAATCTGCATAATCCCCATTCCACTGGATGCATAGTTGCAGTGGTCTGAGGTGTAGGCGGGCAAAAGGAACTATATCCATTGCCGCTACCATGAGTCCGATTATCTCCATACACCGAGCCACAGATGGCCAAGGAATGGAATGAAGAGTTCAGCAAGTGGTTAAGAGTTTTGATTTTCTGACCTCCGTCAGAAATATTTTCATTTCTACCGAATCTATCAGAGTCCCTAGAAAGGAAACTCTTGTAAGAGGGAAGAGAGAACTCTTTTTTATGTTCACCTTCCACCAGTGAGATCTCAGAAAAGCCAACACAATGTCCGTGTGAGACTTGGCTAGCTGAAAAGTCGACGCCTGGATTAAGATGTCGTCTAGATAAGGCGCCACTGCTATGCCCCGAGGTCATAGAACCACCAGAAGGGACCCTAGCACCTTTGTGAAAATTCTTGGAGCCGTGGCTAACCCAAAGGGAAGAGCCACAAACTGGTAATGCCTCTCTAGAAAGGCAAATCTGAGAAATTGATGATGATTTCTGTGAATAGGGATGTGAAGATATGCATCCTTTAAGTCCACGGCTGTCCTATATTGACCTTCCTGGATCAGAGGCAGAATAGTCCGAATGGTTTCCATCTTGAATGATGGAACTTTGAGGAACTTGTTTAGAATTTTGAGATCCAAGATTGGTCTGAAAGTTCCCTCTTTTGTGGGAACCACAAACAGGTTTGAGTAGAACCCTAGCCCCTGTTCCTCTTTTGGGAAGAAGATCTTCTACACAGCGTAAGAACGCCTCTCTCTTTGTCTGGTTTACAGACAATCGAGAAATATGAAATCTCCCCCTTGGAAGGGAGTCTTTGAATTCCAGAAGATATCCCTGGGACACAATTTCTAAAGCCCAGGGATCGTGAACATCTCTTGCCCAAGCCTGAGCGAAGAGAGAGAGTCTGCCCCCTACTAGATCCGGTCCCGGATCGGGGGCTACCCCTTCATGCTGTCTTAGAGGCAGCTGCAGGCTTTTTGGCCTGTTTACCCTTGTTCCAAGCCTGGTTAGGTCTCCAGACTGACTTGGATTAGGCAAAATTCCCCTCTTGCTTTGCAGCAGAGGAAGCTGAAACGGAACCACTCTTGAAGTTCCGAAAGGAACAAAAATTATTTTGTTTGATCTATCCTGAGGAAGGGCATGACCTTTCCCTCCAGTGATGTCTGAAATAATCTCTTTCAGTTCAGGCCCGAATAGGGTCTTTCCTTTGAAAGGGATGTTCAAAAGTTTAGATTTAGATGACACATCAGCAGACCAGGACTTAAGCCATAACACCCTGCGTGCTAAAATGGCCGCTAATTTAGCCAGTTGAAAAGCGGCATCTATAATAAAAGAATTAGCCAACTTAAGGGCCTTGATTCTGTCCATAATCTCCTCTAATGGAGTCTCCATCTGAAGAGCCTCTTTTAGAGTCTCAAACCAGAAAGCAGCTGCAGTAGTTACAGGAACAATGCACGCAATAGGTTGGAGAGAAAAACCCTGATGAACAAAAATTTTCTTCAGGAGACCCTCTAATTTTTTATCCATAGGATCTTTGAAAGCACAACTGTCTTCAATAGGTATAGTTTTACGCTTAGACAGAGTAGAAATAGCTCCCTCCACCTTAGGAACTGTCTGCCTCGAGTTCCGCATGGTGCCAGATATGGGAAACATTTTCTTAAAAACAGGAGGGGGAGAGAACGGAATACCTGGTCTATCCCACTCCTTAGTAATAATATTCACAATCCTCTTAGGGACTGGAAAAACATCAGTGTAAACAGGAACCTCTAAGTATTTATCCATTTTACACAATTTCTCTGGAACCACTATAGGGTCACAATCATCTAGAGTCGCTAATACCTCCCTGAGCAATAAGCGGAGGTGTTCAAGCTTAAATTTAAAGGCCGTCATATCAGAATCTGTCTGAGGAAGCGTCTTTCCTGAATCAGAAATTTCTCCCTCAGATAACAAATCCCATGCACCCATTCCAGACTTGGGTTAACTGCCTGTGGCTCTGGTGACATCACAGCTTTTTTGCAGTGCTATTTAGCACCCAGGGCTGGATGTTGCTGAGTCACAGGATGTGTACCTGGTCCGGTCTTGGAGTGCAGTTCCCTTCCATGTTTTGTATTTTCTCTGGGTGATTACATCCACCTGTGCACCCCTTCTTTGTTCTCAGTCTGTTTGGCTTTGTGAGCTCGCATGATGGTGTGGCTGTGTTAAGGACTCAGGCAATGGAAAGGACCTTGACGTGGTGCCTGAACTTTCCCATTTGGCCAGATGCGGTAACTAACCTTTCCAGTTGTGATTTTATCTTAGCTGTGAGCTAGCTGGTGAATGCTGGGTGTTTCTATGTGTTGTATTACTTTTTGTTTGTAATCCCCATTGTTTCTTGCACCCATTCCGGACTGGGGTTAACTGCCTGTGGCTCTGGTGACATCACAGCTTTTTTGGAGTGCTATTTAGCACCCAGGGCTGGATGTTGCTGAGTCACAGGATGTGTACCTGGTCCGGTCTTGGAGTGCAGTTCCCTTCCATGTTTTGTATTTTCTCTGGGTGATTACATCCACCTGTGCACCCCTTCTCAGTCTGTTTGGCTTTGTGAGCTTGCATGATGGTGTGGCTGTGTTAGGGACTCAGGCAACGGAAAGGACCTTGACGTGGTGCCTGAGCTTTCCCATTTGGCCAGATGCAGTAACTAACCTTTCCAGTTGTGATTTTATCTTAGCTGTGAGCTAGCTGGTGAGTGCTGGGTGTTTCTATGTGTTAAATCCCTCACCCCTACTTCAGAGCATTCAGACGGCTCAGCATTTTTTCTAAACCCAGAGCTGTCCCGCTTTTCTTGTAAACCAGGCAGTTTAGATAAAACCTCTGTGAGGGTTGTATTCATAACTGTGGCCATGTCTTGTAAAGTAAAAGAATTTGACGCACTAGAGGTACTTGGCGTCACTTGTGCGGGCGTTACTGGTTGTGACACTTGGGGAGAGCTAGATGGCGAACCCTTATTTACTTCTGACTGAGAATCATCTATTGCTCTATTTTTAATTGCTAATATATGTTCTTTATAGTTTATAGACATATCCGTACAATTGGGACACATTCTAAGAGGGGGTTCCAAAAATGGCTTCCAAACATATTAAACAAGGATTTTCCTTGGTGTCAGACATGTTAAACAGGCTAGTAATGTAACAAGCAAGCTTGGAAAACACTGTAATCAAAGTGAAAAACACTTAGAAATAAAACGGTACTGTGCCTTTAAGAGAAAAAAAGATGCACCAGTTCTGCAAAACAGTGTAAAAAAGCAGTACACTTAACAAATTTTTTACAGTAGCATTATAAAGACTTGGTAACTTTGCACAGCTATGCAAATAAACAATTGACCCCTTAATGGCAAAAACGGATTGAAAAAACATTAAACCCAGTAAAAAAGACTTTCAGCACCTTGTCACAGCTCTGCTGTGGCTCCTACCTGCCCTTCAGAACAATTTGTGGGGAAAAAAACTTCTTTAACAGCCCTCAAACACAGCAGGAAACTCAGGAGAAGCAGTGATATGTCTCAGAGGAAAGGAAACTGCGCAACTGAGGCGTGAAAATAGGCCCCTCCCACCTCACTCGATGTTTTGAGGCCTATCAGAGAAACACCAGAGTGTCTCTTAATTAACCATGTGAGTTACAAAATTCAAAACCAAGCCACAATGACCCCTTTAGTCCCTTCAAAAAACGTTATAAATGCATCAATAAACAAAACGTTTTTTCCTAACAGTGTCACCAGCCCTTTAGTCCCTTCAGAAAACGTTATAATTGCATCAATAAACAAAACATTTTTTCATAACAGTGTCACTAGTAACTAATGAGCCCTTCAAGCAAGCTGAAATTCCTATTAAAATGTCTGAATACAGCTTACCCTTCCCTCATGGGGATATTGCCAGCTTTTTCTAGAATTAACACAGTCTGTCTAGAAAAATATAGACTTAACATACCTCATATGCAGCTTAGCCTGCAAACTGTTCTCCCAACTGAAGTTTTCCAGTACTCTTCAGGCCTTGTGAGAACAGCAGTGGATCTTAGTTACAAAGTGCTAAGATCATCATCCTCCTTGCAGAAATCTTCATCCCTTTTCTGCCATAGAGTAAATAGTACACACCAGTACCATTTAAAATAACAAACTTTTGCTTGAGAAGTAAAAAACTTAATATTATAGTCACCACATAGCTCTTTGCCCTTCCTAGCAGTTAAGCAGGCAGAGAGAATGACTGGGGGGTGGAGCTAAGGGGGAGCTATATAGACAGCTCTGCTGTGGTTGTTCTTTCTGCCACTTCCTGTAGGGAAGGAGACTATCCCACAAGTAAGGATGAATCCGTGGACTCGATACATCTTACAAGAGAAATACTTATTTTATTTATGTTTACCCCAACATTCCTAAACTACAGTCAAGGTTATAAATTGCACTTATTTACAGAAATACGCGACTAGCTGGGGCCTAAGCAAGTAAACTACCTTGAATCATGGAAAACATATTGATATTAAACTTCTCAGTCAGCATGACTGAGGAAAACAAAATACAATGTTATAATAGCTGAGCCCTGGTTAGGCTTAAATAAAAAAACAACATGGAGTCTGTTGTGTGATGAAAAATTCATGACAATACTCTTAGTATGTAAAATGCTATTACCTACTATAGGCTTCTTATGTAAATAGGTATCAATTTGATTTGTTGAACTGTTCCCCACCAGAACTAGATCAAGATATTCAATCTTCAATGGATCTCTTACATATGTGAAACTCAAACCAATAGTGTTGGAATTAAGCATATTTAGGAAGACCTCACTATTAGGAGCGGACCCCCTCCCATATAAATAGGAGGTCCTCTCATAAAACACAATATTTCTCCTCTGGGGGCAATCCCTCCATAAATTTGGGACAGCTCCCACCACCCCATATAGAGGTTGTCAAAAGCCGGGGAAAAGGTGGTCCCCATGGCTGTCCCTCTTTTCTGGAGGAAGAACTGACCCACAAAGGAGAAATAATTGTGTGTAAGCAGGAAATTAAGTACTCTCATCACAAAATGCTTGTAGTCCTCCGGGTAACCTGTAAATTTGTCCAAAAATATTTTATGACCTCCATTCCTTTGTCCAGAGGTATACTAGAATACAAGCTTATGACATCTATAGTCATCCAACTATAGTTGTCTTTCCATTCTAGGGAGTCCATCATAGTCAACTGCTGTTTAGTATCCTGCAAATATGAGGGTAATAGCCTTACCAAAGGCTGTAGAACTTTTTCCATCCACTCTCCCAAAGGCTCAAGCAAGGACTCAATCCCAGAAACTATGGGTCATCCTTCCACGTTAGTTAAAGATTTGTGAGTCTTTGGGAGGTGTTGAAAAATTGGTACTCTGGGATTTTTTACACTCAAAAGTAATCATTGGCCTCTTTAAACGTAACATCTGCTCTCATTTCATTACCATGTAGTGAATCCTCTAGTGATTCCTGATCTTTAGGGCTCACTTTAAAATGTTTTTTAAGCGCTAAATTTCTAACAAATTTGTTAAAGTCAACAATTGTTTCAAAAAGGTTAAAGTTGTTAGAAGGAACAAACCCCAAGCTATATGTCAAAACCCTATGTTCTTTTTCTCCCAACTCCACATCTGACAAATTTAGGACTGTTAAATCCTTCCTACATTTGCCCCCTCTTTCATGGGGCCTCCTCCTCTGTTGTTTGACCGGCCTCTCTGAAAAACCTGCTCCTCTCCTGTTCTACCCCCTTCTCTCAAATGAATATTCAGGTTCTCTCTTACAATAGATGGTGTAGATTGTGAAGCCTGTCCTTGTATGGGTGTCTCCTCTCCGCCTCTTACTAAGGCTCTAGTATTTGGATTCATACCCTGTTCTTCTAATGCAACTCTATGTGTACTATTAATAGCCTCAGATATATTAAATTTCACATCATTTAGGTACTCTTTTATCCTGTCTCTGGCTTCCCTAGTGGTGAGTCCCACATATTGTATATTGCACTCTATACATGGGACCAGGTAGATAATAAAGGTTGTACGACAGTTTTTTACATGTGTCTATGTCAAACACCCTCTGTGTGACAGCAGACTGAAATTGCTTGCCTGTCATTGTGTATGTACAAGCCTTACAGCTACCAGAACCACACCTATAGTGTCCCTTACATTGCAACCAACTGCTAACTCTCTGTTTTTTATTACTTTTAACCTCACTAAGAGCGAGGATATTACCCATTTTTCTATTCCTTATGGGCACACATTTGCATCCATTATGTACCCAAGGGCAGAGTACCTCATCACCCTGTAAAATTGGCAGACATCTTTGGATGATATTAGAAAACTCTTCAAATTGGTTTCTATAATTATTAACAAAGGTAGGCTTATCATCTCCTATTCCCTTTATGTTCTTACCACCCCTATAGATAATTGTGTTCCTATCCATTTCATCTACCTCCTTATAGGCCTTATCAATTAGATATTTGGGGTAGCCCCTCAGTTAGAAACACTTTCTGAAATATACTGCTTGTTCTACTGCTTGTTCCTCAAAATTCTTTGGTTGAACAATTCCTTTTCAGCCTGATAATGATAAATTCACCCTTTAATATTCAATATCTTGTGTGTCTGGGGTGCATACTCTTAGCATGTAAAAAGCTGTTACCTGCTATAGGCTTCCTATGTAAATAGGTCTCAATTTGATTTGTTGAACTGTTCCCCACCAGAACTAGATCAATATATGCAGGTAGGATAGAAAGAGGAGGTAGGTTTAAATTTGGCATCAATTTGTTCCGTACCCACAGATTCCATTTCTAAGCTTAATAAAGCCAAGTAATCATTGGCCTCTTTAAACGTAATATCTGCTCTCATTTCATTACCATTTAGTGAAGCCTACTGATCTTTAGGGCTCGCTTTAAAATGTTTTTTTAAGCGTTAAATTTCTAACAAATTTGTTAAGGTCAACAATTGTTTCAAAAAAGTTAAAGTTGTTAGAAGGAACAAACCCCAAGCCATATCTCAAAACCCTATGATCTATTTCTCCCAACTCCACATCTGAAAAATTTAGGACTGCTATATCTTGTACTTTGTTTTCTGTGTGTTGGACCTTAGGACATATCTGTTCCTTCCTACATTTGCTCCCACCTTTATGGGGCCTCCTCCTCTGTTGACTGGCCTCTCTGAAAAATCTGCTCCTCTCCTGTTCTACCCCTTCTCTCAAATGTATATTCGGGTTCTCTCTTACAATAGATAGTGTAGATTGTGAATCCTGTCCTTGTATGGGTGTCTCCTCTCCGCCTCTTACTAAGGCCATAGTATTAGGATTCATACTCTGTTCTTCTAAGGCAACTCTATATGTACTATTAATAGCCTCAGATCTATTAGAACTCTCAAGTGTAGTTACATCTTGTACATAGTTGGTAGCACTTTGTGCCCCTTGGAGTAGTTCAATGTCCTTATTCAGTTCAATGTTATTGTCATCTCCTTCTATTACGTCTGGAACGGAGGAAGATATGCCGACATACAGTAAGTCTCTTTGAAATTGTTAGACTTAACTGGCGGCTCAACTTTAGGGACTGTTCCAAATTAGCAACAGGTAAAGGATACATTTTTTTAAACCTAGAAGAAGACTTAAAAGATGTACCAGGTTTAGACCATTCTTTAGCAATCACATTAGATATGGCGTCTGGAATAGGAAAAACTTCAGGTGTAATAACAGTAGTCTTAAAGGGCCATTAAACCCATTTTTTTTCTTTAATGATTCAGATAGAGAATACAATTTTAAACAACATTCCAATTTACTTCTATTATCTAATTTGCTGCAATCTTTAGATATCCTTTGTTAAAGAAATAGCAATGCACATTGGTGAGCCAATCACATGAGGCATCTATGTGCAGCCACCAATCAGAAGCTACTGAGCCTATCTAGATATGCTTTTCAGGAAAGAATATCAAGAGAATGAAGCAAATTAGATAATTGAAGTAAATTAGAAAGTTGTTTAAAATGGTATACTCTATCTGAATCATGAAAGAAAAAATGTAGGTTGAATGTCCCTTTAAATACAGAATTTAAACAATTACTAGATTTATCATCAGGAGGTATAGGCTCTTCAATACCCAAAGTAAATAATACTTCCTTTAAAAGAGAGCGAATATGTTCAATCTTAAATAAAAAAAGATTTGTCAATTTCTGTCTCTGATGTAGGAGCCTCTGAATCAGAGAAACCCCCATTAGTAGAAGATACAGCAGTATTCTGTCTGTCAGTACACAATTCATTAGACTTAGGAAAATTTGGTAAAGTCCTTTTATGTTTATTTGAAGGCGGTATAGCAGTCATGGCCTTCTCTATGGCTGCAGCAATAAAATCTTTCATTTCTGCAAGAATGCCTTTTACATTAGACTGAGATGGACTGACAGATGCATTTGTACATGTAATAAATTATCAAAACAGGAGCCACACAATTGAGCTGAATAATTCAGACCAGCCTTTTTACAACAAACACACTTAGCTTTCGTAGAAACATGTTCATACAGCTCAGTTCCTATGGTAACATCTGAGGCAGGTTCAGTTTGAAACATAATTGCAAAAAAAAAAAAACATTTGAAAAATATATTATATTTGCAAATTTATATCCATGCTCCTATATAAACACAGGCTAGAGAGAATGGGAAACAGAGCGATTATAGTAAAAAAAAAATAGCATCTGATTAAACAGAGTTCTGATTTATAAAAAGAATGTTGCACAAAAGTTCTCCAAATGTTGTTTGAGAGCGCAGAGTGGTTTGGGGCGGTGGGAATCTTAATGCTACACAATGTAAAAAACAGAGGTAAGAAATATAGACATAATATAAAAATATTAAAGATAACTAGCCCCCAGAACACCCATAAGTTTCACAAACTCCACCTGATACATTTTAATTTAAGGATTTCTTTAAATATAAAGAACACGGAATTACTGACTCAAGGCATATATATAACAAACATTATATAACAACTTTATGCCTAATCCATGAGAGTGTCTTTATTTAAAAAAAAAAAAAATTAAGATTCATACTTACCATTTAAGACACCCATCCACATATTGCAGACAGCCAAACCAGTACTGAAACATATCAGCAGAGGTAATGGTAGAGGAGTATAACGTTGATCTGTAAAGGGAGGCAGCAGATAAATCCCTGAGACTGAATTTACAAAGAGCTTGTATGCAAAGCTTTCCCAGAGGCAAAAACATGGTGGCATCAAGCCCGTCACTTCCCTTAGACAAACACTGTACTAAGAGAGGAACTGGGCTTCAATATACTTAGAAGCACCTTTCACTTGAAGAAATTAAGCACATCATGCTTCACCACCTACTAGGGAGGCAAAGTTTTTAAAACTGAGGTATGAGTGAGGTTGGATGTATATTTATAGACATTTGAGGTTTGGGAAACTTTGCCCCTTCCTGGTAAGAATGTATATTCCATCAGTAAAAAGCTTGTGGACTCTTGCCACCTATATGAAATAAATACACACTTAAACAGAGTATACACTCACCAGCCACTTTATTAGTTACACCTTGCTAGTACCGGGTTGGACCCCCTTTTCTCTTCAGAACTGCCTTAATTCTTTGTGGCATAGATTAAACAAGGTGTTGGAAACATTCCTCAGACATTTTGGTCCATATTGACATGAAGCATCATGCATTTGCTGGAGATTTGTCAGCTGCACTTCCATGAGTGAGATCTGGTTACTGTGGAGGCCATTGGAGATCAAAAGAACTCATTGTCATGTTCAAGATACCAGTTTGAAATAATTTTAAATAATTTGAGCTTTGTGACATGGTGCATTATCCTGCTGGAAGTAGCCATCAAAAGATGGGTACACTGTAGTCATAAAGGGATGGAGATGGTCAGCAACAATACACGGTAGGCTGTGGTGTTTAAACAATGCTCAATTGGCACTAAGGGGGCCAAAGTGTGCCAAGAAAATATCCTCCACACCATTACACCACCACCACCAGCCTGAACAGTTGCTACAAGGCAGGATGGATCCATGCTTTCATGTTGTTTATGCCAAATTCTGAATGTCGCAGCTGACATTGAGACTCATCAGATGAGGCAACGTTTTTCCAATCTTCTATTGTCCAATTTTTGTGAGCCTGTGCGTATTGTAGTCTGTTTCCTGTTCTTAGCTGACAGGAGTGGCACCCGGTGTGGTCTTCTGCTGCTGTAGCCCATCTGCTTCAAGGTTTGACGTGTTGTGTGTTCAGAGATGGTATTCTGCATACCTTGGTTGTAACAAGTGGTTATTTGAGTTACTGTTGCCTTTCTATCATCTCAAACAAGTCTGCCCATTCTCATATGACCTCTGACATCAACAAAACATTTTTATCCACACAACTGCCGCTCACTGGATGTTTTGTCTTTTTCGGACCATTCACTGTAAACTCTAAAGATGGTTGTGCGTAAAAATCCCAGTAGATCAGCAGTTTTTGAAATATTTAGACCAGCCCATCTGGCACTAACAACCATGCCACGTTCAAAGTCACTTAAATACGAAATACAGTGTGAAAAAGAGTTAGCGCTGGGAGCACGGATCAAAATATGTGAAAATAATAGTTATATTATGAATATATGAAAAAAGTGATAATAATACTAATATTAAAAATGTGTGACTTTGTGGAATATATAGAAAAGATTATAAATAACAGATATAAACAATTACCTATGCAAAGGACAACTAACAGGTGTGGAAAGGAGATGGAGTACAATTTATTAAAACAACATAAAATCATGAAACAGGCAAGGGACGTCTCCCTTAGTGAAAAAATCAGCTCCCTAGGGGGTAAAATAGTGTATACGCAGCATAAAATAAAAGTTATTTAAAAACAATTGAACCAAGGCCTATGGCTGTGAAAGTCAAGTTAAGGTACCTTAAGGCGTCTGTAGTGGATTCCAATGAAACCCTGTATAAGGAGGAAATTTGTTACCTATGGGGGCCGATCTTACGGCTTGTGTCCACTTTGGCGTTACCGACCGTGACCAGGATGCGGTTATTTATGAGAAACTCAAGTGATTCTCCTGACGTCACTGGGGTGAACGTGAAGGTGCGTAATGTAGCAATAAAAGAGCAACACTGTAGCAATAATGATAACCAAATGGTGAATGGAATCAGTCACTTGCTAGCAAAAGAAAAGGAGACATTATGTGTCACAGGGATTCCCAATAGAAGGGGTTGCTTCGAGTGTTTCAAAATAATGGTTCTTTCAGTCAATGTCCCCTCTTTCCTGATAGCAGAAGGAAGTCCTGGGGGTCGATGTAAAGGAACTTGGCGGTCACTTGTGGGGACACTTTAGATGACTCGGTGTACTTAACGGCTACTTTTATTAACCAAGTACATATGGCGGTTACTCCTGGTAACTTGTTGAACTTAACAGTCGCTAGTAGCGACTTAATGCCGGTGACTTGTGGAGCTTGGTGGTCGCTAGTAGCGACTTAATGCCGGTGACTTGTGAAGCTTGGCGGTCGCTAGTAGCGACTTGATGGTTACTCCCGGTAGCTTGTTGAACTTGGTGGTTGCTAGTAGCGACTTGGAGGTTTCTTCTAGCGCCTAAGTTAAAGGAAACTTTTCAGCTACTAGAAATAGTGTCTCTATTAGAAGTCTTCTCTAATAGAGACACTATTTCTAGTAGCCGAAAAGTTTCCTTTAACTTCAAGTTCACCCCAGTGAAGTCAGGAAAATCACGTAAGTTTCTCATAAATAACCGCATCCAGGTAACGGTCGGTAACGCCAAAGTGGACACAAGCCGTAAGATCGGCCCCCATAGGTAACAAATTTCCTCCTTATACAGGGTTTCATTGGAATCCACTACAGAGGCCTTAAGGTACCTTAACTTGACTTTCACAGCCATAGGCCTTGGTTCAATTATTTTGAAATAACTTTTATTTTATGCTGCGTATACGCTACTTTACCCCCTAGGGAGCTGATTTTTGCACTAAGGGAGACGTCCCTCCCCTGTTTCATGATTTTATGTTATATGTTGTTTTAATAAATTGTACTATATCTCCTGTCCACACCTGTTAGTTGTCCTTTGCATAGGTAATTGTTTATATCTGTTATTTATAATCTTTTCTATATATTCCACAAAGTCACATATTTTTAATATTAGTATTATTATCACTTTTTTCATATATTCATAATATTACTTTAATTTTCACATATTTTGATCCGTGCTCCCAGCGCTAACTCTTTTTCACACTGTATTTCGTATTTCTTATTTTTTGTATTCTTTGAGGGGAACACACGAGTTTAGCAGGATCATTTCATTTCCTTTAGTGCTTCTTCTTTCCTCTCTTCACACCACAAAGTCACTTAAATTCCATTTCTTCAACATTCTAATGCTCGGTTTGAACTTCAGCAAGTTATCTTCACCACATCTAGATGCCTAAATGCATTGAGTTGCTGCCATGTGATTGGCTGATTAGCAATTTGTGTTACCAAGCACTTGAACAGGTGTTTTCCTAATAAAGTGGCCGGTGAGTGTATATGTAATCTGTGTATCCACTCTAAAGGATGCCATTTTATAGAAATGGGGACAGTTTAGTAAGCTCCATATAAAAATAATACCAATAAATACAAATAAAACCACATTTAATTTTCATAATACAAATAAAAGCAGTAATGGACACATGCAAGAAGTCTAATGAACAGGATTCTAAAACAGTAAGGACCAAGAAATATAAGTGAGAACAGAACCCTCCTAATGAGAAAAAAACCCAAAAACTATATTAGTTAAAAATACTTAAATAGGAAGGGGCGGAGCCTAGCCACGCTGGTAGATGGCTGCACATTAACCAAGCTCCGTATTCCCCAGTGTTCTAACCCAAAGATTTGTGCACCCTTCCGCTACAAAATCTCATATTTATAGTGCCATCAACTTCCTAAAGAGGAGCTGAACATTTTCCTGCCTAACGCTCCAGAACAAAGCAGAACTTAGAGTGCAAAGAGCCCGGAGAAGAAGCCGACAGAAGCCTCGGCCTAAGCCCAACACGGCACACATAACAGATGCAGAAGCCCTGAACAAACAACTTCTTATAACACTGTAACCACAGGGCCACCAGAGTTAGAGGATATCACAGCGTACGCCAGCATAAGGGACATAAGCGTGTCAGATATATATATATATAATAGAACAGACATACACTCCAGATTCCTATAGAGATGCCCGGGGTGCAACAGAAAGTATGCACTGTATAATGAAGAGAGTGCAGTCACCGGGTCTTATTTACAAAATTTATTCCATAGAACGTTTTCGAGGGTTTAGCCCCTTCCTCTGACAGGATGTATGTCTGAGAAAGGGGCTAAGCCCCCAAAAACATTAACATCTATGGAATAAAATTTGTAAATATATTTATATATATAGTGCAAATTTTCAAGTTTTTATGCCTTACCCTGACTAGTACTGAGGTCATTTTGTTACAGTGCTATATTAAATAGTTGACCCATTTACATTTTTTCCTCATAACTTTTTACACAACACTTTATTGCACATTCAGAGAATGTTTGTAGTAAAATGTAGGTACCCTACAAATCCTGTTTTGTACAGATGTCAGAACACTCAAGTAGGCATGATTTAAGACCACAGGGCAGATATCAGGGAAGGACAACTATTTTGCACACAATGGACTTTTTTTTTGTAAGTCTAAGTGATGACTGACATTGGTACTTGAGTGTTGAATGCCAGTGTATGCATGAAATGATATATTTCATGGTAGTGTGAGCTTTTAATGTCAATAAGTCATCAGAAAACAAATAAAATCTCAGTGGAAAATTATTGTAAAAAAGTAGACTGGATTCTGTTTGAGAACAGATATTAATTTTGAATGCCTGTGTGTTCGTATGTATGTCTGTCAGTGCCTGCGTGTGCGTATGTACGTCTGTCTGTGCCTGTGTGTGAGTATGTATGTCTGTCTGTGCCTGTGTGTGAGTATGTATGTCTGTCAGTGCCTGCGTATGCGTATGTACGTCTGTCTCAGCCTGTGTGTGTGTATGTATGTCTGTCAGTGCCTGCGTGTGCGTATGTATGTCTGTCTGTGCCTGTATGTGTGTGTGTGTATATGTCTGTCAGTGCCTGTGTGTGCGTATGTATGTCTGTCAGTGCCTGCGTGTGCGTATGTATGTCTGTGCCTGTGTGTGTATGTCTGTCAGTACCTGCGTGTGCGTATGAATGTCTGTCTGTGCCTGTGAGTGTGCGTATGTATGTATGTCTGTCAGTGCCTGTGTGTGCGTATGTATGTCTGTCAGTGACTGTGTGTGTATGTATGTTTATCAATGCCTGTGTGTGCGTATGTATGTCTGTCAGTGCCTGTGTATGTCTGTCAATGCCTGTGTGTGCATGCGGGTGCCTGATTGAGCATGTGGGTTTCTGTAGGTGGCTGTTTTTGCTGAGTTTATGCTTATCTGTGTATGTAAATGTTTGTGGATGCATGTTTGTGTGGATGCATGTGTATGTTTGTATAAGCCTGAGTGTGAATGCCTGTAGTTTTCTGTATTTGTGCAAACTCATGTGTGGGTGTCTATGGCTACTTTTCTATATGTGCCTGTTATTCTTATTTAAAAAAAAAAAAAACTTAAATAGAAGAATAGAAAAAGTACCCCCTCCACACAGCGATACACATGTAGCAGTAGCAAGAGATAAAGCAGACGACGACTGATTCATCAGAGAAGCAGAGTAGATGCAAATGTTAGTGCAGTGAGAAGAAGATAACTAAAGCCAGAAAGCTGTTAAAAAATAAATAACTGTGCAAACCGTAATAATCCGAGTCGTGAGAGTGACTCAACAGAGCGGGAAAAATAATAAATATGTAATGGAGCTGAAATTTGCAAAGTAATAGGAGCGCGTTGTGAAAATAGTAAAAGATGGATCATCAAAAGTATTGAAAGCGCAAGCGCAACAGTGCTGTAAAGGAGACGGCACTTAAAGGGCCACTATACCCAAAATCTTTCTTTCATGATTCAGATACACAATACAAATTTAAACAATATTACAATTTACTTCTATTATTTATTTTGCTTCATTTTTTAGATATCCTTAGTTGAAGAAAAAGCAATGCACATGGCTGAGCCAATCACATGAGGCTTCTATGTGCAGCAACCAATTAGCAGCTACTGAGCATATCTAGATATGCTTTTCCGCAAAGAATATCAAGAGAATAAAACAAATTAGATAATAGAAGTAAATTAGAAAGATGTTTAAAATTGCATTCTCTTTCTAAATCATGAAAGAAAAAATGTGGATTTCATGTCCCTTTAACCCTTTAATGACCACAGCACTTTTCCATTTTATGTCCGTTTGGGACCAAGGCTATTTTTACATTTTTGCAGTGTTTGTGTTTAGCTGTAATTTTCCTCTTACTCATTTACTGTACCCACACATATTATATACCGTTTTTCTCGCCATTAAATGGACTTTCCAAAGATACCATTATTTTCATCATATCTTATAATTTACTATAAAAAAAATTATAAAATATGAGAAAAAAACACACTTTTTCTAACTTTGACCCCCAAAATCTGTTACACATCTACAACCACCAAAAAACACCCATGCTAAATAGTTTCTAAATTTTGTCCTGAGTTTAGAAATACCCAATGTTTACATGTTGTTTGCTTTTTTTGCAAGTTATAGGGCAATAAATACAAGTAGCACTTTGCTATTTCCAAACCATTTTTTTTTTCAAGATTAGCGCTAGTTACATTAGAACACTAATATCTTTCAGGAATCCCTGAATATCCCTTGACATGTATATATTTTTTTTTAGAAGACATCCCAAAGTATTGATCTAGGCCAATTTTGGTATATTTCATGCCACCATTTCACCGCCAAATGCGATCAAATACAAAAAATCGTTCACTTTTTCACAAACTTTTGGTTTCTCACTGAAATTATTTACAAACAGCTTGTGCAATTATGGCATAAATGATTGTAAATTTTTCTTTGGGATCCCCTTTGTTCAGAAATAGCAGACATATATGGCTTTGGCGTTGCTTTTTGGTAACTAGAAGGCTGCTAAATGCCACTGTGCACCACACGTGTATTATGCACAGCAGTAAAGGGGTTAATTAGGGAGCATCTAGGGAGCTTTTTGGGGTAATTTTAGCTGTAGTGTAGTAGACAACCCCAAGTAATGATCTAGGCCCATTTTGGTATATTTCATGCCACCATTTCACCGCCAAATGCGATCAAATTAAAAAAAATCACTGAACTCATTTACAAACAGCTTGTGCAATTATGGCACAAATTGTTGTAAATGCTTCTCTGGGATCCCCTTTGTTCAGAAATAGCAGACATATATGGCTTTGGCATTGCTTTTTGGTAATTAGAAGGCCGCTAAATGCCGCTGCGCATCACACGTGTATTATGGCTAGCAGTGAAGGGGTTATTTAGGTAGCTTGTAGGGAGCTTGCAGGGTTAATTTTAGCTTTAGTGTAGAGCTCAGCCTCCCACCTGAAACATCAGACCCCCTGATCCCTCCCAAACAGCTCTCTTCCCTCCCCCGCCCCACAATTGTCCCCGCCATCTTAAGTACTGGCAGCAACTCTGCCAGTACTAAAATAAAAGATATATTTAGGCTTTTTTGGTTGTTTTTTTTAAGCATATTTACATATGCTGCTGTGTAGGAGCCCCCCTTAGCCCCCAACCTGACTGATCCCCCACCAAACAGCTCTCTAACCCTCCCCCTCTGCCGTAATGGCCGCCATCTTGGGTACTGGCTGTCTGCCAGTACCCAGTTTAGAATAAAACAGTTGCTTTTTTATTTTTTCCCCATTTTCTGTAGTGTAGCTCCCCCCCCCACCAAAGAACAAACCCCTACCCCTCCTAGATACCTTTGATTGTTTTTGTTTTTTTTAAATAAAATACTTTTTTTCTGACACTTTTAGCACAATCTTTTCTGTAGTGTAGCGGTTCCCACCCGCTCCCGCGCCCGCCGCCCCCCGTGCACACGCGCACGCCTGTGCGCGCCCCCCAATCGGCCCCGCCCCCGATCCCGCCCCCTCTACATTACCCAGCCCACCCGCCTCCCAAGTCGACTCCCACCCACCAATGATACCGGCCATTGATGTCCGGTGCAGAGAGGGCCACAGAGTGGCTCTCTCTGCATCGGATGGCTATCTAGAGTTATTGCAGGATGCCTCCATATCGAGGCATCACTGCAATAACCGGAAAGCCGCTGGAAGTGAGCAGGATCGCTTCCAGCTGCTTTCCACACCGAGGACGTGCAGGGTACGTCCTCAGGCGTTAACTGCCTTTTTTTTGAGGACGTACCCTGCACGTCCTCGGTCATTAAGGGGTTAATGTATTGAGAGCGTGCAAATTAATAGTGCTAAGCAAAAATAAAAAAACAAACCACAAACGTGTGATTGTCTTAACAGAAAAATAAAACCATAAAAAAAACTGCCAACAGAATAAAAATAGAAAAGTACATAAGTTTAAAGGGACAGTCTACCATAGAATTGTTATTGTTTTAAAAGATAGATAATCTCTTTATTATCCATTCCCCGGTTTTGCATAACCAACACATTTATATTAATATACTTTTTACCTCTGCAATTACCTTGTGTCTAGGAACCGTCTTCCAGCCCCCTGATCACATGACTGTGACTGTTTATTATCTATTGTCTTAAATTTAGCATTGTATTGTGCTAGATCTTAAATAACCCCCTGTGCCTGAACACAGTGTTATCTATATGGCCCACGTGTACTTTGTGTCTCTTTGTGTTGAAAAGAGATTTAAAAATCATGTGATAAGAGGCAGCCCTCAAAGGCTTAGAAATTAGCATATGAGCCTACCTATGTTTAGTTTAAACTAAGAATACCAAGAGAAAAAAGCAAATTTGATGATAAAAGTAAATTGGAAAGTTGATTAAAATTAAAAGTCCTATCTGAATAATGAAAGTTTAATTTATACTAGACTGTTCCTTTAAGTGGGCAAAAAGAAAGAAAACTTCACTAAGAGAATCCTAATAGCTCACAATAAAAAGTATCCTCCCATAAACTACTAGACTAATTGGAAATAAAGTCTAGAGTATAAAGTGGTAGTGTCTGTAAATGTTAGTAGTGTCCGCTAGCTATAAAATACCTCATAAATGGTGTACCTGCTAATAGGCTGTGGACTATGTGAGTGCATAAAAATGCTCAATTACCTTGAGATGCACCCACACTACAATTGCTTACCAGCTGCAGAAAAAAATGTTTCAGGTACAGAGAACATATCCACTGATGTCTACATCACAGCAGAAGATCTATGAAAGCAGTATATTGACAAGCCAACAGGAGGGACCACAAAACCTGTGGCAAGCTTGTGACACTACCCCATACTCCAATCTTCCCTCTGTCTCTCAATAGCAGTTCTCTGAGGGGCCTTAAATCATTCTGAGGACCCCTCTAAATGAAGAACCTGGAGCACCTCAATTCTTCACCTTCCTTCTGTGATGCCAAAGACTGGCATACCAGAGAGGTGGGAGGGATTATGTAGTCTAGGAATTTTGGGATCTTTGCTTCCTCCTAGTGGCCAGAAGATAAATTCCCAGGAATAATGTCCTGTGGACACTCACCACCTTTATGACAGAAAATGTTCCAGTTCTCATTGATTACCGATTGATATATTGTGCTCAGTAACTTCTAGAAAAGCAAAGTGACAGTTATTTACAATGTTCAATATATTTTGCAACACCCTCTTGTGAAAACTAGAGTATTTATATGATGATTAAAAATATTACAAATTATGAGATGGCAGATGTGGTGGTACTCTGTATCAGTAAGTTCCCCCGCAAAAAAAAAAAAATATATATATATATATATATATATATATATATATATATACACACACACAAACACACATACACACAGTGGGTATTGAAAAGAATGAAAATAATCACATTGTGTTGCTTTGCAGCCTGAAATAAAGACAGACACAGTTTTTGTTTATCCAGTTGTAATTACTCAGTGCAACTTATAACATCCAAGTGAAGATATAACACCAACATGTCAGGCAAAAATAAAGACAAAAAACATAATTTATGTAAGAACTTACCTGATAAATTCATATCTTTCATATTGGCAAGAGTCCATGAGCTAGTGACATATGGGATATACAATCCTACCAGGAGGGGCAAAGTTTCCCAAACCTCAAAATGCCTATAAATACACCCCTCACCACACCCACAATTCAGTTTAACAAATAGCCAAGCAGTGGGGTGATAAAGAAAGGAGTAGAAAGCATCAACAAAGGAAAATTGGAAATAAGTGTGCTTTATACAAAAAATCATAACCACCATAAAAAGGATGGGCCTCATGGACTCTTGCCAATATGAAAGAAATTAATTTATCAGGTAAGTTCTTACATAAATTATGTTTTGTTTCATGTAATTGGCAAGAGTCCATGAGCTAGTGACATATGGTATATCAATACCCAAGATGTGGAGTCTTCCACTCAAGAGTCACTAGAGAGGGAGGGAATAAAATAAAAACAGCCATATTCCGCTGAGAAAATAATCCACAACCCAAAAAATAAGTTATTTTCATTTTTTGAAAGAAAAAAACTTAAATCAAAAGCAGAAGAATCAAACTGAAACAGCTGCCTGAAGAACTTTTCTACCAAAAACTGCTTCCGAAGAAGCAAATACATCAAAATGGTAGAATTTAGTAAATGTATGCAAAGAGGACCAAGTTGCTGATTTGCAAATCTGATCAACTGAAGCTTCATTCTGAAAAGCCCACGAAGTGGAGACTGATCTAGTAGAATGAGCTGTAATTCTCTGAGGCGGGGTTTGACCCGACTCTAAATAAGCTTGATGAATCAAAAGTTTCAACCAAGAAGCCAAGGAAATAGCAGAAGCTTTCTGACCTTTCCTAGGACCAGAAAATAAAACAAATAAACTGGAAGTCTTCCTGAAATTTGTAGTAGCTTCCACATAATATTTCAAAGCTCTTACCACATCCAAAGAATGTAAGGATCTCTCCAAAGAATTCTTAAGATTAGGACACAAGGAAGGGACAACAATTTCTCTACTAATGTTGTTAGAATTCACAACCTTAGGTAAAAATTGAAAAGAAGTCCGCAAAACTGCATTATCCTGATGAAAAATCAGAAAAGGAGACTCACAAGAAAGAGCAGATAGCTCAGAAACTCTTCTAGCAGAAGAAATAGCCAAAAGGAACAACACTTTCCAGGAAAGTAGTTTAATGTCCAAAGAATGCATAGGCTCAAAAGGAGGAGCCTGTAAAGCCTTCAGAACCAAATTAAGACTCCAAGGAGGAGAAATTGATTTAATGACAGGCTTAATACGAACTAAAGCCTGTACAAAACAGTGAATATCAGGAAGTATAGCAATATTTCTGTGAAATAAAACAGAAAGAGCAGAGATTTGTCCTTTCAAGGAACTTGCAGACAAACCCTTATCCAAACCATCCTGAATGAACTGTAAAATTCTAGGAATTCTAAAAGAATGCCAGGAGAATTTATGAGAAGAACACCATGAAATGTAAGTCTTCCAAACTCTATAATAAATCTTTCTAGAGACAGATTTACGAGCTTGTAACATAGCATTAATCACTGAGTCAGAGAAACCTCTATGACTTAGAACTAAGCGTTCAATTTCCATACCTTCAAATTTAATGATTTGAGATCCTGATGGAAAAACGGACCTTGAGATAGTAGGTCCGGCCGTAACGGAAGTGGCCAAGGCGGGCAACTGGACATCCAAACCAGATCCACATACCAAAACCTGTGTGGCCATGCTGGAGCCACCAGCAACACAAAAACATAATTTATGTAAGAACTTACCTGATAAATTCATTTCTTTCATATTAGCAAGAGTCCATGAGCTAGTGACGTATGGGATATACATTCCTACCAGGAGGGGCAAAGTTTCCCAAACCTCAAAATGCCTATAAATACACCCCTCACCACACCCACAATTCAGTTTAATGAATAGCCAAGAAGTGGGGTGATAAAAAAGTGCGAAAGCATATAAAATAAGGAATTGGAATAATTGTGCTTTATACAAAAATCATAACCACCACAAAAAAGGGCGGGCCTCATGGACTCTTGCTAATATGAAAGAAATGAATTTATCAGGTAAGTTCTTACATAAATTATGTTTTCTTTCATGTAATTAGCAAGAGTCCATGAGCTAGTGACGTATGGGATAATGATTACCCAAGATGTGGATCTTTCCACACAAGAGTCACTAGAGAGGGAGGGATAAAATAAAGACAGCCAATTCCTGCTGAAAATAATCCACACCCAAAATAAAGTTTAATGAAAAACATAAGCAGAAGATTCAAACTGAAACCGCTGCCTGAAGTACTTTTCTACCAAAAACTGCTTCAGAAGAAGAAAATACATCAAAATGGTAGAATTTAGTAAAAGTATGCAAAGAGGACCAAGTTGCTGCTTTGCAAAGCTGATCAACCGAAGCTTCATTCCTAAACGCCCAGGAAGTAGAAACTGACCTAGTAGAATGAGCTGTAATCCTCTGAGGCAGAGTTTTACCCGACTCAACATAGGCAAGATGAATTAAAGATTTCAACCAAGATGCCAAAGAAATGGCAGAAGCTTTCTGGCCTTTTCTAGAACCGGAAAAGATAACAAATAGACTAGAAGTCTTTCAGAAAGACTTAGTAGCTTCAACATAATATTTCAAAGCTCTAACAACATCCAAAGAATGTAACGATTTCTCCTTAGAATTCTTAGGATTAGGACATAATGAAGGAACCACAATTTCTCTACTAATGTTGTTGGAATTCACAACTTTAGGTAAAAATTCAAAAGAAGTTCGCAACACCGCCTTATCCTGATGAAAAATCAGAAAAGGAGACTCACAAGAAAGAGCAGATAATTCAGAAACTCTTCTGGCAGAAGAGATTGCCAAAAGGAACAAAACTTTCCAAGAAAGTAAGTTAATGTCCAATGAATGCATAGGTTCAAACGGAGGAGCTTGAAGAGCCCCCAGAACCAAATTCAAACTCCAAGGAGGAGAAATTGACTTAATGACAGGTTTTATACGAACCAAAGCTTGTACAAAACAATGAATATCAGGAAGAATAGCAATCTTTCTGTGAAAAAGAACAGAAAGAGCAGAGATTTGTCCTTTCAAAGAACTTGCGGACAAACCCTTATCTAAACCATCCTGAAGAAACTGTAAAAATCTCGGTATTCTAAAAGAATGCCAAGAAAAATGATGAGAAAGACACCAAGAAATATAAGTCTTCCAGACTCTATAATATATCTCTCTAGATACAGATTTACGCGCCTGTAACATAGTATTAATCACAGAGTCAGAGAAACCTCTTTGACCAAGAATCAAGCGTTCAATCTCCATACCTTTAAATTTAAGGATTTCAGATCCTGATGGAAAAAAGGACCTTGTGACAGAAGGTCTGGTCTTAACGGAAGAGTCCACGTTGGCAAGAGGCCATCCGGACAAGATCCGCATACCAAAATCTGTGAGGCCATGCCGGAGCTACCAGCAGAACAAACAAGCATTCCTTCAGAATCTTGGAGATTACTCTTGGAAGAAGAACTAGAGGCGGAAAGATATAGGCAGGATGATACTTCCAAGGAAGTGATAATGCATCCACTGCCTCCGCCTGAGGATCCCGGGATCTGGACAGATACCTGGGAAGTTTCTTGTTTAGATGAGACGCCATCAGATCTATTTCTGGAAGTTCCCACATTTGAACAATCTGAAGAAATACCTCTGGGTGAAGAGACCATTCGCCCGGATGCAACGTTTGGCGACTGAGATAATCCGCTTCCCAATTGTCTATACCTGGGATATGAACCGCAGAAATTAGACAGGAGCTGGATTCCGCCCAAACCAGAATTCGAGATACTTCTTTCATAGCCAGAGGACTGTGAGTCCCTCCTTGATGATTGATGTATGCCACAGTTGTGACATTGTCTGTCTGAAAACAAATGAATGATTCTCTCTGCAGAAGAGGCCAAAACTGAAGAGCTCTGAAAATTGCACGGAGTTCCAAAATATTGATCGGTAATCTCACCTCCTGAGATTCCCAAACTCCTTGTGCCGTCAGAGATCCCCACACAGCTCCCCAACCTGTGAGACTTGCATCTGTTGAAATTACAGTCCAGGTCGGAAGCACAAAAGAAGCCCCCTGAATTAAACGATGGTGATCTGTCCACCACGTTAGAGAGTGTCGAACAATCGGTTTTAAAGATATTAATTGAGATATCTTTGTGTAATCCTTGCACCATTGATTCAGCATACAGAGCTGAAGAGGTCGCATGTGAAAACGAGCAAAGGGGATCGCGTCCGATGCAGCAGTCATAAGACCTAGAATTTCCATGCATAAGGCTACCGAAGGGAATGATTGTGACTGAAGGTTTCGACAAGCTGAAATCAATTTTAGACGTCTCTTGTCTGTTAAAGACAGAGTCATGGACACTGAATCTATCTGGAAACCCAGAAAGGTTACCCTTGTCTGAGGAATCAATGAACTTTTTGGTAAATTGATCCTCCAACCATGATCTTGAAGAAACAACACAAGTCGATTCGTATGAGATTCTGCTAAATGTAAAGACTGAGCAAGTACCAAGATATCGTCCAAATAAGGAAATACCACAATACCCTGTTCTCTGATTACAGACAGAAGGGCACCGAGAACCTTTGTAAAAATTCTTGGAGCTGTAGCTAGGCCAAACGGCAGAGCCACAAACTGGTAATGCTTGTCCAGAAAAGAGAATCTCAGGAACTGAAAATGATCTGGATGAATCGGAATATGCAGATATGCATCCTGTAAATCTATTGTGGACATATAATGCCCTTGCTGAACAAAAGGCAAGATAGTCCTTACAGTTACCATCTTGAACGTTGGTATCCTTACATAACGATTCAATATTTTTAGATCCAGAACTGGTCTGAAGGAATTCTCCTTCTTTGGTACAATGAAGAGATTTGAATAAAACCCCATCCCCTGTTCCGGAACTGGAACTGGCATAATTACTCCAGCCAACTCTAGATCTGAAACACAATTCAGAAATGCTTGAGCTTTCACTGGATTTACTGGGACACGGGAAAGAAAAAATCTCTTTGCAGGAGGTCTCATCTTGAAACCAATTCTGTACCCTTCTGAAACAATGTTCTGAATCCAAAGATTGTGAACAGAATTGATCCAAATTTCTTTGAAAAAACGTAACCTGCCCCCTACCAGCTGAGCTGGAATGAGGGCTGCACCTTCATGTGGACTTAGAAGCAGGCTTTGCCTTTCTAGCAGGCTTGGATTTATTCCAGACTGGAGATGGTTTCCAAACTGAAACTGCTCCTGAGGATGAAGGATTAGGCTTTTGTTCTTTATTGAAACGAAAGGAACGAAAACGATTATTAGCCCTGTTTTTACCCTTAGATTTTTTATCCTGTGGTAAAAAAGTTCCTTTCCCACCAGTAACAGTTGAGATAATAGAATCCAACTGAGAACCAAATAATTTGTTACCCTGGAAAGAAATGGAAAGTAGAGTTGATTTAGAAGCCATATCAGCATTCCAAGTTTTAAGCCATTAAGCTCTTCTAGCTAAAATAGCTAGAGACATAAACCTGACATCAACTCTGATAATATCAAAAATGGCATCACAGATAAAATTATTAGCATGCTGAAGAAGAATAATAATATCATGAGAATCATGATCTGTTACTTGTTGCGCTAAAGTTTCCAACCAAAAAGTTGAAGCTGCAGCAACATCAGCCAATGATATAGCAGGTCTAAGAAGATTACCTGAACACAGATAAGCTTTTCTTAGAAAGGATTCAATTTTCCTATCTAAAGGATCCTTAAACGAAGTACCATCTGACGTAGGAATAGTAGTACGTTTAGCAAGGGTAGAAATAGCCCCATCAACTTTAGGGATTTTGTCCCAAAATTCTAATCTGTCAGACGGCACAGGATATAATTGCTTAAAACGTTTAGAAGGAGTAAATGAATTACCCAATTTATCCCATTCTTTGGAAATTACTTCAGAAATAGCATTAGGAATAGGAAAAACTTCTGGAATAACCACAGGAGATTTAAATACCTTATCTAAACGTTTAGAATTAGTATCAAGAGGACCAGAATCCTCTATTTCTAAAGCAATTAGTACTTCTTTAAGTAAAGAACGAATAAATTCCATTTTAAATAAATATGAAGATTTATCAGCATCAATCTCTGAGACAGAATCCTCTGAACCAGAAGAGTCATCAGAATCAGAATGATGATGTTCATTTAAAAATTCATCTGTAGGGAGAGAAGTTTTAAAAGATTTTTTACGTTTACTAGAAGGAGAAATAACAGACATAGCCTTCTTGATGGATTCAGAAACAAAATCTCTTATGTTATCAGGAACATTCTGCACCTTAGATGTTGAAGGAACTGCAACAGGCAATGGTACTTTACTAAAGGAAATATTATCTGCATTAACAAGTTTGTCATGACAATTAATACAAACAACAGCCAGAGGAATAGCTACCAAAAGGTTACAGCAGATACACTTAGCTTTGGTAGATCCAGCACTAGACAGCGATTTTCCTGAAGTATCTTCTGACTCAGATGCAACGTGAGACATCTTGCAATATGTAAGAGAAAAAACAACATATAAAGCAAAATTGATCAAATTCCTTAAATGACAGTTTCAGGAATGGGAAAAAATGCCAAAGAACAAGCTTCTAGCAACCAGAAGCAATGAAAAAACGAGACTTAAATAATGTGGAGACAAAAGCGACGCCCATATTTTTTAGCGCCAAATAAGACGCCCACATTATTTGGCGCCTAAATGCTTTTGGCGCCAGAAATGACGCCACATCCGGAACGCCGACATTTTTGGCGCAAAATAACGTCAAAAAATGACGCAACTTCTGGCGACACGTATGACGCCGGAAACGGAAAAGATTTTTTGCGCCAAAAAAGTCCGCGCCAAGAATGACGCAATAAAATGAAGCATTTTCAGCCCCCGCGAGCCTAACAGCCCACAGGGAAAAAAAGAGTCAAATTTTTGAAGGTAAGAAAAAAATGATTAATTCAAATGCATTATCCCAAATATGAAACTGACTGTCTGAAAAATAAGGAATGTTGAACATTCTGAGTCAAGGCAAATAAATGTTTGAATACATATATTTAGAACTTTATAAACAAAGTGCCCAACCATAGCTTAGAGTGTCACAGAAAATAAGATATACTTACCCCAGGACACTCATCTACATGTTTGTAGAAAGCCAAACCAGTACTGAAACGAGAATCAGCAGAGGTAATGGTATATAGATAAGAGTATATCGTCGATCTGAAAAGGGAGGTAAGAGATGAATCTCTACGACCGATAACAGAGAACCTATGAAATAGACCCCGTAGAAGGAGATCACTGCATTCAAATAGGCAATACTCTCCTCACATCCCTCTGACATTCACTGCACGCTGAGAGGAAAACCGGGCTCCAACTTGCTGCGGAGCACATATCAACGTAGAATCTAGCACAAACTTACTTCACCACCTCCATAGGAGGCAAAGTTTGTAAAACTGAATTGTGGGTGTGGTGAGGGGTGTATTTATAGGCATTTTGAGGTTTGGGAAACTTTGCCCCTCCTGGTAGGAATGTATATCCCATACGTCACTAGCTCATGGACTCTTGCTAATAACATGAAAGAAAGACTGTTCATGATGATTTTGGAGATCACTCTTGGAAGGAGAACTAGAGGCGGGAAGATGTAAGCAGGTTGATAACACAAGGAAGTGTCAGCGCATCCACTGCTTCCACCTGAACATCCCTGGACCTGGACAGGTATCTGGGAAGTTTCTTGTTTAGATGAGAGGCCATGAGATCTATCTCCGGAAGCCCCCACATCTGAACAATCTGAGAAAACACATCTGGATGGAGAGACCACTCCCCTGGATGTAAAGTCTGGCGGCTGAGATAATCCGCCTCCCAATTGTCTACGCCTGGGATATGCACCGCAGAGAATAGACAGGAGCTGGATTCCGCCCAGGCAAGTATCCAAGATACTTCTTTCATAGCTTGGGGACTGTGAGTCCCACCCTGATGATTGACATAAGCCACAGTTGTGATATTGTCTGTCTGAAAACAAATGAACGGTTCTCTCTTTAGCAGAGGCCAGAACTGAAGAGCCCTGAGAATTGCACGGAGTTCTAAAATATTTATTGGTAATCTCGCCTCTTGAGATTTCCAAACCCCTTGTGCTGTCAGAGATCCCCAAACAGCTCCCCAACCTGAAAGACTTGCATCTGTTGTGATCACAGTCCAGGTTGGGTGAACAAAAGAAGCCCCTTGAACCAAACGATGGTGGTCTATCCACCATGTCAGAGAGTGTCGTATATTGGGATTCAAGGATATTAATTGTGATATCTTTGCATAATCCCTGCACCATTGATTCAGCATACAAAGCTGTAGAGGTCTCATGTGAAAACGAGCAAAGGGGATTGCGTCTGATGCTGCAGTCATGAGACCTAAAACTTCCATGCACATAGCCCCTGAAGGGAATGACTGAGACTGAAGGAGCCGGCATGCTGCGACCAATTTTAAACGTCTCTTGTCTGTTAGAGACAGAGTCATGGACACTGAATCTATCTGGAAGCCTAAAAAGGTGACCCTTGTCTGAGGAATCAAGAAACTTTTTGGTAAATTGATCCTCCAACCATGTTTCTGAAGAAACAACACTAGTTGATTCGTGTGAGATTCTGCAGTATGTAAAGACTGAGCTAGTACCAAGATATCGTCCAAATAAGGAAACACCGCAATACCCTGTTCTCTGATTACAGATAGTAGGGCACCCAGAACCTTCGAAAAGATTCTTGGAGCTGTTGCTAGGCCACATGGAAGAGCAACAAATTGGTAATGCTTGTCTAAAAAAGAGAATCTCAGAAAATGAAAGTGTTCTGGATGAATCGGAATATGAAGGTATGCATCCTGCAAGTCTATTGTGGACATATAATGTCCTTGCTGAACAAAAGGCAGAATAGTCCTTATAGTCACCATCTTGAAAGTTGGTACTCTTACATAACGATTCAAAATTTTCAGATCCAGAACTGGTCTGAACAAATTTTCTTTCTTTGGTACAATGAATAGGTTTGAATAAAACCCCAAACCTTGTTCCTGAGGAGGAACTGGCATGATTACCCCTGAAGACTCCAGGTCTGAAACACACTTCAGAAAAGCCTGAGCTTTTACTGGATTTACAGGGATGCGTGAGAGAAAAAATCTTCTCACAGGAGGTCTTACTTTGAATCCTATTCGATACCCTTGAGAGACAATGCTCTGAATCCAATGATTTTGGACAGATTTCATCCAAAAATCCTTGAAAACCCTTTATCTGCCCCCTACCAGCTGAGCTGGAATGAGGGCCGCACCTTCATGCAGACTTAGGGGCAGACTTTGGTTTCCTAAATGGCTTGGATTTATTCCAATTTGAGGAAGGCTTCCAATTGGAAGCAGATGGGAGGAGGATTGAGTTTTTGTTCCTTATTCTGACGAAAGGAATGAAAACGGTTAGAAGCCTTAGATTTACCCTTAGGTTTTTTATCCTGAGGCAAAAAACTCCTTTTCCTCCAGTGATAGTTGAAATAATAGAATCCAACTGAGAACCAAATAAATTATTACCTTGGAAAGAAAGAGATAGTAATCTAGACTTAGATGTCATATCAGCATTCCAAGATTTAAGCCACAAAGCTCTTCTAGCTAATACAGCTAAAGACATGGATCTAACATCAATTTTGATAATATCAAAAATGGCATCACAAATAAAATGATTAGCATGTTGCAGTAAGCGAACAATGCTAGATATGTCAAAATCCAATTCATGTTGCGCTAAATTTCCAAACCAGAAAGTTGATGCAGCCGCAACATCACCCAAAGAAATAGCAGGTCTGAGAAGATGACCTGAATATAAATAGGCCTTCCTTAGATAAGATTCAAGTTTCCTATCTAAAGGATCCTTAAAGGAAGTGCTATCTTCCATAGGAATAGTGGTACGTTTAGCAAGAGTAGAAATAGCCCCATCAACTTTGGGGGATCTTTTCTCAAAACTCTATAGATTTTGCTGGTAAAGGATACAATCTCTTAAACCTTGAAGAAGGAATAAAGGAAGTACCTGGCTTGTTCCATTCCCTAGAAATCATATCAGAAATAGCCTCAGGAATGGGAAAAACACCTGGGGAAACCACAGGAGGTTTAAAAACAGCATTTAAACGTTTATTAGACTGAACGTCAACAGGACTGGTTACCTCAACATCCAAAGTAATTAACACTTCTTTTAATAAAGAACGCATATACTCTATTTTAAATAAATAAGTAGATTTGTCAGTGTCAATATCTGAGGAAGGATCTTCTGTTTCAGATAGATCCTCATCAGAAGAGGATGAATTATTATGTTGTTGGTCATTTGAAATTTCATCAGCTAAATGAAAAGTTTTAAAAGACCTTTTACGTTTATTAGAAGGTGGAAATGCAGACAAAGCCTTCATAATAGAATCAGAAACAAATTCTTTAAAATTTACAGGTATATCATGCACATTAGAAGTCGAAGGAACTGCAACTGGCAATGTACTATTACTGATAGAAACACTATCTGCATGTAAAAGTTTATTATGACAACTATTACAAATGACATTTGGTGGAATAATTTCTACAATTTTACAACAAATGCACTTAGCTTTGGTAGAACCGATGTCAGGCAGCAATGTTTCAGCAGAAACTTCAGAGGCAGGATCAGATGGGACCTCTTGCTCAATGTAAGAGAAAAAACAACATATAAAGCAAAATTATCTATTTCCTTAAATGACAGTTTCAGGAATGGGAAAAAATGCAAAACCAAAGACCTCTTGATAGAAAGAAAGCAGGAGGCAAACAACAATGGGGTATTGAAATAATGAAGAAAATTTGGCGCCAAGTATGACGCACAACATAACGTAAACTTTTTGGCGCCAAAAAATGACCGGAAATGACACACTTGCGTCACTAATGACGCTGCCGTGTGAAAGGTCTCGGCATCACGTATGACGCCGGAAATGACAAAGTTGCGTGAAAAACGTATTTTTCTGCACCAAAAAAAGTTTGCGCCAAAAATGACGCAATAAAGTCTAACATTTTATGCACCCGCGAGCCTAACACCCGCAATTGCAAAAAGTAGTCAAATTGAAAAAAGACTAAAACCCCAGGTAAGAAATAAATTTCTTAAAGTGTTTATATTCCCAAATATGAAACTGACAGTCTGCAGAAGGAAATACATGAACCTGACTCATGGCAAATATAAGTACAATACATATATTTAGAACTTTATATAATTTGCATAAAGTGCCAAACCATAGCTGAGAGTGTCTTAAGTAATGAAAACATACTTACCAAAAGACACCCATCCACATATAGCAGATAGCCAAACCAGTACTAAAACAGTTATTAGTAGAGGTAATGGTAAATTGAGAGTATATCGTCGATCTGAAAAGGGAGGTAGGAGATGAATCTCTACGACCGATAACAGAGCACCCATGAAAAAGACCCCGGTTAGAGAAATCATTGTATTCAATAGATGATACTCCCTTCACGTCCCTCTGACATTCTCTGAGAGGAATCGGGCTTCAACAATGCTGAGAAGCGCATATCAACGTAGAAATCTTAGCACAAACTTACTTCACCACCTCCATAGGAGGCAAAGTTTGTAAAAACTGAATTGTGGGTGTGGTGAGGGGTGTATTTATAGGCATTTTGAGGTTTGGAAAACTTTGCCCCTCCTGGTAGGATTGTATATCCCATATGTCACTAGCTCATGGACTCTTGCCAATTACATGAAAGAAACAGAATCACTGAGTTGGAAAAAGGATCACCCCCTACTAAAATTAAAGGATCCCTTTACTTACATGAAGCATTTAAAACTTTAAA
The DNA here is from genome assembly GCF_027579735.1 of Bombina bombina. Taxonomy (NCBI): domain Eukaryota; kingdom Metazoa; phylum Chordata; class Amphibia; order Anura; family Bombinatoridae; genus Bombina; species Bombina bombina. The sequence continues at coordinate 719,320,828 of NC_069501.1, read as the reverse complement.
ATGCAAAGAGTTTTAAGGGACATTCTAAAGCAAAAATAGCATGCTCTAATTTGTTAATATGATAAACATGTTCCCACATTAAATGAAAATAAAACAAAAACAAACAAAAAACAGTTTTTAATATTCATTTTCTATTGGTTCTTTTTAAATAGTACATACAATTATTTAATTTGATTCTTGACAACATAATTTCCATCTATTCATTCAATGTTATCCACTATTTAATAAAGTGATTATGTAACTATTAATCCTATTTATATGATAGGTTTTCATGCTACTTAGGGATATGACTATCTTCTAAATGTACTAATAAAGTATTATTTCCTTTAGAGAGAAAATCATCCTCTGTGGACCATATCTTAATTCCTCTTTGGATTGTGATTGTGATTGTGATTCTGATTCTGATTCCGATTGCTGCAGTTGTATGGTATTATTGTTGCAGGTATAGTATAAAAATATAAGTTGTTAGCAGAAAACATAATTTTATGTAACAATGATATTGTTATTTCCATAATGTTTGTTATCCAATTTCTCAGTGAAAGTTTCAAAAGTGAAACTGATATCCCTCAGAAAAGTAAAAGCTGCAAAAATGCAATTTGAAAATTATACAATTCAAAGAGATTTGTACCTGCCCTTGTCACATCTGTGAGTTGCGGTTGGTTCTCCATTATAACAGGAGCTGTATCCATGACATTACCATTCACTTCTTGGCACACAGAATAAGCTCCTCTGGGAAGGATTACAAAAGCATCCTTAAAACATATGAGAGTAAATACAAATTTGGGAAATGCATGCCCATGGTAGACACGATTAAGGATCAATATCAGATCTGAAATATTGTCTTTATTTCCTGAGGACCCTAGCATAAAAAAAACAATTTATGCTTACCTAATAAAATAATTTATTTCATGGTGATGAGAGTCTATGATCCATTTCTTCTGGGAATTGCTCTAACTGACCTCTAGGAGGAGGTAAAGATTTTCAAACTCCAAAAGCCCTATAAAACCCCTCACAACTTTATGGTAACTAGTCTGATGTATAGTAAAGCAAAAAAGAGGTAGAAAAATTAAAAACAGAGCAAACAAAAGAAGAACAAATAGCAATGTGGGGGTCTCCTCGAGTCTCACCACCATGAAAGAAAACATAATTTATGCTTACATGATAAATTTGTTTATTTCATGGTGGTGATAAGTCCATGATTAATTTCTCATGGGAATTACTCTTCCCTGCCACTAGGAGGAAGCAAAGATTCCCAAACCCCATGAGCTCTATAAAACCCCTCACAACTTTATGGTAACTAGTCTGATGTATAGTAAAGCAAAAAAGAGGTAGAAAAATTAAAAACAGAGCAAACAAAAGAAGAACAAATAGCAATGTGGGGGTCTCCTCGAGTCTCACCACCATGAAAGAAAACATAATTTATGCTTACATGATAAATTTGTTTATTTCATGGTGGTGATAAGTCCATGATTAATTTCTCATGGGAATTACTCTTCCCTGCCACTAGGAGGAAGCAAAGATTCCCAAACCCCATGAGCTCTATAAAACCCCTCCCACCTCACTAGTAAAGTCTGGTATATAGCCAAGCAAAAAGAAGTAGGAAAAGAAATAAAAGCAAATTAAAACAAACTAACTGAAAGTGTCTAAAAAGTAATGCACACACCTCTCAGAAGCATTCTTAGGATTAGGTCACAAAGAAGGACCAATAATCTCTTGATAACAGGTTTAATACAATCCAGAGCCTGAACAAAACTATGAACATCAGGAAGATTAACAATCTTTCTGTGGAACAAAACTGAAACAGCAGAAATTTGCCACTTCAGAGAACTGGCAGATAGACCCTTATCTAGACCATCCTGCAAAAAACTGCAGAATCCTAGGAATTCTGAAAGAATGCCAGGCAAAAACATAACTTATATCTCACCTGATAAATTAATTTATTTCATAGTGGCGAGAGTCCATGATCCGTTACATATGGGATATATATTCCTACCAGGAGGAGGCCAAGTTTCCCAAACCCCAAAAGCATATAAAACCCCTCCCACCTCACAGCCAAGCAGTGAGATGTAAGAAGAAGTAAGATCCAAAAATTAGGAGCAGGGAAAAAAAAAAGATGTGCTTAAAACAAAATAACCCCAAAAGGGTGGGGGGCTTGTGGACCCTCACCACCATGAAAGAAATTAATTTATCAGGGGAGATATAAATTGTGTTTTCTTGCATATAGGTGGCGAGAGTCCATGATCCATTACATATGGGAACTAATACCAAAGCTGTGGACGTCCACGAGTAACAATAAAGGGACGGAATGAAAAAACACGGAGAAATTAAATCCACAACTCAAAAGAAAATATATCTGCCTGAAGGACCTTTCTACCAAAGGTTGCTTCTGACGAAGCAAAAACATTAAAATGATAACATTTAGTAAAGGTATGCAAAGAAAACCAAGTGGCTGCTTTGCAAATTTGATCAACTGAAGCCTCGTTCTTGAAAGCCCAAGATGTGGCAACTGATCTAGTAGAGTGAGCTGTAATTATCTGTGGCTGAGGCTGATCTCCCCCTAAATAATCTCTGTGAATCAAAAGTTTTAATCAAGAGGCTAAAGAAATAGCAGAGGCCTTCTGACCTTTTCTGCAATAAAAGACACGTCACAAATGACACAATAGCGTTAATGCATGTGCGATTTTGCAAGTGAATTTAGAAAAATAAAACCTCTGAGTATGCGGAGAAAATGAAGGCCTAAGCTAAGCTAAAAAATAAACATAATTTAACTAGCCCCCAAACACTAAAAAGCAATGTTTCACAAAAAACTCATGCTGTATATATGATACTTAACCCCTTCGTGACCAGACCACTTTTAAATTTTCTGACCGTTTGGGACCAGCGCTATTTTTACATTTTTGCGGTGTTTGTGTTTAGCTGTAACTCTTACTCATTTACTGTACCCACAAATATTATATACTGTTTTTCTCACCATTAAATGGACATTTTAAAGATACTCCACAATAAGGAGTTTCTAAAAGTCTAGGCAGACTCAGCACAACTGTCTAATAAAAAAGCACACTAGAGATTCATTATGTCACAAAATGAAAAAAGTTTAATAAATAAGCATACATTCAACCATACACAAATAACGTTCATACAAGGGATCCCATAATAGCATCTGTGAAACACACTGGCCGAGAGTTAATCTGGTGCACCAGTAATCAAGGGACTAAATGTTGTTTTTAAATAAAAGTATATTATTTGTAATCCAAAAGAGGGAGAACTTCCCCAAATAATCTCGAAACCAGGAGAGTCAGATCTATACCTCTGTTCATCAGAGTAGTGCAATACATTAGAGCTTTTGAAAAGGGGGAGCCGTATGTCTCCGCATATTTTTTCAGGTATATAATGCCGATAAGCAGAGTTAGTTATAAATAACAGTTCATGTCGGTACCTGTCTTGTTTCACACGGCCGCTCCTCCCTTATGAGTTGCTCCCATAACGTTGCATCTTCTGGGGTAGATCAGGTCAATCGGGGATCCGCTGATAGAAGCTGCAAGACACCGACGAGTCTTAACGCTCGTTTCACTCCTTTCCTTGAAGCAGCATGGAGCTTCTTCCGGGTGCTGACGTCACATCAGTTACAGGGCCATTTTATTGGAAATCGGCCCCATGAGGTATTGATGCAATTCGTTGGAAGATTTGTCAATCAAAGCAACCCAAATACCGGGCTTACTAGATACTTTTTGCAACAAGTTATACACACAATAATCGGAAAGTAGCTTTTGACAATTGATTTATATAAATACAATATTATAAAAATTCGCATACCCATTCATTCTTATAGTTAAAAACTGCAATCAATCTATAATTTTATTTTTGAAAATTTATAATATCCTTTAAATTCATTAATTATACTATGTACATTAGGGATGTGTATCTTATTCATTTAAAAATTGATAAACACAAATACTTATCATGTGATTAATTATTTCAAACAACATTTAAAAATCCCATTTTTAGAGAATAAAGTTTTAATAGAAGTTGCGCAGGCAGAAGCAGGGATTAGCCTAAAAAAGAGGCAAATTCTAATTTTTCATTTAAGCCATTGGGAGATAATGTGTTTAATTTGTGCATCCATCTTGTTTCTTTTTGTAACAAGATTTTATCAATGTCACCTCCACGCATGCTCAGTTTGACTGATTCTATTCCGATGAAACAGAGATCATCTATTTTGGATTCATGAAATTGGGCGAAATGTCTCGCTACTGGGCTGTCGATATTAAAATCTTTACACCAAAGAAAAGATCTCCTATACCAAGGCAAAAATAAAAGTGAGAAGACTGAGGACAATAAGATCAGGTTCATAACAAAATATAATGCAAATTGGAGTAAGGTGAAAAATGCCCTTAATAAAAACTGGCACTTACTAACGATTCCACAATATGTGGGAGACTACCCACTAATGACTGCGAGGAGGCCTAGCAATTTAAAAGATCTTCTTGTTAGAAGTGAGTTCAATAAAGTTCCTACATATAACTGGTTAGAACGTAACGCTCAAAAAATAGTGGGTAGTTCGCCGTGTGGCCATTGTGTTTGTTGCGAGTTTATGCAGAAAACTAAGATATTCAGTACAAATACAGGGATTACATACAAAAAGAATTTGTTCATTAATTGTTCTACTAAAGGGGTGATATATTTACTCTATTGTTCTTGGAAAAGTTTTTATGTTGGAAAAACTTTTAGAGAACTACGTTCCCGAATTACAGAACATAGGGATGATATTAAAGATTTTAATATCGACAGCCCAGTAGCGAGACATTTCGCCCAATTTCATGAATCCAAAATAGATGATCTCTGTTTCATCGGAATAGAATCAGTCAAACTGAGCATGCGTGGAGGTGATATTGATAAAATCTTGTTACAAAAAGAAGATGGATGCACAAATTAAACACATTATCTCCCAATGGCTTAAATGAAAAAACATAATTTATGTAAGAACTTACCTGATAAATTAATTTCTTTCATATTAGCAAGAGTCCATGAGCTAGTGACGTATGGGATATACATTCCTACCAGGAGGGGCAAAGTTTCCCAAACCTCAAAATGCCTATAAATACACCCCTCACCACACCCACAATTCAGTTTAACGAATAGCCAAGAAGTGGGGTGATAAGAAAGAAGCGAAAGCATCAAAAAAATAAGGAATTGGAATAATTGTGCTTTATACAAAAAAATCATAACCACCACAAAAAGGGTGGGCCTCATGGACTCTTGCTAATATAAAAGAAATGAATTTATCAGGTAAGTTCTTACATAAATTATGTTTTCTTTCATGTAATTAGCAAGAGTCCATGAGCTAGTGACGTATGGGATAGCAGATACCCAAGATGTGGAACTTCCACGCAAGAGTCACTAGAGAGGGAGGGATAAAATAAAGACAGCCAATTCCGCTGAAAAAATAATCCACAACCCAAATCAAAAAGTTTTAATCTTATAATGAAAAAAACTGAAATTATAAGCAGAAGAATCAAACTGAAACAGCTGCCTGAAGTACTTTTCTACCAAAAACTGCTTCAGAAGAAGAGAAAACATCAAAATGGTAGAATTTAGTAAAAGTATGCAAAGAAGACCAAGTTGCTGCTTTGCAAATCTGATCAACAGAAGCTTCATTCCTAAAAGCCCAGGAAGTAGAAACTGACCTAGTAGAATGAGCCGTAATCCTTTGAGGCTGGGATTTACCCGACTCTACATAAGCATGATGAATCAAAGACTTTAACCAAGACACCAAAGAAATGGCAGAAGCCTTCTGACCTTTCCTAGAACCAGAAAAGATAACAAATAGACTAGAAGTCTTTCTGAAATCTTTAGTAGCTTCAACATAATATTTCAAAGCTCTTACTACATCCAAAGAATATAAAGATCGTTCCAGAGAATTCTTAGGATTAGGACACAATGAAGGGACAACAATTTCTCTACTAATGTATACTAATGTTGTTAGAATTCACAACTTTAGGTAAAAAATGAAATGAAGTCCGCAACACCGCCTTATCCTGATGAAAAATCAGAAAAGGAGATTCACAAGAAAGAGCAGATAACTCAGAAACTCTTCTAGCAGAAGAGATGGCCAAAAGGAACAACACTTTCCAGGAAATTAATTTAATATTCAGAGAATGCAAAGGTTCAAACGGAGGAGCCTGTAAAGCCCTCAGAACTAAATTGAGACTCCAAGGAGGAGAGATTGACTTAATGACAGGCTTGATATGAACCAAAGCCTGTACAAAACAATGAATATCAGGATGATTAGTAATCTTTCTGTGAAAAAGAACAGAAAGAGCAGAGATTTGTCCTTTCAAGGAACTTGCAGACAAACCCTTATCCAAACCATCTTGAAGTAATTGTAAAATTCTATGAATTCTAAAAGAATGCCAAGAGAATTTATGTGAAGAACACCAAGAAATGTAAGTCTTCCAGACTCGGTAATAGATCTTCCTAGACACAGATTTGCGAGCCTGTAACATAGTATTAATCACTGAGTCAGAGAAACCTCTATGACTAAGTATTAAGCGTTCAATTTCCATACCTTCAAATTTAATGATTTGAGATCCTGATGGAAAAATGGACCTTGAGACGGAAGGTCTGGCCTTAACGGAAGTGTCCAAGGTTGGCAACTTGCCATCCGAACGAGATCCGCATACCAAAACCTGTGTGGCCATGCTGGAGCCACCAGCAGTACAAATGAACGCTCCATTAGGATTTTGGAAATCACTCTTGGAAGAAGAACTAGAGGTGGAAAGATATAAGCAGGTTGATAATTCCAAGGAAGTGACAACGCATCCACCGCTTCCGCCTGAGGATCCCTGGATCTGGACAGATACCTGGGAAGTTTCTTGTTTAGATGATAGGCCATCAGATCTATTTCTGGAAGCCCCCAGATTTGAACAATCTGAAGAAAAACCTCTGGGTGAAGAGACCATTTGCCAGGATGTAACGTCTGGCGACTGAGATAATCTGCTTCCCAATTGTCTATACCTGGGATGTGAACCGCAGAAATTAGACAGGAGCTGGATTCCGCCCATACAAGTATCTGAGATACTTCTTTCATAGCCTGAGGACTGTGAGTCCCCCCTTGATGATTGACATATGCCACGGTTGTGACATTGTCTGTCTGAAAACAAATAAACTATTCTCTCTTTAGAAGAGGCCAGAACTGAAGAGCTCTGAAAATCGCACAGAGTTCCAAAATGTTGATTGGTAATCTCGCCTCCTGAGATTCCCAAAACCCCTGTGCTGTCAGAGATCCCCATACAGCTCCCCAACCTGAAAGACTCGCATCTGTTGAGATCACAGTCCAGGTTGGACGAACAAAAGAGGCCCCTTGAACTAAACGATGGTGATCTAACCACCAAGTCAGAGAAGAATGAACATTGGGATTTAAGGATATTAATTGTGATATCTTTGTATAATCCCTGCACTATTGGTTCAGCATACAAAGCTGGAGAGATCTCATGTGAAAACGAGCAAAAGGGATTGCGTCCGATGCAGCAGTCATGAGACCTAAAATTTCCATGCACAAAGCTACCAAAGGGAAAGATTGAGACTGAAGGTTTCGAAAAGCTGAAACCAATTTCAGACGTCTCTTTTCTGTTAGAGACAAAGTCATGGACACTGAATCTATTTGGAAACCCAAAAAGGTTACCCTTGTCTGAGGAATCAAGGAACTCTTTGGTAAATTGATCCTCCAACCATGTCTTTGAAGAAACAACACAAGTTGATTAGTGTGAGATTCTGCAGAATGTAAAGACTGAGCAAGTACCAAGATATCGTCCAAATAAGGAAATACTGCAATACCCTGCTCCCTGATTACAGAAAGAAGGGCACCGAGAACCTTAGAAAAGATCCTTGGAGCTGTTGCTAGGCCAAAAGGAAGAGCAACAAACTGGTAATGCTTGTCTAGAAAAGAGAATCTCAGGAACTGATAATGATCCGGATGAATTGGAATATGAAGATATGCATCCTGTAAGTCTATTGTGGACATATAATGCCCTTGCAGAACAAAAGGCAGAATAGTCCTTATAGTCACCATCTTGAATGTTGGTATCCTTACATAACGATTCAATATTTTTAGATCCAGAACTGGTCTAAAAGAATTCTCTTTCTTTGGAAAAATGCACAGATTTGAATAAAACCCCAGGCCTTGTTCCAGAACTGGAACTGGCACAATTACCCCAGCTGACTCCAGATCTGAAACACATTTCAGAAACGCTTGAGCCTTTACTGGGTTTACTGGAATGCATGAAAGAAAGAATCTTCTCACAGGCGGTCTTACCTTGAAACCTATTCTGTACCCTTGTGAAACAATGTTCTGAATCCAAAGACTTTGAATCGAATTGATCCAAACATCTTAGAAAAATCGTAACCTACCCCCTTCCAGCTGTGCTGGAATGAGGGCCTCACCTTCATGTGGATTTGGGAGCTGGTTTTGATTTTCTAAAAAAATCAACACTTCTTTAAGTAAAGGTCGAATAAACTCAATCTTAAATAAATATGAAGATTTATCAGTGTCAATATCTGAGGTAGAATCTTCTGAACCAGATAGATCCTCATCAGAAATAGATAAGTCAGAATGATGGCGGTCATTTAAAAATTCATCTGAAAAATGTGAAGTTTTAAAAGACCTCTTACGTTTACTAGAAGGAGGAATAACAGACAGAGCCTTCCGAATAGAATTAGAAACAAATTCTTTAACATTAACAGGAACATCCTGAACATTAGATGTTGAAGGAACAACAACAGGTAATGAATTATTACTAATGGAAATGCTATCTGCGTTTGATAGCTTATGACAACTAACACAAACTACAGCCGGAGGAACAGTTACCAAAAGTTTACAACAAATGCACTTAGCTTTGGTAGAACCGACATCAGGCAGCACTTTTCCAGAAGTAGATTCTGATCCAGGGTCTGGTAGTGACATCTTGCAATATGAAAAAGAAAAAACAACATATAAAGCAAAATTATCAAATTCCTTAAATGACAGTTTCAGGAATGGGAAAAAATGCAAAATGAAACAAACCTCTAGAAAACCAGAAGCAACTAAAAAGTGAGACTGAAATAATGTGAACAAAACTGGCGCCAAGTATGACGCCCACATTTTTGGCGCCAAGTATAACGCCCACATATTTTGGCGCCAAGAATGACGCCCATATTTTTTGGCTCCAAAAAAACGTCCGCAATACACATACGTCAAAAAATTACGCAATTACGTGAAAACTTCCGTCGCCAACTATGATGCCGGAAATGACGAAATTTTTGCGCCAAAAAAGTCTCGCGCCAAGAATGACGCAATAAATATAAGCATTTTCTGCACCCGCGAGCCTAACAGCCCGCAATTTTTGAAAAAAAGTCAATTGAAAATTTTAAGGTAAGAAAAAACATAATTTATGTAAGAACTTACCTGATAAATTCATTTCTTTCATATTAGCAAGAGTCCATGAGCTAGTGACGTATGGGATATACATTCCTACCAGGAGGGGCAAAGTTTCCCAAACCTCAAAATGCCTATAAATACACCCCTCACCACACCCACTATTCAGTTTAACGAATAGCCAAGAAGTGGGGTGATAAGAAAGGAGCGAAAGCATCAAAATAAGGAATTGGAATAATTGTGCTTTATACAAAAAAATCATAACCACCACAAAAAAAGGGTGGGCCTCATGGATTCTTGCTAATATGAAAGAAATGAATTTATCAGGTAAGTTCTTACATAAATTATGTTTTCTTTCATGTAATTAGCAAGAGTCCATGAGCTAGTGACGTATGGGATAATAAATACCCAAGATGTGGAACTTCCACGCAAGAGTCACTAGAGAGGGAGGGATAAAATAAAGACAGCCAATTCCGCTGAAAAATAATAATCCACAACCCAAAACAAAAGTTTTAATCTTAATAATGAAAAAAAACTGAAATTATAAGCAGAAGAATCAAACTGAAACAGCTGCCTGAAGTACTTTTCTACCAAAAACTGCTTCAGAAGAAGAAACACATCAAAATGGTAGAATTTAGTAAAAGTATGCAAAGAAGACCAAGTTGCTGCTTTGCAAATCTGATCAACAGAAGCTTCATTCCTAAAAGCCCAGGAAGTAGAAACTGACCTAGTAGAATGAGCCGTAATCCTTTGAGGCGGGATTTACCCGACTCCACATAAGCATGATGAATCAAAGACTTTAACCAAGACGCCAAAGAAATGGCGGAGGCCTTCTGACCTTTTCTGGACCCAGAAAAGATAACAAATAGACTAGAAGTCTTTCTAAAATCTTTAGTAGCTTCAACATAATATTTCAAAGCTCTTACTACATCCAAAGAATGTAAAGATCTCTCCTTTGAATTTGTAGGATTAGGACACAATGAAGGAACAACAATTTCTCTACTAATGTTGTTAGAATTCACAACCTTAGGTAAAAATTTAAATGAAGTCCGCAAACACTGCCTTATCCTGATGAAAAATCAGAAAAGGAGATTCACAAGAAAGAGCAGATAACTCAGAAACTCTTCTAGCAGAAGAGATGGCCAAAAGGAACAGAACTTTCCAAGAAAGTAATTTGATGTCCAGAGAATGCATAGGTTCAAACGGAGGGGCTTGTAAAGCCCTCAGAACCAAATTAAGACTCCAAGGAGGAGAGATTGATTTAATGACAGGTTTGATACGAACCAAAGCCTGTACAAAAAAATGTATATTAGGAAGATTAGCAATCTTTCTGTGAAAAAGAACAGAAAGAGCAGAGATTTGTCCTTTCAAGGAACTTGCAGACAAACCTTTATCCAAACCATCCTGAAGAAACTGTAAAATTCTAGGAATTCTAAAAGAATGCCAGGAGAATTTATGAGAAGAACACCAAGAAATGTAAGTCTTCCAGACTCGATAATAAATCCTCCTAGACACAGATTTACGAGCCTGTAACATAGTATTAATTACTGAGTCAGAGAAACCTCTATGACTAAGAATCAAGCGTTCAATTTCCATACCTTCAAATTTAATGATTTGAGATCCTGATGGAAAAAAGGGCCTTGAGATAGAAGGTCTGGTCTTAACGGAAGAGTCCAAGGTTGGCAACTGGCCATCCGAATGAGATCCGCATACCAAAACCTGTGAGGCCATGCTGGAGCCACCAGCAGTACAAACGAACGTTCCATTAGAATTTTGGAAATCACTTTTGGAAGAAGAACTAGAGGCGGAAAGATATAGGCAGGATGATAATTCCAAGGAAGTGACAACGCGTCCACTGCTTCCGCCTGAGGATCCCTGGATCTGGACAGATACCTGGGAAGTTTCTTGTTTAGATGAGAGGCCATCAGATCTATTTCTGGAAGTCCCCAGATTTGAACAATCTGAAGAAATACCTCTGGGTGAAGGGACCATTCGCCCGGATGTAACGTCTGGCGACTGAGATAATCCGCTTCCCAATTGTCTACACCTGGGATGTGAACCGCAGAGATTAGAGAGGAGCTGGATTCCGCCCATACAAGTATCCAAGATACTTCTTTCATAGCCTGAGGACTGTGAGTCCCACCCTGATGATTGACATATGCCACGGTTGTGACATTGTCTGTCTGAAAACAAATAAACGATTCTCTCTTCAGAAGAGGCCAGAACTGAAGAGCTCTGAAAATCGCACGGAGTTCCAAAATGTTGATTGGTAATCTCGCCTCCTGAGATTCCCAAACCCCCTGCACTGTCAGAGATCCCCATACAGCTCCCCAACCTGACAGACTTGCATCTGTTGAGATCACAGTCCAGGTTGAACGAACAAAAGAAGCCCCTTGGACTAAACGATGGTGATCTATCCACCACGTCAGAGAGTGTCGTACATTGGGATTTAAGGATATTAATTGTGATATCTTTGTATAATCCCTGCACCATTGGTTCAGCATACAAAGCTGAAGAGGTCGCATGTGAAAACGAGCAAAGGGGATCGCGTCCGATGCAGCAGTCATGAGACCTAGAATTTCCATGCATAAAGCTACCGAAGGGAATGATTGAGACTGAAGGTTTTGACAGGCTGAAACCAATTTCAGACGTCTCTTTTCTGTTAGAGACAAGGTCATGGACACTGAATCTATTTGAAAACCCAAAAAGGTTACCTTTGTCTGAGGAATCAATGAACTCTTTGGTAAATTGATCCTCCAACCATGTCTTTGAAGAAACGACACAAGTTGATTTGTATGAGATTCTGCAGAATGTGAAGACTGAGCAAGTACCAAGATATCGTCCAAATAAGGAAATACCGCAATACCCTGTTCTCTGATTACAGAGAGAAGGGCACCGAGAACCTTTGAAAAGATCCTTGGAGCTGTTGCTAGGCCAAATGGAAGGGCCACAAACTGGTAATGCTTGTCTAGAAAAGAGAATCTCAGAAACTGAAAGTGATCTGGATGAATCGGAATATGAGATATGCATCCTGTAAATCTATTGTGGACATATAATGCCATTGCTGAACAAAAGGCAGAATAGTCCTTATAGTTACCATTTTGAATGTTGGTATCCTTACATAACGATTCAATATCTTTAAATACAGAACTGGTCTGAAGGAATTCTCCTTCTTTGGTACAATGAATAGATTTGAGTAAAACCCCAGACCCTGTTCCAGAACTGGAACTGGCACAATTACTCCAGCCAACTCGAGATCTGAAACACATTTCAGAAATGCCTGAGCCTTCACTGGATTTATTGGAATGCGAGAGAGAAAAAATCTCTTCGCAGGCGGCCTTACCTTGAAACCTATTCTGTACCCTTGTGAAACAATGCTCTGAACCCAAAGACTGTGAATCGAATTGATCCAAATGTCTTTGAAAAATCGTAACCTGCCCCCTACCAGCTGTGCTGGAATGAGGGCCGCACATTCATGTGGACTTGGGAGCTGGTTTTGACTTTCTAAAAGTCTTGGATTTATTCCAGATTGGAGAAGGTTTCCAAACAGAAACCGTTCCTTTAGGGGAAGGGTCAGGCTTCTGTTCCTTATTCTGACGAAAGGAACGAAAACGATTAGCAGCCCTATATTTACCTTTAGATTTTTTGTCCTGAGGCAAAAAAGTTCCTTTCCCCCCGGTAACAGTTGAAATAATAGAATCCAACTGGGAACCAAATAATTTATTACCTTGGAAAGAAAGAGAAAGCAAAGTTGACTTAGAAGACATATCTGCATTCCAAGTTTTAAGCCATAAAGCTCTTCTAGCTAAAATAGCTAAAGACATATACCTGACATCAACTCTAATGATATCAAAGATGGCATCACAAATAAAGTTATTAGCATGTTGAAGAAGTTTAACAATGCTATGAGCATTATGGTCTGATACTTGTTGTCCTAAAGCCTCCAACCAAAAAGTGGAAGCGGCAGCAACATCAGCCAAAGAAATAGCAGGCCTAAGAAGATTACCTGAACATAAATAAGCTTTCCTTAGAAAGGATTCAATCTTCCTATCTAAAGGATCCTTAAAGGAAGTACTATCTGCTGTAGGAATAGTAGTCCGCTTAGCAAGAGTAAAGATAGCCCCATCAACTTTAGGGATTTTGTCCCAAAACTCTAATCTGTCAGATGGCACAGGATACAATTTCTTAAACCTTTGAGAAGGAGTAAATGAAGTACCCAGATTATTCCATTCCCTAGAAATTACTTCAGAAATAGCATCAGGGACAGGAAAAACGTCTGGAATAACTATAGGAGGTTTAAAAACCGAATTTAAACGCTTAGTAGATTTAGTATCAAGAGGACTAGAATCCTCCATCTCTAATGAGATTAAAACTTCTTTAAGTAAAGAGCGAATAAATTCCATTTTAAATAAATATGAAGATTTATCAGTGTCAATATCTGAGACAGAATCCTCTGAACCAGAAATATCCTCATCAGAAACAGACAAATCAGAATGATGACGGTCATTTAAAAATTCATCTGAAAAATGAGAAGTTTTAAAAGACCTTTTACGTTTACTGGAAGGAGGAATAACAGACATAGCCTTCCTAATAGATTTAGAAACAAATTCTTTTATATTAACAGGAACATCCTGAGTATTAGATGTTGAAGGAACAGCAACAGTTAAAGGTATATTACTAATGGAAATACTATCTGCATTAGCAAGCTTATCATGACATTCATCACAAACTACAGCCGGAGGAACAGTTACCACAAGTTTACAACAAATGCACTTAACTTTGGTAGAACCAGCATCAGGCAGCGTCTTTCCAGAAGTAGATTCTGATCCAGGGTCAATGTGAGACATCTTGCAATATGTAAAAGAAAAAACAACATATAAAGCAAAATTTATCAAATTCCTTAAATGACAGTTTCAGGAATGGGAAAAAAATGCCAATGAACAAGCCTCTAGCAACCAGAAGCAATGAAGAATGAGACTGAAATAATGTGAAAAAAAGGTGGAGACAAGAATGACGCCCACATTTTTTAGCGCCAAAAAAAGACACCCACATTATTGGCGCCTTAGAATTTTTGGTGCCAAGAATGACGCCACATCCGGTGACGCCGACATTTTTGGCGCAAAACATCAAAAAAATTACGCAAACACGAACAACTTCCGGCGTCAAACTTGACAAACAGAATTTTTTGCGCCAAAAAAGTCCGCGCCAAGAATGACGCAATAAATTGAAGCATTTTCAGCCCCCACGAGCCTAACAGCCCACAGGGAAAAAAGTCAATTGAAACAATTTTTAAGGTAAGAAAAAAATGAATATTCATATGCATTATCCCAAATAATGAAACTGACTGGCTGAAATAAGGAATATTGATCATCCTGAATCATGGCAAATATAAGTTTAAAGACATATATTTAGAACTTTATAAATAAAGTGCCCAACCATAGCTTAGAGTGTCACAGAAAATAAGACTTACTTACCCCAGGACACTCATCTACATATAGTAGATAGCCAAACCAGTACTGAAACGAGAATCAGTAGAGGTAATGGTATATAAGAGTATATCGTCGATCTGAAAAGGGAGGTAAGAGATGAATCTCTACGACCGATAACAGAGAACCTATGAAATAGATCCCATAGAAGGAGACCATTGAATTCAAATAGGCAATACTCTCTTCACATCCCTCTGACATTCACTGCACACTGAGAGGAAAACCGGGCTCCAGGCTGCTGAGAAGCACATATCAACGTAGAATCTAGCACAAACTTACTTCACCACCTCCACGGGAGGCAAAGTTTGTAAAACTGAATTGTGGGTGTGGAGAGGGGTGTATTTATAGGCATTTTGAGGTTTGGGAAACTTTGCCCCTCCTGGTAGGAATGTATATCCCATACGTCACTAGCTCATGGACTCTTGCTAATTACATGAAAGAAATAAAATTTATATGCATTTTCCCAAAAAAATTAAACTGACAGTCTGAATGAAGGAATACTGATTATCCTGAATCATGGCAAATATAAGTTTAAACACATATATTTATAACTTTACATATAAAGTGCCCAACCATAGCTTTGAGTGTCATAAATAGAAATAAGACTTACTTACCCTAAGACACTCATCTACATATAGTAGATAGCCAAACCAGTACTGAAACGAGAATCAGTAGAGGTAATGGTATATAAGAGTATATAGTCGATCTGAAAAGGGAGGTAGGAGAAGAAATCTCTACGACCGATAACAGAGAACCTATGAAATAGATCCCCTAGAGGAAGACCATGGTATTCAAATAGGCAATACTCTCTTCACATCCCTCTGACATTCACTGCACTCTGAGAGGAAAAACGGGCTTCAGCCTGCTGCGAAGCGCATATCAACGTAGAATCTAGCACAAACTTACTTCACCACCTCCATGGGAGGCAAAGTTTGTAAAACTGAATTGTGGGTGTGGTGAGGGGTGTATTTATAGGCATTTTGAGGTTTGGGAAACTTTGCCCCTCCTGGTAGGAATGTATATCCCATACGTCACTAGCTCATGGACTCTTGCTAATTACATGAAAGAAATTAGAATTTGCCTCTTTTTAAGGCTAATCCCTGCTTCTGCCTGCGCAACTTCTATTAAAACTTTATTCTCTAAAAATGGGATTTTTAAATGTTGTTTGAAATAATTAATCACATGATAAGTATTTGTGTTTATCAATTCTTAAATGAATAAGATACGCATCCTTAATGTACATTGTATAATTAATGAATTTAAAGGATATTATAAATTTTCAAAAATAAAATTATAGATTGATTGCAGTTTTTAACTATAAAAATTAATGGGTATGCGAGTGTTAATAATATTGTATTTATATAAATCAATTGTCAAAAGCTACTTTCCGATTATTGTGTGTATAACTTGTTGCAAAAAGTATCTAGTAAGCCCGGTATTTGGGTTGCTTTGATTGACAAATCTTCCAACGAATTGCATCAATACCACATGGGGCCGATTTCCAATAAAATGGCCCTGTAACTGACGTGACGTCAGCACCCGGAAGAAGCTCCATGCTGCTTCAAGGAAAGGAGTGAAACGAGCCTTATGACTCGTCGGTGTCTTGCAGCTTCTATCAGCGGATCCCCCGCTTGACCTGATCTACCCCAGAAGATGCAACGTTATTGGAGCAACTCATAAGGGAGGAGCAGCCGCGTGAAACAAGACAGGTACCGACATGAACTGTTATTTATAACTAACTCTGCTTATCGGCATTATATACCTGTGAAAAATACGCGGAGACATACGGCTCCCCCTTTTCAAAAGCTCTAATGTATTGCACTACTCTGATGAACAGAGGTATAGATCTGACTCGCCTGGTTTCGAGATTATATGGGGACGTTCTCCCTCTTTTGGATTACAAATTATATACATTTATTTAAAAAAGACATTTAGTCCCTTGATTACTGGTGCACCAGATTAACTCTCGGCCAGTGTGTTTCACATATGCTATTATGGGATCCCTTGTATGAACATGATGTGTATGGTTGAATGTATGCTTATTTATTAAACTTTTTTCATTTTGTGACATAATGAAACTCTAGTGCGCTTTTTTATTAGACAGTTGTGCTGAGTCTGCCTAGACTTTTAGAAACTCCTTTTTGTGGAGTTTCTACTTTCTACTTCATGTTGTTATATATCTATTTTTATAGGAAGCACCTGTATTTTTCTAATTTAATTACCAGTGTGCAACTCGCCTGCCTGTTGTTCTTGTTGACATTCTAAAGATACCATTATTTTCATCATATCTTATAATTTACTATAAAAAATTATAAAATATTATGAAAAACACACACTTTTTCTAACTTTGATCCCAAAATCTCTTACACATCTACAATCACCAAAAAACACCCATGCTAAATAGTTTCTAAATTTTGTCCTGAGTTTAGAAATACCCAATGTTTACATGTTCTTTGCTTTTTGTAAGTTATAGGGCCATAAATACAAGTAGCACTTTGCTATTTCCAAACCATTTTTTTTTCAAAATTAGCGATAGTTACATTGGAACACTGATATCTGTCAGGAATCCCTGAATATCCCTTGAGATGTATTTATTTTGTTTTGGTAGACAACCCAAAGTATTGATCTAGGCCCATTTTGGTATATTTCATGCCACCATTTCACCGCCAAATGCGATCAAATAAAAAAAATTGTTCACTTTTTCACAAACTTTAGGTTTCTCACTGAAATTATTTACAAACAACTTGTGCAATTATGGCACAAATAGTTATACATGCTTCTCTGGGATCCCCTTTGTTCAGAAATAGCAGACATATATGGCTTTGGTATTTTTTTTTGGTAATTAGAAAGCCACTAAATGCTGCTGCGCTCCACACTTGTATTATGCCCAGCAGTGACGGGTTAATTAGGGAGCTTGAAGGGTTAATTTTAGCTATAGTGTAGAGATCAGCATCCCACCTGACACATCCCACCCAGTGATCCCATACCTCCCAACATTTCAAAATTCAAAAGAGGGACCCCCCAAAAAAAAAATGTTTTGAAATGTGGTGGGCGGGGCTTAAAAAATCATAAGACCAAAGAAATATAAATACAATTCTAAATAAAGTTATATATTTGAATACACTTAGGCAGCAAATTAAACACAAGCTCAAACCACTGGTATGGCTATGTGAGTTATGTATTTAATTAGCCTTTGCAAAGACATTGCTAAATACTTTTATCTTAATTGGACATTTAAAAATAAATTCTTTAAAACTGCTCTCTGCCTTCCCCATTAATATTCTAGATTCTGGCCTTTAAAGTCAGCAGAAATGCACAGTAGCACACTACATAGCATACACTTACACATGCAGATACACACACACTACATAGCATACACTTACACATGCAGATACACACACACACTACATAGCATACACTTATACATGCAGATACACACACACTACATAGCATACACTTATACAGGCAGATACACACACTACATAGCATACACTTATACATGCAGATACACACACACTACATAGCATACACTTACACATGCAGATATACACACACTACATAGCATACACTTATACAGGCCGATACACAGACACTACATAGTATACACTTATACATGCAGATACACACACACATACTACATAGCATACACTTATACATGCAGATACACACTTATACATGCAGATACACATACACACACTACATAGCTTACATTTATACATGCAGACACACACACACACAGTTATGGATACAGATAGACACACACACTACATCATATATGGGTATCTGTAATTCATTGTATGGGGTCCCGGGTTTTGGCAAGCACAATAGCTGGCAGTTTGCGGCTGCCACTGTTCGTTACCATGGTATTAGCACTGCTCATTGTATAAAACTGAAGGCGTGCTAGTATTATCACCAGGAGTTAGACATCATCACTACCAGAGGTAGGTTAGAGAGGTCACCATTACCTGTGATCAGAGTGTATACAGCCTTCTTACTCCTGCTTAACCCACACACCATTCATTTTCCACAGGGAATCTAACATGTATCTAACCCTGTGAGAGCAAAGCCAGCTGCTTCTGAGTATGGGCCCAATAGAATTTAATTTTTTTTTTGAATGCATGGGGCAAATCGGGACAGATGGCTAGCAACCCGGGACAGGGGGACAGACCCCTAAAATCGGGACTGTCCTGAGAAAATCAGGACAGTTGGGGGGATCACTCCCAAACAGCTCTTTTCCCTCCCCCACCCCACAATTGTCCCCGCCATCTTCAGTGCTGGCAGAAAGTATGCCAGTATAAAAAAAAAAGTTTGTGTTTGATTTTTTTTCATTTGTTTTTTTAAAATTATATATTTTCTGCAGTGTAGGATCCCCCTTTACCACCCAACCTCACTGAGCCCTCCCAAACAGATCTCTAACCCTCCCCCTCTCACTATTTGGTGCCATTTTGGGTACTGGCAGCTGTCTGCCAGTACCCACTTTTCAAAATAATGTGCCCATAACTTAAATAAATATTTATTTTTCTGTAGTGTAGCTGCCCCCCTCAATACCCCCCACCCCATCCCAGATCCTTTTTTTAAAACACAATTTTCCCCCTTACTCTCCCACCACCTGCTCCCAACAAGACTTCAATGCACGCTCTGCACGCACCGGGGACTGATCCAACACTGCTGGCCGGAAGTTAGCCAGCGATGGGCCGCCCACCCGCCTCCCTGCAGCTGCTCCCACCCACCAACGATCGGCACCATTGCTGGCCGATGCAGAGAGGGCCACAGAGTGGCTCTCTCTGCATCGGTGTGCCAAAAAAGGTATTGCAGTGATGCCTCAATATCGAGGCATCACGGCAATACCTTGAAAGCGGCTGGAATTGATCAGGATCGCTTCCAGATGCTTGAAACCCCTGAGGACGTGCCAGGTATGTCCTTGGTCGTTAAGGGTATTTTTTTGTAGGATGTTCCTGGACGTTCCAATTTTTTTCATTCATAATTTACTGTAGGTAGAACAAACATTTTTAAACAACTTTACAGTTTACTTCTATTAACAACATTTGCTTAATTCCCTTGGTATCATTTGTTGAAGGAGCAGCAATGCACTACTTATTGCTGACTGAACACATGGTTGGTGAGCCAATGACAATGTACAGGGAGTGCAGAATTATTAGGCAAGTTGTATTTTTGAGGATTAATTTTATTATTGAACAACAACCATGTTCTCAATGAACCCAAAAAACTCATTAATATCAAAGCTGAATATTTTTGGAAGTAGTTTTTAGTTTGTTTTTAGTTTTAGCTATTTTAGGGGGATATCTGTGTGTGCAGGTGACTATTACTGTGCATAATTATTAGGCAACTTAACAAAAAACAAATATATACCCATTTCAATTATTTATTTTTACCAGTGAAACCAATATAACATCTCAACATTCACAAATATACATTTCTGACATTCAAAAACAAAACAAAAACAAATCAGTGACCAATATAGCCACCTTTCTTTGCAAGGACACTCAAAAGCCTGCCATCCATGGATTCTGTCAGTGTTTTGATCTGTTCACCATCAACATTGCGTGCAGCAGCAACCACAGCCTCCCAGACACTGTTCAGAGAGGTGTACTGTTTTCCCTCCTTGTAAATCTCACATTTGATGATGGACCACAGGTTCTCAATGGGGTTCAGATCAGGTGAACAAGGAGGCCATGTCATTAGATTTTCTTCTTTTATACCCTTTCTTGCCAGCCACGCTGTGGAGTACTTGGACGCGTGTGATGGAGCATTGTCCTGCATGAAAATCATGTTTTTCTTGAAGGATGCAGACTTCTTCCTGTACCACTGCTTGAAGAAGGTGTCTTCCAGAAACTGGCAGTAGGACTGGGAGTTGAGCTTGACTCCATCCTCAACCGAAAAGGCCCCACAAGCTCATCTTTGATGATACCAGCCCAAACCAGTACTCCACCTCCACCTTGCTGGCGTCTGAGTCGGACTGGAGCTCTCTGCCCTTTACCAATCCAGCCACGGGCCCATCCATCTGGCCCATCAAGACTCACTCTCATTTCATCAGTCCATAAAACCTTAGAAAAATCAGTCTTGAGATATTTCTTGGCCCAGTCTTGACGTTTCAGCTTGTGTGTCTTGTTCAGTGGTGGTTGTCTTTCAGCCTTTCTTACCTTGGCCATGTCTCTGAGTATTGCATACCTTGTGCTTTTGGGCACTCCAGTGATGTTGCAGCTCTGAAATATGGCAAAACTGGTGGCAAGTGGCATTTTGGCAGCTGCACGCTTGACTTTTCTCAGTTCATGGGCAGTTATTTTGCGCCTTGGTTTTTCCACACGCTTCTTGCGACCCTGTTGACTATTTTGAATAAAACGCTTGATTGTTCGATGATCACGCTTCAGAAGCTTTGCAATTTTAAGAGTGCTGCATCCCTCTGCAAGATATCTCACTATTTTTTACTTTTCTGAGCCTGTCAAGTCCTTCTTTTGACCCATTTTGCCAAAAGAAAGGAAGTTGCCTAATAATTATGCACACCTGATATAGGGTGTTGATGTCATTAGACCACACCCCTTCTCATTACAGAGATGCACATCACCTAATATGCTTAATTGGTAGTAGGCTTTCGAGCCTATACAGCTTGGAGTAGGACAACATGCATAAAGAGGATGATGTGGTCAAAATACTCATTTGCCTAATAATTCTGCACTCCCTGTATATATGCACACACCAATCAGCAGCTAGAACCTAGGTTCTTTTTTGCTCCTGAGCTTTCCTAGCTAAACCTTTCAGCAACAGATAACAAGAGAAGGAAACAAATTAAATAATAGAAGTAAATTGGAAATTTGGTTAAAATTGTATACTCTATCTGAATCGTGAAAGAAAAATTTTGGGTTTCATGTTCCTTTAAGGAGAAATAAACAACCGGTCTCATGGCAAATACATATATTTATACACATTTATAACTTTAAGAAAATAGTGTCTTCCATAGCTGAGAGTGTCTTAAAGGGACATTAAATCCCAAAATTTTCTTTCATGATTCAGATATAATTTTTAACAATATCCCAATTTATTTCTATTATCGAATTTGCTTCAATCTTTAGATATCCTTTGCTGAAGAAATAGCAATGCATATGGGTGAGCCAATCACACAAAGCATCAATATGTAGCCACCAATCAGCAGCTACTGAGCCTATCTAGATATGCTTTTCAGCAAAGGATATGAAGATATTTAAGAAAATTAAATAATAGAAGTAAATTATAAAGTTGTTTAAAATTGTATGTTGTATCTGAATCATGAAAGAAAAAATTGGGGTTTCATGTCCCTTTAAAGAAAAAAATGGATTATACTTACCATAAGACACACATCCACATATAGCAGAAAACCAAACCAGTACTGAAACATATAAGCAGAGGTAATGATAGAGGAGTATAATGTCGATCTGTAAAGGGAACAGATGAATGCCTGCAACCAAATATACAGAGAGCCTAGGTAAAAACATGGTGTGATCAGGCAATACTCCCTTCTCATCCCTCAGACAATCACTGTACTTAGAGAGGAACTTGACTTCAATATGCTTAGAAGCGCCTTTCACTGAAGAATCAAGCTCATCATGTTTCACCACCTCCTAAAGAGGCAATGTTTTTAAACTGAGGTATGAGTGATCTGGGCGGGGTATTTATAGGCTTTTGAGGTTTGGGAAACTTTGCCTCCTCCTGGTAGGAATGTATATCCCATTAGTATCAAGCTTGTGGACTCTCACCACCTATATGAAAGAAAGGAGGAATTATCAGGTTGTTCGTCAGATGAGGGATCCTCACTCTCAGAGAAAACCTCATTGTTCAAAGATACTTCAGTATTCTTTGGATCGGAACATATATTACTTGTAGAAGGTAAAACTAGAATTGACCCTTTTCACTTATTTGTAGAGCAGCAAATGGCCCCTAGTTAACAAAGGTCTGTCGGACCTGATCTGACAGTGCGGATCAGGTCCGACAGACCTCGATGAATGCGGAGAGCAATACGCTCTCCGTATTCAGCATTGCACCAGCAGTTCACAAGAGCTGCTGGTGCAACGCCGCCCCCTGCAGACTCGCAGCCAATTGGCCGCCAGCAGGGGGTGTCAATCAAAATGAGCAGGTGGGCAGGGTAATGTAGCAGCGGTCTTTGTGACCACTGCTCCATAACTTTTGTTTCTCTCGAGTCTGAAGACTCGCCAGAAACATGGGCCGTCAAGCTCCTTACGGAGCTTGATAGATAGGCACCAAAGCCTTCGTTATAGCTATGGTTATGAAATGTTTAATTGCTGGATGTAATCCATCTGCATCTACCTGTAGGGAACATACAGTAGGTGTGTTAGTACACATAGAAACATTGTTTGATTGATCAGATAGTAAATCTAAACATGGGCTACATAAATGAGCTGAAGCAGGTACTTCAGTTGTTTTACAATAAGAACACTTAATATTGGCAGAAAGGTGTTCAGGAGACTCAGTTCCTATAGTAAATTTAGGGACAGATTGGTGCTGCTCCATCATGGCAAAAACAATTATTGATGCAATAAGCACTATATATTAACCCCTTAAAGTGAAGGTCAAGTCTGGCTTAGTCGCTAACAGGTTTATACAGTTCATGTAAAATAAGGTTGATGTTCATTCATCAAAATCTTGACAAATCATCATAACATTTTATTTTTCACCTTCTAAATCGCCTCCATGTCAGTTCTATGATTGACAGTTTTTCAGAATGTGATATCCAATCCCTTTTCCCACCCCGGGGCATCCAGCCCCTTTTACCAACGTCATTACTAACTTCTGCGCATTCCTCAAATCACGGCGAGCTTCATCAACATCATGCTCGTGCATGAGACGCGCATGCGTATACTGCTCTATCATTCTTTTTAAAACATTGAGTCACTCACTCCGATCGCAACAGAGGAAAGGAAGGAAAATATACTGTTGGGTCTAATACTAATAACGGGTAAATATTATGCCACGCAACAGATTGCTAAATATCACTTTCGCCAACATATGTTATATGAAACATTCTGTAATTCCACACTTATTGTTTTAACGATCAGCTTATATACACCTAATGCAGGGTCATACACAGAGAACAGGAACAAAATACAGATGTGCACTTGGAAGGTCTGGACTCAAGGATGGACTGGGCCATAGTTATATAGTAAACTGGTGTTACATCATCACTGAGAGACAGGAAGTGGCCAGAAGTTACCAGTAGTTGCAAAGTGATGATTTTCACAAGTTTGCCCATAACAGGGCATGTGAGAGGAATGCACAGTGTCGGAAACACTGCAAGAGAAGCTAGAAACAGGCCTGCACTCCAAATAAAACAAGGAAGGGTGAGTAACCCTGACAGTACCCTTCCCTCAATGATACCTCCCCCGCGGGAGGAAAAAAGGCTTATGGTGGGGTAAGGTGCATGGAAGGCACGGAGGAGGGCAGAAGCATGAACATCAGAGGAGCGAACTCAAGAACGTTCTTCCGGACCATAACATTTCCAGTGGACCAAGTACTGGACATGATTACTAATGGTTGCCAACTGGAATGTGACAAGGACAAGGAGGAGCAGAGGTGTAATGATTGAACACTAGCGGATTAAGGAGCTATACGTGGAAAACATTGAAGACATGCATGCTAGAAGGGAGGTAGAGGGCGTAGGCAACTAGGTTAACTTATGGAGAATACGAAAAGGCCCAATGTAACGGGGTGCCTGTTTTGGAGTAGGCACTCTGAGGTTGCTAGTTGTGCCATTGGTTCTTTCTTTGTTCTTGTACTCTGAGGTTGAGGTTACGGGATGACAACCACACCCTATCCTGGACCTGGTAGGAAGGAGCAGGTAGATGCCATCAGTCCGCCTGGTGCTTTTGCCGCTGAATAGAGGCATGAAGGGAATTCTGAATCTGCACCCATGAGGAGAGCAGCACCTGAAGATGATCCTCCAAAGCCGGAATGTTCTGGGGCATTAAAGAATCGGGTAACACAGAAGACTGAAACCCGTAGTTGGCCATAAACGGGGACATTTGGGAAGATGAATTGATAGCACTTTTCCTAGCAAACTCCGCCCAGGTGTAGCAGATCAGATTAGTTATTGTGATGGTCTGAGATATTCCAGCGAAAGAACTGCTCCACGGCTTGGTTGGACAACTCAGCGGCATTATTAGACTGTTGATGGTAGAATGAGGAGGAGAGTCAAATTCCCAACTGAGTGCAAAAGGCCCACCAGAACCTAGAGACAAACTGGCAACCATGGTCTGAACCTATCTCCTTAGGTATACCGTGTAAACGGAAGACCTCCCTTGCAAACACAGAGGTGAGCTCCTGAACCGTGGGCAGCTTTTTTAATGGTATGCAATGGGACATCTTGTAAAAACTGTCAACAGCCATGAAGATAACAGTATAACCACAAGGCACAAGAAGGTCAATGATAAAGTTCACAGCTATGTGGTACCAAGGACATTCCCCATTAGGGATAGGTTGTAGTAGGCCCACAGGAAGGATCCAAGGGGACTTGCCTTAAGCACAAATGGAATAGGCAGCCGCGTAAGCAGCGACAGTTTAGAGAGTAAGCCACTAGAATTGGCAAGAAATAGCCCAAGTAATCTGATTTTTACAAGGGTGACAGTCAGTTTTGAATTTTTGCAGATTCAGAATAATCTGATGTGCAATTTCTCAGGTACAAACATTTATTGAATGGTTTCTCTGGCTGAGCCATAGATTGAGCAGCCAGCAGGAGAGGTTAAAATGGTGTAAATAGTTGCCAGGATCTGATCCGAAAGAACAACCGGAGTAGGCACGGAATCTTTCCTGGACAACTCGGAAAAATTGTGAGACAATGCATCAGCCTTCAAATTTGTTGAGCCAGGCAAATATGAGACTACATAATTGAACTGTGAAAGAAACAGGGCATATCTGGCTTGGTGTGGCACAAGCCTCTTGGCTTCAGAGAGATAGGTTACGTTCTTATGATCTGTAATAATTCTCTATCTCCGATCTCATAATTGCACTCTGCTGGAGATACATATTTAGAATAGAATGCGCAAGGGTCTAGAGGTCCATCTGGCATAGGATGTTGAGACTGGAGGGTGCCTACTCCTGTCTCAGATACATCAACCTCAAGGATAAAAAGGTAAGGCAGGGTTGGGGTGAGACAGGATCAGAGCGGTAGCAAAAACGGACGTAAAGGTTTCAAAAACCTTAATGGCAGCAGGAGATTAATGATGTGTATCACTGTCTTTCATAGTCAGGTCAGAGAGGAACATTTTCTGATAAATATTTGATAATAGTTGGCAGAAGTTTAAGAAAAAAGTAAAATTGATTGCGTAAATAAATGCTTAAAGGGACAGTAAACACCAGAATTTTTGTTGTTTAAAAAGGTAGATAATCGCTTTATTACCCATTCCCCAATTTTGCATAACTAACACAGTTGTAATAATATACTTTTTACCTCTGTGATTACCTTGTATCTATGCCTCTGCAAACTGCCCCCTTATTTTAGTTCTTTTGACAGACTTGCATTTTTAGCCAATCAGTGCTGACTCCTAGGAGCTTCACGTGCCAGTAAATTGGAAAGTTGTTTAAAATTACATGTCCTTTTTAAATTATGAAAGATTTTTTTTTTACTTTACTGTCCCTTTAAGGTGGGAAGTGTCAAATTTAGAAACTATTATAGGGCAGGGTAGTTCACTAGTAAACCTTTCAAATATTAGGGTCAGGTAAATTAATGTACCTTCCTATATAGGTTAAAAAGGTTACAATTTAATCACATATATAACTGGATAAAACATTTAGCAATATTAACCCCTTAATGACCACAATGTATCCTGTATGTCACTGGTCGTTAAGGGGGTTTTCAGGACATAATAGCACAAGTCTAGCAAGAACACGCTATTAATGCCCTCCCTCTAGCAGGCTTTGTGGAATAGAGCAGTCTCAACGCAGGTGGCAAGACCGTGCTATAAAACAATCAAGTCCCAAAAAAAGGCCAGCGACATACAGGGTACGTCGCTGGTCCTTAAGGGGTTAAAATATTCAACAACAATAAAATATCAATTGATACAATGCTTACAACACTTATTACAGAAAAACAAAACACACAATATGCTCTGAACTCGATCCTGAGAAATAGTTGAAATATCTCAGTTCAGAAAGCTCTTTAGTGGACTGAATTGCCTCAGAGACCACGACCCGGTTCTGTTAATGGGAAAGAAGACCTCCTTAGTGTATTATCACAGCAGAGCAAAATAAGAGTATATTCGTACTCACATATGGAATAATGGTGTCCGGCTCAATAAACGTCATGTGGTCTTTCACCAAATTAAGAATATAGCAACCTACTAACCGGTCTGAGAGCCACACTGCAAATATTACAGACTCGTCAGCAGTAAATTTGTCTTAAGGTCCAATCTTCTGAGTACAAATACAGACCTAAAATTTAGGCTTACTCTAGCCGTTACCATGCAGAAAGCAAGCTGATTACAGCAGGTGTGCTTCAATACGGAAGCAGATTGGTTCTGAGCAACGCATTTCTAATTTATTTTTCAAGCTCAAATTACCTATTCAGTGAGCGCCTTATAAACTTTGTGTGCTTAAAGGGACACTGAACCCAATTTTTTTCTTTCGTGATTCAGATAGAGCATGCAATTTTAAGCAACTTTCTAATTTACTCCTATTATCTATTTTTCTTTGTTCTATTGCTATCTTTATTTGAAAAAGAAGGCATCTAAGCTATTTTTTGGTTTAGACCTCTGGACAGCACTTTTTTATTGGTTGATGAATTTATCCACCAATCAGCAAGGACAACCCAGGTTGTTCACCAAAAATGGGCCGGCATCTAAACTTTCTTGCATTTCAAATAAAGATACCAAGAGAATAAAGAAAATTTGATAATAGGAGTAAATTAGAAAGTTGCTTAAAATTTCATGCTCTATCTGAATCACTAAAGAAAAAATTTGGGTTCAGTGTCCCTTTAAAGGGATACTCAATGTTTTAAGGAACATAGGATACGTGTCTATGCTATGCGAGTACTATACGTTATGCAAACTAAAAATTAAATAGATATGCAAATTAAAGATTAAATAGATATGCTTTTTCAATTGATATAATTTAAAGACAACATATTACAATTATGTATGTGTGCTATTAGCATCATATGTTCCTCTAAACATATCATATTTACATAGTACTTTATTTATGTACATATTTCTCAACAAAAATAAACAACATACTGAACAATCCATCCTATAATAAAAATCTATATTAAAACACCTATGTTTCGAAAGGAAGAATATTATTTAATTAATACTAGCATAAAAATTATAGAGAATTTCAATGAAGGAATTTCTGAAATGGAAATGGGAAATAGGCTGAAATAGAAAAGCATAAATCTATACAAAATGGGAATGGGATATCTGTAATAGCTATATTAATTCATGATTTTGGGTATTTTATTGTAGTTTAAATTGTGCAATAAAGAATAAATATAATGAAACAACTACAACACCCAACAAAAAAAACATTTTATATTACTATATCACAATGTGATTTTTTATTTAAAATTAAAATCTAAATTAAATTAAGGATCCAAGAAACACCCCAAATCAAAATCTAAATTTAGACCTTTAGGTGATAGCGTATATAGCTCAAAAATCCATTTAGCCTCTCTTTTTAATAATTATTTTCTAACATTTGCTCCTCTCCAATTTGGTTTGACTTATTCTATTATTGTATAACTAAAAATTTTAAGATTTCCTTTATTGCACATTTTAAAATGTTTTGGTATGGGTAGATCTAAATTTCTCTCTAAATCCATATTTTCTATTGAATTTAGATGTTCAGACTTAAAAATATATATCCAGCCTCTTCGGCGCTGGAGGGGTTGCACTTCGCAAGGAAACATGGTACACCTTTTGGCGTAATATAGAAAACATTCTCCAAAAATTCACTGAACAAAACTTTACACTAACACCCACAGTAGTCTTACTAAATGAGCACCCACCATTGCAATGTAAAATAAGAGCCACGCTGCTGAGAATATGTATCAATAGGGCATAGTTGTTAATAGCCCTACACTGGAAATCCCAATAGATTCCAACATTAGAAATGTGGCTAACCAAAGCAGACAAACTCATAACGCTTGAAGAATACGGTTACTACAAGAGAAACAAATCTGTGTTTTTCCAGATGCTAGCAGCAATCCCCACCCAGACCACAGCTGAGAACTATAAACCCCTCCAACACACATCAACCTGAATCCAGATCTTCAGCGGCATTTTTTCCCTCTCCCTTCCCCAGTTATATCTCCCCCTCTCAATTTCCAGACTTCCTTTTTCCTTTCCTTTTCTCTTCTCTTTCTAACTCTCTCCATATACTATGTACTCTTAATAACATTCTAAATAAATGTCTCATTGATGTTAACATTGATCAAGTAGCTTGAGGAAGACATGAACTGTAGCCGATTTAGAAGGATAAATATTATGTCTAACTATTAGATATTAACTTTGCTTGATGGCACGAAGGACTTTGTTTCTGTCAAAATGCACCACGTACAACAAGCTGTTTCAAGAGTAACCTCAACTGCCAAAGCTTCCTTTGGAAGTACATGTATTTTATTGTAAGAGACTGATTGTTGAATTATTTGAATTGTTTGATATGTTTCCTACTACAATAAAATAAAAAAATATTATAAAAAAAAAAGGAACAAAGATTTCACTTTTATCTTTCAGGAATTCTTTTTTATTCTTAGGTACAAGTAGCTGATACGCATAAACTGATTTTTTGGGATATTCAATTTCCATTTGTCTAAGTGGCAACTGGTGGCATGTATGTAGCTATTGGCATCTAACTGCTTAAAAAAAATTTTTGTGCATATTTTTCCTTCCTTTATAAATATCTCTAAGTCTAAAGAATGGGCATTTTCATTACTAATCTCATATGTAAAATTTAAATGTTTGGTGTTATTATTCATTCTAGAAAAAAAAACAAGCTAGTTCTTCACTGGTACCCTTCCAGATGATCAAAATATAATCTATGGGGGGAGGAGCCAACTTTGAGACTGAGCGGTCGCACATTGCAATAGCTCCAGCCACATTCTGTATAAAAGTCAAAATTTGCGACCGTTCAGTCTTCTCTAACTTTTTGTTAATGTGATCTTGGAGGTTAAGAAGACCTACACACTGAAAATTTTAGTGACAGGACGCTCCTTGCAGATACTCAAGTCACTTTCCTATCTATCCTGCTGGCCTGTGATATTGGGAGCAGCCATGTTTGTTTTCGTGGAGAGCCCGAATGAAGAGTAAAACCCGTTAGCTGCTACTCTATTAACGATAGAGAAAGTCTCTGCAGAGGAACCTTATCATGGCCATGGCGACACATCTCCTCGCGGTGATCAGTAACCTCCTAAAGGGGTACCGGATGGCATTTGAGCACTCGGATATAATGGAGTCTAAACCCTCTGACGTAATGTGCGGCACTGCTAACTTGGACAAGAAAACCGAGAAGCAAGAGGAAGAGTGCACTAATATGCAGCTTCCTATGAAAGACCTGAGAGCTAAAACAAGTATCATCACTGAAACAGAACCGCTAAATGTTCAAAGATCGGCGGCCTCCACTCGCAGCAGAGCTATTCTCTCAAAGACCGCAGCTTCCATCATCATGTATACCAAAAGGGCCTACATATGGGAAAATCCCATGCTCAGGATGTACTCCCTAATATCACCATGCTGCGGCCACGACAGTTCTCTACACATCTGACAATGCAATACCGCCTTAAAGACCACAATGTAAAGTTGCAGCTGGCCCATGGAATGCTTTCAGCTTTACGTTCTGGAGTGGGGTAAAAGATTCTCCTTTTTAGTATGCCGATCCACTGCTTTATCTCTCACCCAGACTATAAATTGTTTAGAGAGATCATGTGAGAAAACGGACACTCTAACTTAAAAGTGCAAAATTGACTTATTAATCTCCTTTTATGGCAGTATAACTTTCTATCTCACTTTCAGAGAACTTTATAATTGTATTTTGCTGGATTTTTGTGGTTGGCCTGTTTTGGGTACTAAATGTTACACTTTACTATTATACCCTAGTTAATTATTTCACACTGTTTATTACTGATATGTGGTCACAAATATGGGCGTGTGTATTTTACATAAGATTTTGCTCCTATTACCCACTCGGCTTAGTGTTAATCCTTTTGGGGTTATCATGTCTCCTATTTTAGCTTGTCATACACATGGACTCAATATATGGACTTTGAGTGAGCATATTAAATACTTATTTTCCCTTGCAACGAGTTGCACTTCATCTTACACTTTTCAAAACTGAATATAGTTATGGTCAGGGATAGGCACAGACAAAGGCTGTGGGGGACATTTTCCAAAGTACAGACCTTAGTGAAGGACACCAAGGTACATTTGAAATTAAAAACATTATTTTATAGGGCCACTGATCCGATAACCAGCCCTCCTCTGGCTATACCCATGAGCCAGTGTCACTACTGTGTCATTATATAGAGCTGGGTGTTATTATACTGATGCAGATACCACTGATCCTATAACCAGCCCTCCTCTGGCTATACCCATGTGCCAGCGTCACTACTGTGTCATTATATAGCACTGGGTGTTATTATACTGATGCAGATACCACTGACCCTATAACCAGCCCTCTTCTAGCTATACCCATGTGCCAGCGTCACTACTGTGTAATTATATAGTGCTGGGTGTTATTATACTGATGCAGATACCACTGATCCTATAACCAGCCCTCCTCCGGCTATACCCATGTGCCAGTGTCACTACTGTGTCATTATATAGAGCTGGGTGTTATTATACTGATGCAGATACCACTGATCCTATAACCAGCCCTCCTCTGGCTATACACATGTGCCAGTGTCACTACTGTGTCATTATATAGTGCTGGGTGTTATTATACTGATGCAGATACCACTGATCCTATAACCAGCCCTCCTCTGGCTATACCCATGTGCCAGCGTCACTACTGTGTCATTATATAGCACTGGGTGTTATTATACTGATGCAGATACCACTGACCCTATAACCAGCCCTTGTCTGGCTATACGCTTGTGCCAGTGTCACTACTGTGTCTTTGTATAGAGCTGGGTGTTATTATACAGATGCAGATACACATCCAGTATTTCACTAAGGTTTTATTTATTTCATAAGCAACAGGTGTCTTTCTAAAGATAACCTAATAGGGGGCTCTCTGTTAACGCTAATCTACAGATATGATTATGATAAAGAAAATGATGGTAACAATGACAATTCCTAGAAGTGCAAAAAATTAGAGACTGTTGTATAATTATAGGCTGTTGTATAATTATTATGGCATTCAAATAAGCAATAGATACATATAATCACAAAGTCTCTTATAGGAATAGTCCTAGTAGCAAATCCAAACCAAAGAAGATATAAGGTGGATCATTCACAGGAAATAATCAGAAGCTGCACCCTCCTAACATCAGCATGGCATGACGTCTACACAGAAAAATGAGAAGAAAAAGATATACTGATATACTGATGAGTACCCATTCCATTCCTGATAGCACTGTCTGAGTGCTCCACTGAAATTTGAGTACCCTGTGGTGGGTGAAAATAAGCCATCCTATTGTCTTACTGGTACACACAAGCGCCTCTCTTTTTCTTCTCATTTATTTATTTCATAACTTATCACCCAATATCACTAGCAGTCTCTTGACAAGCCACTAACTTTATTCACACTACATATTTTTTTTTATTCCTATTATTTAATCAGAAAGAAAAGATATACTAAGGTTGTGGCGGACATTGCAAGGGGTAGTCAAGGACACCAGTGTCCGTGTACGGACACCTTGCCTATCCCTGGTTATGGTGTTCATGCTTCCTATATACACTGTATTGCATCTGTTTTCCCTTGTTGAATTTATCTTTTCTCCCCTGCAACTAGAGATGAGACTATGACTATCACTATGATATAGTGAGTGATCCATATATATATATTGTGAATAGTTTGAAATTAAACATACTATTTTTGTAGATCTGTGTATCGAGTATTAGGGTTCATCTTATTAGAATAGATGAACTCATGGTTTTCATGCAACCACCCGTTTATGTGGATTCATTAAGTAAATGTTAAATTTGGTTTAGATTCAGTGATCTTTATTAATCCTAGCTTTCCTGCATCAGTGGGCCCTGTATTTGTTCAGATGTGCTAAACATTGCTATGTGGTTATTAATCTACAGATCCCCTCCGACTGTGTGGATTGGGTTCATAACATAACATGAGAGATGACTCACAAAACTTGAATGATACTTCCTTTTCAGACAACACCTTTTTTGTAGCATATGTCTCCCTGTCAACGGCCGAGATAGGGAGTCAGCTTCTGTTAGCTTAATATCTTACACATAGTCATATTGTTACTCAGGAAGTGTCTTTGAACTAATTGAACACAACTAGAGTATCTCTGACTTTTTTTTTTCTCTTACTATTTGAATAGGGTAGAATGGAGGCCTAGGGTTAATTTTAGATAATACAATACCACCTCTAGCTACTTGGGTGGTCCTGGCTACACTTCCTCTTAAACAGTTATTATGACATTCAAATATCCTTGATGGATCCTCATGTTTTCATCCCTCCCTCACTGATATACTCTGGTACTATTTGGCCTTAACGCAGGCTGGACCTGCGCCGTTGCTATCTAGTATGATCCACGATATAATAAGATATCTTGTCTTTATATGGAAATGTCACTACCAGTGCATGCTGCCTATCATATTTAAATAGCCACCCCCCTCCATATAAGGTAGACCTCCTCTAGTGCTGATATGTATAGTCTTCCTCTTAATAGTACTATAAAATAACTATTTACCTAGGGTCCAAGCTATTACCTTAAGATCTCTAAGCTCCTTTATGCAAGACTTAGCATTGACCCATCATACAATTGACCTGTTCCTGTTTACCCTCTAACAATCCATGTGCCCTTGAGACTCTCAACACAGATTTAGTGCTCTGTTCATATATTTTGATTATCACCTTCACACTACCACCTCCTCCCCCCCTACCTTAATATACCTCCTAGTTTAGGGGGGTTAAATATGCGGCTCATCTTGCCTATGCCGCACTTCCATAACTTCTAATACTACCTACTAATTAAATATGCTAAATAGTTTTCTTTTTTTTCCCACCTTGAGTTAATATATAGGTTGGGTCCAAAAGTGGCCTATCGATAGATGTTTCAAGTTTATTTGTTATACATGATATAAAGTAAAAATGAGGTTTATCACTTGGGATCCATAATTGGTCTCCTAGGTTGGAAATTACCTTCTTTTCTTTAAATATTGCGCCTTGTAGGTCCAAGAGTGTCCTATTGTGTCATTTAGAAGGTTCCTAGGTGTCTGACATTTCATTTATATAATGTTCACATGGTACACACATTATTAACTCTGTGTTTCTTTTTATATATAATTCATCCTTTTTATTGTTAGTACTTTATGCAAAACGGATATCTTATCTCATGTGCCATGAGAATATATTTATGTAACGTTGTATACCTCTAAATGAACCTCAATAAAAAATTATTATAATATATATATATATATATATATATATATATATATATATATATATATATAATCTATGTACCTTCTGTAGAGTACCAGATTTGCCCCAAGATCTACTGAGTCAGGGAAGATATGCTCCCATAGACCCATAAATAAATTTGCATTATTTATTGAATTAATTTATTTATGGGTCTATGGAAGCATATCTTCATTGACTCAGTAGATCTCAGGGCAAATCTGCTCCTCTGCAAAAGTTACATAGATGATATTTTGATCATCTGGAAGGGTACCAGTGAAGAACTCTCTTGTTTTTTTTTTCTAGAATGAATAATAACACCAAAAATTTAAATTTTACTTATGAGATTAGTAATGAAAAGGCCCATTTTTTTAGACTTAGAGATATTTATAAAGGAAGGAAAAGTATGCACAAAAAGCTTTTTTAAGCAGGTAGATGCCAATAGCTACATACATGCCACCAGTTGCCACTTAGACAAATGGAAATTGAATATCCCAAAAAATCAGTTTATGCGTATCAGAATAAATTGTAATGAAATCAGTGATTTCACGGCCCAGTCAAAAGTATTAGAAGACAAATTAATGGAAAGGGGCTATGATACAGAGCTAAATGTGAGGCATTAGAGTTAGATAGGGAAAAGCTACTTGCACCCAAGAATAAAAAAAGAATCCCTGAAAGATAAAAGTGAAATCTTTGTTCCTTTTATCACACAATATAATCAAAATAAATATGAGTTAGTAGAAAAAATCTTTAAAAGACATTAATACAGTTTAAATCCGATGAAGTGTTAGGACCACATCTTCCTAATCATCCGCATATTGTATATAGGAAATTTAAGAATTTAAAAACTATATTGGCTCCAACAGATATTGGTTAAAAATAATAAGGGCATGTTTAATAAAGAAAAACCTTATGGGGAAAAGAGTTATTGGGATTTTATCCATGTTTAAAATGTAAATCTTGTAAATATGCTTCCAAAAAGAAGTCCTTTCGTTCTAACGTAACAGGTAAAGAATTTAAAATAAATGACATATATAGATTAAATATAGGGGGTGTGAGAGAGTAGGTAATATTGCTAATTTGCTTTAAATGGTGCCACCCTTATAGTAAATATAAAATATAAAAGAAAGATAGAAAAAAATACCAGGGTATATAAGATTACCCTAGAACAGCAAGGGAATAAACGGCACACATAGAAGACTTTCAAAAATTTATTTATAATAATTTCCCAAAAATACACTTAGGTATATAGCGATATCTTATCTGTCAATATCAGTTACCACTAAAGACAGCAAAATCTAAAACATTTTAAGTGCACTTAGACCTAATACTTTCCCTATGCTATAAATTACAAAAAGACATCATAAACAATAAGGGGTTAACCAGAAAACTCATGTTTATAACGAATGTTACATAGAATCTAATGTTTATAGGACATTTATAGTAAGTAGGCAAAATACATGTTAAACATATGGCTGCAGTCCAAACAGAGGTGAACTATATTATGTATCAAAAAGCGCTTGTTTTTCCTCTTTATATATACCAGGGAATCTTCTCTTAAGGCAAATAAATGTGCCGCAAGTAGTACTGCTGGATAAAGAGTCTCTAGCAAGTGTAATAATTCAGTTGGAAAACACAGCATATACTTAGCTTAAGTCCTCCGGTTTTTGTTGTTTCCACTTGTCTTCTGCTTGCAAGCACCTGTGATGATTACTTGGCGTGTGACATCAGCAATAGTGGGAGTGGTCTCTCGTCACCAGGGACTATGAGTGGCTATAGACAGAAGGATCCATTTGAATCAATTTTGCATTGTAAGTTTTGCCAAGAACTTTGACAAATGACTGTATCGCAAAGTTATGTATATGTTCACCTATCGTATAGGCACATCTTCCATTGTACTCCAATAGCACACTCCTCAAAACCACTTACTCCACTGTCGGAGTCACACCTGAAAGATTCGTAGCTCACTTTAAAGGTACAGCTGCATGTATAGAGCCAAAAATGTCTCTGAAGAAACAAAAGATTCAGGGAATAGGCCTGGACAGGTGCACTAGAAATCCTGGCCCACGGTACATTCGACAGGTACCTGGGTTCTCATAAACACATAGTGCCAACGCACGTTTCTCCCCCACCTCCAGTATGTGTTACAGGGGATCATCAGGGCATGTAGAGTCCTCAGTGGACTTCCTCTTTTATGCAGATACCTAATTGCTTACAGGTGTTTTTTCCCAAGTATCCTTGCAACACCTTAAAGCTGTATCACTTTTAACCCTGTATTTCAAAAAAGCCTCTCAAAACTCAAAATTGTGTTAGAAAGTAATAGGTAAATATGTTTTGGTTCAACCTAATTCCTGGTTACCCCCAATACTTTCAAATACACAACAGAAGAGATAGAAATTACCCTCTTAAACTGGCGCACACTTCAAACAGATGTTTATTATATTTAAAAAAAATGAAAATTTATAAAAAGTGGACAAATTCAAGCTTATCGTTTAAACCTTTTGGGAATCTAGTTCCCAGTCTGTAGATCCATTTCGTCTCTTTTTGCAGGAGGACCCTATCATTATTTCCACCACGTCCATTTGTGATGCCTTTATCTATTATGATAAATTTCAATGAATCTACATTTTTATTGTGTACATTACAAAAATGCCTGGCAACATTAGTTTCTCTGGAGTGGAGAATATCGTCCCTGTGCTCCTGTACTCGGTCCTTCACCAATCTTTTCGTTTTTCCAACATAGAAAGCCGGACAGGAGCACCGCAGAAGATATATCACCCCCTCCGATTTGCAGTTAAAGAAGAATCTTATATCAAAGATCTTTCCATCCTGGACAGAGAATTGTTTAGTGCTATCCATGTGGGCACAGTATACACAGTGCCCACATGGAAAGCTACCCTTAATACCTCTGTCCTTTCTCAGCCAATCAGAGGCCGAAGGGCCCCTTGAGAATTGGCTCCTCACCAGTTTGTCCTTTAAACTTTGTGCTTTTCTAGCTGTTAGCAAAGGTGTATCCCCCATCACACTGTTCACTTTTTCATCAAGGGATAGGATGTGCCAATTTTTCTTGAAAACTGACCTTAGACTCTCCCATTGATTATTAAAATTAGAGATAAATCTAATTTTATTAGTTTCATTTTTAGAATTATTGCGATATAGTAAGTCATCCCTGGACATATTTCTTGCTTTCCAGAGAGATTTCTTGAGGCACTTGTTAGAATAACCTCTTTTTAGGAATCTCTCTTTCATTAGGGCTGCATGAGTGTCAAACTTGGAGAGAGAAGAGCAATTTCTCCTCAGACGGAGGAATTGGCCATACGGGATCCCTTTTTTAAGGTGGTTCGGATGGCTACTATCTGCATGTAATATATTGTTAGTTGCGGTCTTTTTCCTGTAATTTTCCGTCACTATTCTTACTCCCTCTTTTTTCAAAGTCACATCTAGAAAATTTAGTTCTACTGTATTGGTTTCTGACGTCAGGATGATGTTCTTGTCGTTGTGGTTAAGGACCGCAACGAATTCATTGAATTCTTCTGCCGTCCCATCCCACAGGACAAGAACATCATCCACATATCTAATCCATAGTAGCACTTTGTCCTCAAAGATCCTTGAATAGTACTCAAAGATCTCTGATTCCCAAAGGCCCAGATGTAGACATGCATATGTGGGGGCACAAACTGCCCCCATCGCTGTCCCACACAGTTGGCGAAATATCTGTCCGTCAAATGAAAAAATATTATTTTTCAAGACAAACTCTAACAGGGAGTAGACAAATTCAGTATGTTCAGCATATGTTGGTCCTCTGGTCTCTAAGAACCTCCTTATTGCTGCTAAGCCTATTTTATGTGGTATGGAGGAGTAAAGACCCTCTACATCAAGAGATGCCAGAATGGTCTTTTCATTTACTACTACTCCATCCAACTTTCTCAAAAGATCGGCTGTGTCTTTAACATATGATGTTAAGGTTAGTAAAAAGGGTTGCAGGTATTTATCAACATACTCCCCAATTTTTTCAGTTGCACTCCCTATTCCCGAGACTATAGGCCTTCCCGGGGGGCACTGCATGTTTTTATGCAGCTTTGGCAATACATAAAAGACAGGCATAACTGGATGCTCAGGATATAGGAATTTGAACTCATTTTGGGTAATTACCCCTTTGCTTCTTGCATAATTCAAAAGTTTAAAAAGGGAATTTTGGACATGGACCAGAGGGTTGCCACCAATTTTTTCATATTGCTTTTTGTTATTTAGCTGCCATTTGACTTCATTCACATAAAAATGCTCATCAAGTAAAACCAAATTACCGCCCTTGTCGGCAGGCTTTATCACCAAACCTTTGGCCATACTTAGTTCTTTTAGTGCTATTCTTTCCCTAGGTTTTAGGTTATCAAAAGTTTGTTGGCTCGATATATCTTCTATATCTTTCTCCATTTGTTTTACAAAAAGATTAACCGCTGGAACCAGGGAAAGTGAAGGCATATATGTTGATTTTGGTTTAAAGGCATACTTTCTATCCACCAAAGATTCTCTCTGTGTGTCATTATCAAAAACAGCTTGGTTTTCAGCAAGAAGTAACTCTAAATCATTAAGGGCCACTTGATCAGTTGCATCTAACATATAGTTGTTATCTGATTTAGATTTCATAATGACAGACAGGACAATCTTTCTTGCAAAAAGATGTAGGTCTTTTATGACCTCAAACTTGTCAATTGGTGTATTGGGGCAGAAGGACATACCTTTTTTAAGGAGTTCGATATGAGCTAGGTTTAGAGGAAAAGAGGAGAGGTTTACTATCTGTAGTTCCTCATCCATTGGGGTTTTTAAAAGCCCCTGCGTAATCCCCTCCCTCTGTACCTCCCCCTGCTCTGTGGAGCCTGGTCCCCTCTCCCTCTCTTTTCTCTGGTAGGATATCTCTTTTCCTTCCCTTGCCCCCCATAAGGGTCTCTTCCTTTTTCCCCTTCTGTTTTTCCTCCTCCTTCTATTTGTGTGTTTGCTAGGGAGTTTTTTGAGGGTCCTGATTCTGAGTCTGACATATCAGTCCCGGAGTCATAGGTCCCTTTCTGAGATTTATATGTGTAAACCCTGCCATTTTTATAATCATCCTGATCTCTCCTTAGTTTCCTACATTTTCTTGATTTAATGTCAATTTTCAACTTTGAGATATTTGATTCCTGTAATTTTCCGTCACTATTCTTACTCCCTCTTTTTTCAAAGTCACATCTAGAAAATTTAGTTCTACTGTATTGGTTTCTGACGTCAGGATGATGTTCTTGTCGTTGTGGTTAAGGACCGCAACGAATTCATTGAATTCTTCTGCCGTCCCATCCCACAGGACAAGAACATCATCCACATATCTAATCCATAGTAGCACTTTGTCCTCAAAGATCCTTGAATAGTACTCAAAGATCTCTGATTCCCAAAGGCCCAGATGTAGACATGCATATGTGGGGGCACAAACTGCCCCCATCGCTGTCCCACACAGTTGGCGAAATATCTGTCCGTCAAATGAAAAAATATTATTTTTCAAGACAAACTCTAACAGGGAGTAGACAAATTCAGTATGTTCAGCATATGTTGGTCCTCTGGTCTCTAAGAACCTCCTTATTGCTGCTAAGCCTATTTTATGTGGTATGGAGGAGTAAAGACCCTCTACATCAAGAGATGCCAGAATGGTCTTTTCATTTACTACTACTCCATCCACTTTTCTCAAAAGATCGGCTGTGTCTTTAACATATGATGTTAAGGTTAGTAAAAAGGGTCGCAGGTATAGAAGAATGGAATGAGAAACTCTCCTCAACCTCCCTTGATCTAATGGAAATGATGATCAAAAGAAACAATAAAAGGTTAGAGAAAGTAAAGGGGGAAGCAGAAATAGCAATGATCAAGGTTAACTCTTTCGAATGTGACCCTAAATTTGAGAAATTGAATGGAGAAACAAGCTCAAATATCTCAAAGTTGAAAATTGACATTAAATCAAGAAAATGTAGGAAACTAAGGAGAGATCAGGATAATTATAAAAATGGCAGGGTTTACACATATAAATCTCAGAAAGGGACCTATGACTCCGGGACTGATATGTCAGACTCAGAATCAGGACCCTCAAAAAACTCCCTAGCAAACACACAAATAGAAGGAGGAGGAAAAACAGAAGGGGAAAAAGGAAGAGACCCTTATGGGGGGCAAGGGAAGGAAAAGAGATATCCTACCAGAGAAAAGAGAGGGAGAGGGGACCAGGCTCCACAGAGCAGGGGGAGGTACAGAGGGAGGGGATTACGCAGGGGCTTTTAAAAACCCCAATGGATGAGGAACTACAGATAGTAAACCTCTCCTCTTTTCCTCTAAACCTAGCTCATATCGAACTCCTTAAAAAAGGTATGTCCTTCTGCCCCAATACACCAATTGACAAGTTTGAGGTCATAAAAGACCTACATCTTTTTGCAAGAAAGATTGTCCTGTCTGTCATTATGAAATCTAAATCAGATAACAACTATATGTTAGATGCAACTGATCAAGTGGCCCTTAATGATTTAGAGTTACTTCTTGCTGAAAACCAAGCTGTTTTTGATAATGACACACAGAGAGAATCTTTGGTGGATAGAAAGTATGCCTTTAAACCAAAATCAACATATATGCCTTCACTTTCCCTGGTTCCAGCGGTTAATCTTTTTGTAAAACAAATGGAGAAAGATATAGAAGATATATCGAGCCAACAAACTTTTGATAACCTAAAACCTAGGGAAAGAATAGCACTAAAAGAACTAAGTATGGCCAAAGGTTTGGTGATAAAGCCTGCCGACAAGGGCGGTAATTTGGTTTTACTTGATGAGCATTTTTATGTGAATGAAGTCAAACGGCAGCTAAATAACAAAAAGCAATATGAAAAAATTGGTGGCAACCCTCTGGTCCATGTCCAAAATTCCCTTTTTAAACTTTTGAATTATGCAAGAAGCAAAGGGGTAATTACCCAAAATGAGTTCAAATTCCTATATCCTGAGCATCCAGTTATGCCTGTCTTTTATGTATTGCCAAAGCTGCATAAAAACATGCAGTGCCCCCCGGGAAGGCCTATAGTCTCGGGAATAGGGAGTGCAACTGAAAAAATTGGGGAGTATGTTGATAAATACCTGCGACCCTTTTTACTAACCTTAACATCATATGTTAAAGACACAGCCGATCTTTTGAGAAAGTTGGATGGAGTAGTAGTAAATGAAAAGACCATTCTGGCATCTCTTGATGTAGAGGGTCTTTACTCCTCCATACCACATAAAATAGGCTTAGCAGCAATAAGGAGGTTCTTAGAGACCAGAGGACCAACATATGCTGAACATACTGAATTTGTCTACTCCCTGTTAGAGTTTGTCTTGAAAAATAATATTTTTTCATTTGACGGACAGATATTTCGCCAACTGTGTGGGACAGCGATGGGGGCAGTTTGTGCCCCCACATATGCATGTCTACATCTGGGCCTTTGGGAATCAGAGATCTTTGAGTACTATTCAAGGATCTTTGAGGACAAAGTGCTACTATGGATTAGATATGTGGATGATGTTCTTGTCCTGTGGGATGGGACGGCAGAAGAATTCAATGAATTCGTTGCGGTCCTTAACCACAACGACAAGAACATCATCCTGACGTCAGAAACCAATACAGTAGAACTAAATTTTCTAGATGTGACTTTGAAAAAAGAGGGAGTAAGAATAGTGACGGAAAATTACAGGAAAAAGACCGCAACTAACAATATATTACATGCAGATAGTAGCCATCCGAACCACCTTAAAAAAAAAAAAAAAAAAAGGGATCCCGTATGGCCAATTCCTCCGTCTGAGGAGAAATTGCTCTTCTCTCTCCAAGTTTGACACTCATGCAGCCCTAATGAAAGAGAGATTCCTAAAAAGAGGTTATTCTAACAAGTGCCTCAAGAAATCTCTCTGGAAAGCAAGAAATATGTCCAGGGATGACTTACTATATCGCAATAATTCTAAAAATGAAACTAATAAAATTAGATTTATCTCTAATTTTAATAATCAATGGGAGAGTCTAAGGTCAGTTTTCAAGAAAAATTGGCACATCCTATCCCTTGATGAAAAAGTGAACAGTGTGATGGGGGATACACCTTTGCTAACAGCTAGAAAAGCACAAAGTTTAAAGGACAAACTGGTGAGGAGCCAATTCTCAAGGGGCCCTTCGGCCTCTGATTGGCTGAGAAAGGACAGAGGTATTAAGGGTAGCTTTCCATGTGGGCACTGTGTATACTGTGCCCACATGGATAGCACTAAACAATTCTCTGTCCAGGATGGAAAGATCTTTGATATAAGATTCTTCTTTAACTGCAAATCGGAGGGGGTGATATATCTTCTGCGGTGCTCCTGTCCGGCTTTCTATGTTGGAAAAACGAAAAGATTGGTGAAGGACCGAGTACAGGAGCACAGGGACGATATTCTCCACTCCAGAGAAACTAATGTTGCCAGGCATTTTTGTAATGTACACAATAAAAATGTAGATTCATTGAAATTTATCATAATAGATAAAGGCATCACAAATGGACGTGGTGGAAATAATGATAGGGTCCTCCTGCAAAAAGAGGCGAAATGGATCTACAGACTGGGAACTAGATTCCCAAAAGGTTTAAACGATAAGCTTGAATTTGTCCACTTTTTATAAATTTTCATTTTTTTTAAATATAATAAACATCTGTTTGAAGTGTGCGCCAGTTTAAGAGGGTAATTTCTATCTCTTCTGTTGTGTATTTGAAAGTATTGGGGGTAACCAGGAATTAGGTTGAACCAAAACATATTTACCTATTACTTTCTAACACAATTTTGAGTTTTGAGAGGCTTTTTTGAAATACAGGGTTAAAA
This sequence comes from Bombina bombina, assembly GCF_027579735.1. Taxonomy (NCBI): domain Eukaryota; kingdom Metazoa; phylum Chordata; class Amphibia; order Anura; family Bombinatoridae; genus Bombina; species Bombina bombina. The sequence continues at coordinate 719,277,503 of NC_069501.1, read as the reverse complement.
GTGATACAGCTTTAAGGTGTTGCAAGGATACTTGGGAAAAAACACCTGTAAGCAATTAGGTATCTGCATAAAAGAGGAAGTCCACTGAGGACTCTACATGCCCTGATGATCCCCTGTAACACATACTGGAGGTGGGGGAGAAACGTGCGTTGGCACTATGTGTTTATGAGAACCCAGGTACCTGTCGAATGTACCGTGGGCCAGGATTTCTAGTGCACCTGTCCAGGCCTATTCCCTGAATCTTTTGTTTCTTCAGAGACATTTTTGGCTCTATACATGCAGCTGTACCTTTAAAGTGAGCTACGAATCTTTCAGGTGTGACTCCGACAGTGGAGTAAGTGGTTTTGAGGAGTGTGCTATTGGAGTACAATGGAAGATGTGCCTATACGATAGGTGAACATATACATAACTTTGCGATACAGTCATTTGTCAAAGTTCTTGGCAAAACTTACAATGCAAAATTGATTCAAATGGATCCTTCTGTCTATAGCCACTCATAGTCCCTGGTGACGAGAGACCACTCCCACTATTGCTGATGTCACACGCCAAGTAATCATCACAGGTGCTTGCAAGCAGAAGACAAGTGGAAACAACAAAAACCGGAGGACTTAAGCTAAGTATATGCTGTGTTTTCCAACTGAATTATTACACTTGCTAGAGACTCTTTATCCAGCAGTACTACTTGCGGCACATTTATTTGCCTTAAGAGAAGATTCCCTGGTATATATAAAGAGGAAAAACAAGCGCTTTTTGATACATAATATAGTTCACCTCTGTTTGGACTGCAGCCATATGTTTAACATGTATTTTGCCTACTTACTATAAATGTCCTATAAACATTAGATTCTATGTAACATTCGTTATAAACATGAGTTTTCTGGTTAACCCCTTATTGTTTATGATGTCTTTTTGTAATTTATAGCATAGGGAAAGTATTAGGTCTAAGTGCACTTAAAATGTTTTAGATTTTGCTGTCTTTAGTGGTAACTGATATTGACAGATAAGATATCGCTATATACCTAAGTGTATTTTTGGGAAATTATTATAAATAAATTTTTGAAAGTCTTCTATGTGTGCCGTTTATTCCCTTGCTGTTCTAGGGTAATCTTATATACCCTGGTATTTTTTTCTATCTTTCTTTTATATTTTATATTTTGACATATATAGATGCTCATACTCCAATATTGTTTATTTAATAGAATGCTTATGTGGCAAACAGTATATTGGAGAGTCAGAAAGGCCTGTGAAGGATAGAATTCATGAACATCTAAATTCAATAGAAAATATGGCTTTAGAGAGAAATTTAGATCTACCCATACCAAAACATTTTAAGACGTGCAATAAAGGAAATCTTAAAAATTTTAGATATACAATAATAAAGTCAAACCAAATTGGAGAGGAACAAATGTGAGAAAAGAATTATTAAAAAGAGAGGCTAAATGGATTTTTGAGCTATATACGCTATCACCTAAAGGTCTAAATTTAGATTTTGATTTGTGGTGTTTCTTGGACTCTTAATTTAATTTAGATTTTAATTTTAAATAAAAAATCACATTGTGATATAGTAATGTAAAATGTTTTTTTGTTGGGTGCTTCATTATATTTATTCTATATTGCACAATTGAACTACAATAAAATACCCAAAATCATGAATTAATATAGTTGGTACAGATATCCCATTCCCATTTTATATAGATGTAGGCTTTTCTATTTCAGCCTATTTCCCGTTTCCATTTCAGATATTCCTTCATTGAAATTCTCTATAAGTTTTATGCTAGTATTAATGAAATAATATTCTTCCTTTCGAAACATCGTTTTTTTAATATAGATTTTAAATATAGATTTTTATTATAAGATGGATTGTTCAGTGTGTTGTTTATTTTTGTTGAGAAATATGCAATAAATAAAGTACCATGTAAATATGATATGTTTAGAGGAACATATGATGCTAATAGCACAGATTATGATACATAACCGTAATATGTTCTCTTTAAATTATATCAATTGAAAAACCATATCTATTTAATCTTTAGTTTGCATATCTATTTAATTTTTAGTTTGCATAACGTATAGTATTTGCATAGTATAGACATTTATCCTATGTTCCTTTAAACATTGAGTATCCCTTTAAGCACACAAAGTTTATAAGGTGCTCACTGAATAGGTAATCTGAGCTTGAAAAATAAATTTGAAACGTGTTGCTCAGAATCAATCTGCTTCTGTATTGAAGCACACCTGCGGTAATCAGCTCGCTTTCGGCATGGTAACGGCTAGAGTAAGCCTAAATCTTAGGTCTGTATTTGTACTCAGAACGATCGGACAAATTTACCGCAGGCGAGTCTGTAATATTTGCAGTGTGGCTCTCAGACCGGTTAGTAGGTCAGAGGTTGCTATATTCCTAATTTGGTGAAGGACTACTGCCACAGGACGTTTATTGAGCAGGACACCATTATTCCATTTGTGAGAACGGATATACTCTTACTTTGCTCTGCTGTGATAATACACTAAGGAGGTCTTCTTTCCCATTAACAGAACCAGGTCGTGGTCTCTGAGGGAATTCAGTCCACTAAAGATCTTTCTGAACTGGGATATTTTAATCTGGCAGAACGGCCAGTCTTTGCCTATGAACTATTTCCCAGGATCGAGTTCAGAGCATATTGTGTGTTTTGTTTTTCTGTAATAAGTGTTGTAAACATTGTATCAATTGATATTTTATTGTTGTTGAATGTTTTAATATTGCTAAATGTTTTAGCCAGTTATATATGTGATTAAATTGTAACCTTTTCAACCTATATATGAAGATACATAAATTTACCCTAATATTTTAAAGGTTTACTAGTGAACTACCCTGCCCTATAAGAGTTTTTAAATGTTACACTTCCCACCTTAAGCATTTATTTGCACAATCAATTTCACTTTTTTCTTAAACTGTTTCCTTTCTGAGGCCTTTTGGGGGAACCTCTGTATTTTGATTGCTTGCGTGGTTAATCTTCTGCGCTGGTCAATAACTTGTTAATATTTGTAATAGTTGGCAAAACCAAGGAAACGTTGGATGGAGTGAAGGTCAGCAGGATGAGGCCATTGTAAAACAGCAGACACCTTCTGGGGAACCATGGAGAGCCCTTCTGAGGAGATAACCTAACCCAAAAAGGTGACCTGGGATTGATGAAATTCACTTACAGAAAAGCCCATACTCGCGTAAATGTTGCAAAACTCGTCTAACATCCAGATGGTGCGACTCGAAGGAGGAGTGAATTAAAATATTGTCTAAATAAACTACCATACATTGATGTAACATGTCGCGTAGGGCATCATTGATGAACTTCTGGAAGACAGCGTGAGCATTGCACAATCGGAAGGACATTAACAGATACTCGTAATGCCCGCTCCTGGTGTTAAATGCTGTATTCCACTAGTGGCCCTCCTTGATCCTCGCAAGTTTATACACACCCCTTAGATAAAGCTTGGTAAAGATCGTTGCTCCCTTGAGGCGGTCAAATAATTCAGTGATTAAAGGAATCGGGTAGGCATTCTTGATTGTGATGTGATTGAGACCCCTGTAATCAATACAAGGTCTCAACTCGCCGCCCTTCTTCTTTACAAAGAAAAAGCCAGCACCTGCTGGAGAAGTGGACTTGTGGATAAAGCCCCGGGAAAGAGCATCTGCCACGTACTCCTCCATGGCATTGTTCTCTGGATCAGAGAGAGGGCAAACCCTGCCGCGAGGAGGGATTGCACCTGCCTGCAAATCGATAGCACAATCATAGGAATGATGTAGTGGAAGGGTACCAGCACGCACCTTATCAAAGACATCCTGATACTCCAAATATTCAGTAGGTAACATGGAGACCGAGGATGTACAAAGTAGCTTAATTGGCCTATGGATGCAAGTAGTGTTACTAAGAGGAGACTAAGAGAGGATCTCAGCCGTCTGCCAATAGAAGGATGGGTTATGTTTCTGGAGCCACAGGTAACCCAGAACAATTGGATAGTAGAGGAAATAACCTGGAAGCATACCAACTGTGTAAATATATATACTGTATACACATTTAAATACATGCAACTGTTAACTGTAACCACACCACTTGTAATCTAGCCAATAATGGTAAAAAATAAATAAAGCTACATATTATTCATTATATGTAGCATGTATTTACTGTTTACTTTCTTCTAAAGTTACTGAGCTCTTCAGTACAACCCTTAGTAATGTTAATGTTTGTCTATAGAGATTTTATGGCTGTGTGCTGGATTGTATGCACCTGTTAGAAATGAGTGTGGCTAAAGCAGTTGAACTCAATTAGTAGGGGTGTCCACATACTTTTGGCCATATAGTGTATTTTAATTTATATTTGTAGGTAATGAAAAACTCAACAATAACTAAGTGGTTGATCACAGTTATTTGATATATATCTATATCAAAAATTTATAATTTTCACAGCTAAAAGGACTTGATAAACCCCCAACCAACCCTTTCCGGCTTATTACTGGGTACCGCAAAAAGTTATCAGATGTAACACTGGTTTGGCGCATGTGACATTAGGTAGCAATGTCACCAGATACAAACGCTACCTGCTTAATCAGTTAACATTAGTAATTGGCACTTATTAATTAACCAAATGAATGACCCAACATATAAGCATGCGAATTATACCTATAATGCATCTGTTAAAATCTCTTAGAGAATCATACACACACATACCTATATGGTTTTAGGGCACAACAGGTTAATTTTGCTATTAAAAGGGATGAATCAACATATTAGGAACTTCAACCTCTGATGTAATTGTTAATCCTCTGCAATCACCATTTTGTTTGTCATGTGCTTTTTTTCTACTGGATATTGTGAGATTAACAAGAAAAAAATGATGGTGTTATTTTCACAGCATAACAATTTTGTGTCTGAAGAGTATTATTAGCAGTGTCATTTTTTTAAGTGATTACTTTTAGTTAGTTTGTATTTTAAAAACGTAGAACAAGGAAACAAAATAATATCACAGTTTAGCCTTGTGCAATTATTTTACTTTTTTTGTTACTCTTTATAGGGAGACTGTGCCAGACACTTCTGACCAAGATCCAGTACCATCTGAAAGAAGTGATACTGCAACTTCTTCTCCTCTCTCCCCACATCCCTCTCTTTCGTTGCAGAGACGCTCAGAAGAAAACTCTGAAGAAAGTGAACCTATGGTACTTTCAAAAATTAAGAGCAAGGAAGCCCCTTTAGGCAAAGAAAAAGGACACGTAGAGCTGGAAGAAAGAGAAGGAAGAAGGGTCTCAAAACGGAGACACAAGAAGTACTGATTCTTACTATTATCAATCTATCTGACTTTTGCCTTAATTCTGATCATACTAATGTTCTATCCACAGGTTTAGGATTTGCAAAGAACCATGTTTTTTCTACATTTAAAACTTTGTTAGACATAAATAAGTTTGTGCAAAAACTAGCCTTGAAGAGGTTTTTTTTTCAGGAATTGATCAAACTATGGGGATGGGTAGTTTAACTACGAGTAATGTCGCTGACCCTGGTTCGCACCACATGGTTCTAGGCATTAATTATGTAGATCCAAAATTAAAGTTTAATGATATATATACGTTGGAACAATTACGAGATTTGAATCTGGGTGATGGAGGACCAGGAGATGATGACGTACCAAAACCTAAGAAAATGAAATTAGAGACTTTTATCCCACACAGTCAAGGGACAATCAACGACATGCTTCTTTTCTGGAAAGGGGATTTAGGCAGCCTCAATGACTTCTAAATGACAATAGAGGAAATTTTAAATTTACGTTCAGTTCTTCGAAGGATTTTATCCCCTATTTGGATGTCAGATTCAGCCATGAAGATAATCTGGTGGTCTCAGAAGTTTATAGAAAGGAGATTTCTGGGAATACAATCCTGAGGGCAGATTCTTCTCATCCTTATCACCTGAAAAAAGGTATACCGAAGGGACAATATATAAGGCTGAGAAGAAACTGCACCACTCTAGACACATATTGGAAACATGCTAAATTTACTAACAGAGAGGCTGTGTAGCAGGGGCTATAATCCTATGGCATTAAGAGAGATGTCAATTAAAGTCTCACACATGGATAGAGATGTATTACTGAGGGAAGGCAACAACAAAAATAAATTGTGACCAAAGAAAAGCCAAGAAGAAACTGGCTTTCAGCCAGAAAAAGGATTCTATAGATGTGGTGGCAATCCTTGCAAGAGTTGCAGTTGCTAGAGGAGGTGATACATTTGTATCCACACAAACAAAGGAGGAATATAGGATACATGAACATATTAATTGTAATTCCTCCTTTGTTGTCTACTTAATAACCTGCAACTTTTGCAAAATGCAGTATGTAGGTTTAACCACTAGGTTTCTGAAGGACCGCATCAGGGAGCACCTTCTATCATTGGAAGCTGAAACACCAAGTACTCCTGTGGCAAAACATTTTCCAAAGCATGGTTCACAGCTTAATGCTTTCAGCTTCCAAGGGATAGAATGTGTTACTATGGGTCTAAGGGGGGGAGACAGATATGCTGCATTAAGCAAACATGAGATCTATTGGATCTATACTTTAAAAACAGAATATCCTCATGGCATGAATAAAATCAGCAACATAAAGTTATTCATAGACCACACATAGATCTTGTTCCTTTGAATATTTTAATGAATAAATAAAGGTTCGGATAATTAAATATGTAAACATAGGAATAAGCTGAATGCAATATCAACTTTTTATCATTATATTGATTTGAATGTATTCTTTTTTTGTGTAATCAGAATTCCTGTAGATGGAGGGCAGTAGTTGGTTAGTACTTAACAATACATAACTCTTTCATTTAAATTTATATACTTAAATAGGGTTTGTTGTGAACTTAATATCAGCTACTGATAAGATAAAATAGATGTGGCGCTATACAGCTGTGTATGTTGAAAGGTACGTTAATTAAAGGCACTATAACTCTGCCCAATTGATAGTTACTGATAGTTAAAAGTATTAAACCAATAGATAAAGTAAGCAAAAGTTGTCTATTTAATAATAACACACGATAGTTGGTGCAGTTAAAAACTAAAAATTCATAAAAGATATTCCACTAACAATTAAATTTAACACAATGAATATAATTATAAAATACAATGAACCACCGGTGGTATAAAAATACACCAAAAATACAGAAAGAAAAAATCAAAGCAGCAACAATGAATGGATTATTTCAAATAGGCAATGATTCCAGTATAATTGATTCTCTTAATCACTTTCCTGTTGATGCGCAGAAAATAAGTGGGCTAAAAACCAAACATCCGAGATGAAAGGCAGTAAAGGCAGTATAAGTCTTATGTTTCAAAGCAATAGATCCAATTAATTACAGTATCTGTCGTATCAAATGGAGTTCCAGTCTTTACCTTAAACTTGCCGACCAACCATCCGGACGGGCTCACTCTCTAAGCCCCGACCGGGAACGAGAATCACCTGATTTAGGCGTCCGGCTCTTTCTGGCAGCAGTATTTTTTTCCTTCGGCGTGTGACGTAATGCAGATCGTCACATGAGCAACAAACACCCAATCAGCTAAGGGGTTTCCCCTCTGATGGTCCCAATGAAACATCTCCTGTGAACCTGTGAACTTGGATTCCTATTACACCCGTGGATCTAACAGAGCGCTCTGTGTCTTTTGAAACTCCCGCATTGGGACCATCAGAGGGGAAACCCCTTAGCTGAGGGAAGTTGATTGTTCCCAGGGTAGCTTTTTCCACAAAAATAAATCTTTCAAAAAAACACGTTTATTTGCATTTATGAAAGAAAATAATGAAATGCCATTTCATTGGCTGGTATGAACAACTCCTTATGGTTAAATTGTCATGTCTGGTATGTGTGTCAGCTCTGATGAAACACTGTTGAAGCAGGAAACGCGTCAGCTGTTATGCTGCATATTCTGTGCGATGTGCCCTGTATCAAGTTTTATCTATGCATATGAAATAAAGCTTTGTTTTACTATTTGAAATCCTGAGACTATCACATAATTTTGCCATTTTGAACGCTGTCTCCTGGAAATTCTGACAATCATCTTAATCTGTTCCAAAAGAAAGTGGAACAAGAGATTCTAGAGTTAGGAGAAGTGACTAGGATAAGAGATTTTAATAATAACCTAACAGTTAAGGAAAGGCTTGCAATTAAAAGAGAACCAAGACATTATCATCAGGTCATCTGATAAAGGTGGCAATGTAGTAGTGATGATTAAAACAGATTATTTGAAGGAAACTACACAAGAGCTCAATGATGGGATCACTTATAGTGTTATGTTCCTCTATTCAAATTTCATAGAATGGATACATATAAGTGTATATTAATGGTTTTGTAGCTATTTGTTGCAAACTCCAAGTCACATTAGATTCAGTGAAGAAGTTAACCACACAAGTAGCAAAGTTCATATATTTAAATTGGTTTGGCAGATTAAGCACAAGTAAACAATTAGTTAACTTATGATATACTGTTGAGGTAAATGTCAGTTTAATTTTCAGGAGAGAAGAATAAACGTCTTGCAATTGATCAGAGAAGTAGATGGAACAAGAGCATATGCACAGTCTCTTATTTGCAAAAGAATAAAATGAAAATTATACTTGCGGTTGCTTCTGCAGCTGACAGACGGAGAAGTTCAGCAAATACACCCACCTTGGATACCGACAAGGGAAAATACTATACTCTTGTTCTGTAACAGGTAAGTGTCCTTCAGAGTTAGCCGGTGTGATTTGAGAGTGGAGTATTTGAGTAACTTTAGTGCGGCTGTAGAGAAAGTTCCTTTAACACTCCTGTTCCACAAAATAAACTGCTCGAGTGAAACGCTGAGCGGACAGCGTGTGACATCACTCGGCAGTGAAAAAACTGACAGGCAAATGAAAGTCCAGTGAAACAGGGAGAGAAGCCGGTTTAAGCAATTTTAGTAGTAAGTTGAAGTTTCCTAAGAATATCTTGTGTAGTTGAAAAGTCACAAGTAGGCTTTGGTAGAGTATATTTTGTGAGGTAAGTCAGAGGGAAGATATAACAGTGAAATTGTAATCCAATTTGAAAATGAGATCTAACAAACTAACTGTCCCTATACACTCACAATAATCAAGCAAGGAACATGGATAAAGGAGTTACCTTTATAGATGTTAACAGGAAGTGGTTCAGTTCTTAAAGAGACAGTGGACCATGACAGATCCCCCCTGTCAAGACTCCCAGAAAGGGAGATCAAGGACCCGGCTTCGCCGGGAATTTGGAATGAAAAGAGGCCAAAAGACGGGGGGCATGCACATCGGTCGCCGAGACCCATGAATCCTCCGAAACATCATAACCTCTCCATCGTACTAAGTACTCCAGCTTCCTAGATCTGATTCTGGAATCCAAAATTTTACCCACCTCATACTCATCCTGGTCATCCAAGAGGGACAAAGTCTCAGAGGAGGAAGGTGTGAGTGAGTCCAAATCACCCCGGTACGGCTTCAGCAAGGAGACGTGGAAAGAGGGGTGGATGCGGAGATCCTCCGGCAAAGTTAAACGGACAGCGCTATCATTAATGATTCTGGATACAGCAAACGGTCCTACAAATTGAGAAGCCAATTTTTTACATGGTACTTTTAGTTTAATGTTCCTAGTAGACAGCCACACCATATCACCCTCTTTTTAAATCGGAGGTTTAGTATGCTTCGTATCAAAGTACTTCTTTTGAGTCGATTTTGCTTCCTGCAAATGATCGTGAAGAATTGCAAGGTTCTCTTTGACAGCAGAGGAGAAGGAGTGTGCAGCCGGTGAGTTAGATGGAGAACAGGGAGTAGGAAACGAATTAGGGTGATATCCATAGGTGGCATAAAACTGTGTTTGTTTGGTCGAGTTGTTCACGGAGTTGTTATATGCGAACTCCGCCATAGGGAGCCATTCCAACCAGTCCTCTTGTTGAGTGTTAATATAACATCTAAGATACTGTTCCAGAGTCTGATTAAGGCGCTCTGTCAACCCATTGGTCTGAGGGTGATAAGCTGTTGAATATCTCGTAGAAACTTTTAATTGTTGACACAAATTCCGCCAGAATTGGGACGTGAATTGTGTTCCCCTGTCCGTCACAATGGAGGATGGAAGACCATGTAGTTTAACAATATTGGATAAAAACACCTTAGCTGTAGCAATGGCATTCGGAACTTGTTTTAAAGGTATGAAGTGTGATAGTTTTGTTAGATGGTCAATTACCACTAAGATAGTAGTATATCCATTGGAGGATGGCAGATCTACAATAAAATCCATACCTATGATACTCCAGGGCTTCGTAGGTATTGGTAATGGAATTAGTAAGCCACAAGGTTTGCTATGTGACTTTTTCTTAATATTGCAAACGTTGCAGGAAATTACGTATTGATAGATGTCTTTCTTCATTAAAGGCCACCAATATTGTCTTTTAATGAGTTCAGTAGTTCGGGTTATTCCTGGATGTCCAGCTAATGGGGAATCGTGATGAAGTGATAGTATCTGTTTTCGCATCGAAGGTGGGATATAAATTAAGTTGTTATACGTGCTCAACCCCGTAATGGAATCCTTCTGACAGTATTCTGGAAGAGATGAATCCGTCTGGAGAGCATCTAGAATATCTGATTGAAGAGTGGTTAAGGCACCTATGATCTTTGTGGATGGTATAATTAGGTTTTGTTTATTATCATTAGAAGTAGGTTCTGTGGTTCTGGATAAGGCATCTGCCTTAAAGTTTTTTAGACCTGGTCTATAGGTTAAAATAAAGTTAAACCTATCCAGATATAAGGCCCAACGGACCTGTCGTGATGATAAGGTTTTACTTTTCTTTAAATATTGGAGATTCCTGTGATCGGTATATATAGTGAATGGTATGGAGGTTCCCTCGAGGAGATGTCTCCAATGCTCCAAAGCTGCCTTCACTGCCAACAGTTCCTTGTCACCTATCGAATAGTTCTTTTCAGCAGGTGTCAATAATCTAGAGTAAAAGGCAATAGGATGTTGTTTTTTCGTTTCTGAGTTAGTTTGGGTCAGGACAGCACCAATTCCTGAGTTTGATGCATCAACCTCCAACGTAAAAGGAAGTGTAGGGTTAGGTAGTTGTAGAAACGTAGCAGTATTATATTTTTGTTTGAGTGTTTGGAAGGCAGCTTCTGCTTCGGAACTCCAACAGAACTTTCCTTTACCAGTTAGACGAGTGAGTGGTTGTACAGTGACTGAATAGTGATCAATGAACTTTCTATAAAAGTTGGAAAATCCAAGGAATCTTTGTAAGGATTTTACGTTAGTAGGAGTAGGCCAATTGAGAATGGATGAGATTTTTTCGGGATCCATTTGGATTCCGGTAGGTGAAATGATGTATCCAAGGAATTTGATATTATCCTGGTGGAAATAACATTTTTCCATTTTGGCGTACAGGTGATGTTCTCTTAACGTAGATAGTACCCACCGTACATGTTTTTGATGTTCTGTTAAATTTTTAGAATAGATGAGGATGTCGTCGAGATACACTATAACGCAGATATCCATGAGATCTTTGAATATCTCGTTGATAAAAAATTGAAAAGTTGCCGGAGCATTTGTCAATCCGAACGGCATCACGTTATACTGGTATAACCCATACCGGGTCTTGAAGGCTGTTTTCCACTCGTCTCCAGATCTCATGCGGATGAGGTTGTAGGCCCCTTTTAGGTCTAATTTTGTGAAGATGGTGGCTCCGGACAGACGTTCTAATAATTCTGGAATCAGAGGGAGTGGATAACGATTTTTAACTGTTATTGCGTTTACTGCACGATAATCAATAATGGGTCGAAGTGTTCCATCTTTGTTTGTTACGAAAAATATGGCAGATGCTATGGGGGAGGATGAAGGAGATATAAAACCTTTCTTTAAGTTCTCGTCAAGGTATTCGCGGAGATGTTGTAGTTCTTTTTGTGAAAGTGGAAAAATTCGATTAGTTGGTAACGGTTCACCTTCTTTGAAGTCTATAGGGCAATCAAATGTTCGATGTGGTGGAAGGTTTTCTGCATTCTTTAGATTAAATACGTCAGAGAAATCACTATATTGCTTCGGCAGCAATGGTTCAATATGGTTGATAGCAATGTAAGGGAAGCATGTTTCTGTACAATATGAGGAGTTAAATGTTAATGTACAAGATTCCCAATTTATAATAGGGTTGTGTTTTTGCAGCCATGGAAAACCAAGTATGATTGGGTGTAAGGAAGAGTGTATGATATCATAAGTAATAAACTCTTTGTGACCATTATTAGTTATAGTAAGTATGGGAACAGTGTGGTGTGTGATGGGACCGTTTAGATATTGGGACCCATCAATAACTCTGACAAAGACGGGGGTTGCTTTTTTCACACACGGAATTTTATTTTTTGTTGACAACTGATTGTGCAATGAAATTGCCATAAGCTCCGGAATCAATTGTGGCTGCTTCCTGGTACTGCATTTGGTCCCACTGTAAAGACAGAGTTAGAATTAGTTGAGTATGTTTTTTGGGAAGTGTGGAAGAGTGATTAAATTCTATCTTACCCTTTCTAGGTCGATTTAGAAGAGGACAAGTAGAAACATCATGCTCCTTGGCACCACAATACATACATAAATTTGTTTGTTTTCTTCGTAATTTTTCTTCTGTGGAAAGTGGACCTCTTATGGTCCCAATCTCCATTGGTATAGGTGTTGGAGTCGGTTTATCTGGATTAGGAGAGAACTGTTTCCTAGTGTGAGTATCAGGCTGATATCTTTCATGTCTTCTCTCTCTAAATCTTCTGTCAATGGAGATGGATAATTTGATAAGGGCTTCTAGGGTATCTGGCATCTCAACCCTGGATAGTTCATCCTTTAGGTATTCGGAAAGCCCCAGACGGAATTGGTTCTTTAGGGAGATGGAGTTCCACTGTGAGTCTGTACACCATAATTGAAACTCCGCAATATAATCCTCAACGGCTCTTTTGCCTTGTTTGAGGGAGCGGAGATTAGTTTCTGCGGTTTGCTGTTTATTAATGTCTTCATATAGAATCGACATAGCGTGAAAGAAATTTTCTAAGGAGTTAAGGATGGGATCATCAGATTCAAAGAACCTATTTGCCCATGCCCACGGTTCTCCACTCAGGTACGAAATTGTGGTGCAAACTTTGATCTTTTCGTTGCTATACATCCTGGGTTTCATAGCAAATAGGAGTAGGCATGAGTTTCTAAACTCACGGAATTTAGATCTATCCCCAGAGAATGGAACTGGGGGATTTACTTGTGGTTCGGGTTTTTCTGAGGCTTTGAGTGTAATCAATTCATTTAAAGCTCTTTTCAAAGCAGTGTTTTCAGTTTGAACATCCCTTAATCCCTGGGCCAGGATGTCTACCTTTTGGTTCAGAGAAGTTATTTCATTACTCATGGCAAGGGGATCCATAGTGATGAAAATGTTATAACTTTAGCAGGCTTGATTATTCTGTTATGTTCCTCTATTCAAATTTCATAGAATGGATACATATAAGTGTATATTAATGGTTTTGTAGCTATTTGTTGCAAACTCCAAGTCACATTGGATTCAGTGAAGAAGTTAACCACACAAGTAGCAAAGTTCATATATTTAAATTGGTTTGGCAGATTAAGCACAAGTAAACAATTAGTTAACTTATGATATACTGTTGAGGTAAATGTCAGTTTAATTTTCAGGAGAGAAGAATAAACGTCTTGCAATTGATCAGAGAAGTAGATGGAACAAGAGCATATGCACAGTCTCTTATTTGCAAAAGAATAAAATGAAAATTATACTTGCGGTTGCTTCTGCAGCTGACAGACGGAGAAGTTCAGCAAATACACCCACCTTGGATACCGACAAGGGAAAATACTATACTCTTGTTCTGTAACAGGTAAGTGTCCTTCAGAGTTAGCCGGTGTGATTTGAGAGTGGAGTATTTGAGTAACTTTAGTGCGGCTGTAGAGAAAGTTCCTTTAACACTCCTGTTCCACAAAATAAACTGCTCGAGTGAAACGCTGAGCGGACAGCGTGTGACATCACTCGGCAGTGAAAAAACTGACAGGCAAATGAAAGTCCGGTGAAACAGGGAGAGAAGCCGGTTTAAGCAATTTTAGTAGTAAGTTGAAGTTTCCTAAGAATATCTTGTGTAGTTGAAAAGTCACAAGTAGGCTTTGGTAGAGTATATTTTGCGAGGTAAGTCAGAGGGAAGATATAACAGTGAAATTGTAATCCAATTTGAAAATGAGATCTAACAAACTAACTGTCCCTATACACTCACAATAATCAAGCAAGGAACATGGATAAAGGAGTTACCTTTATAGATGTTAACAGGAAGTGGTTCAGTTCTTAAAGAGACAGTGGACCATGACATATAGACAACTAACACATAATCCAGGGAAAGAGTTTAGAAGAAAATTGGAGTTGCATTAGGGACTATGACAAGGGAGGAAGCTTTTTCACTCATACCTGAGCATCCTATGACGCCCATCTTTCATCACCTACCTAAGACCCATAAGGATTCAGTGAACCCACCAGGGCTTCCCATTATATCTGGGATAGGTTCTTTATTTAAACCTTTATCTGAATGGGTTGACTTAATTCTACACATGTTAGTACAAGGTCTGAGTAGTTATTTAAGGGACTCGGGGCCAATTGATTTCCATTTTGGAGGTGGTTAGGTGGCAAGAGGACTATAGGTGGGTAGTGATTGAGGTTGTGTCTTCTACTATCCCACATCATTTGGGAATACAAGCAATAGCCTTTTTAACAAAAGAACAAATGACTCTGAGGAATTTAAATTATTCTTGTGTGAAACTGCTGAGTGTCTACTATCCCACAACTATTTTATGTTTGATGTTGTTTACTATTTACAAACATGTGGCACAGCAATGGGCAAAATTTGCCCCCCTCATTCGCAAATGTATTTATGGGATGGTGGGAACTCAACCATCTATACTGTGAAACCAACCCATTTGTGAATAATATCAGTCTTTATATGAGATTCAAAGATGATTTGATCTTTGTAGTCAAGGGGACTTTTGACTTAAAAAATCTTTTGAGATTTTTTAATAACAATGAGTTGGGACTAAGATTTACTGGAGAGATACAGGATGTTAGGATCTTACCCTAATTGGTTCTGTAGAGATGAACACTATCATTACAGACACATATAGAAAACCAACATCTGGCAACACAATCGGATAGATTTAGAGTTTTGTCGGTAACGACCCGCGTATCTAACGCTGGCTTTTTTTCTCCCGCACCTTTTAAATACCGCTGGTATTTAGAGTTCACAGAATGGCTGGGTTTTCAGTGCGTTAGGCTCCAAAAAGGGAGCGTAGAGCATAATTTAACGCCACTGCAACTCTAAATTCCAGCGGTGCTTACGGACGCGGCCAGCTTCAAAAACGTGCTCGTGCATGATTCTCCCATAGGAAACAATGGGGCTGTTTGAGCTGAAAAAAAACCTGCAAAAAAGCAGCGTTCAGCTCCTAACGCAGCCCCATTGTATCCTATGGGGAAACACTTCCTATGTCTGCACCTAACACCCTAACATGTACCCGAGTCTAAACACCCCTAACCTTACACTTATTAACCCCTAATCTGCCGCCCCCGCTATCGCTGACCCCTGCATATTATTATTAACCCCTAATCTGCCGCTCCGTACACCGCCGCCACCTACGTTATCCCTATGTACCCCTAATCAGAAGCTGGTCACACGCTCAGGTTAAGGATCCGGATTACTTTCACCTGATGCTGTTGGACAAAAGCTGTAAGGAGAAAGACCATCTGTGCCACTGTTACAGGAGCTGCAGACCCAAGGAGTGGTGTTTATATGCATACTTTTTATTTTAATCTAGTAAGTGCAATTATTACTGTGCGTGTGTTACTTTGTTATTAAAACTTTTACACTTGAATCGTGCTTTGTGCGCCTGTTTTTTCTTTTTTGTTTTATGTACCCCTAATCTGCTGCCCCTAACACCGCCGACCCCTATATTATATTTATTAACCCCTAATCTGCCGCCCCCAACGTCGCCTCCACCTACCTCCAATTATTAACCCCTAATCTGCCGACCGGATCTCACCGCTACTATAATAAATGTATTAACCCCTAATCCGCCTCACTCCCGCCTCAATAACCCTATAATAAATAGTATTAACCCCTAATCTGCTCTCCCTAACATCGCCGACACCTAACTTCAAGTATTAACCCCTAATCTGCCGACCGGAGCTCACCGCTACTCTAATAAATTTTTTAACCCCTAAAGCTAATTCTAACCCTAACACCCCCCTAAATTAAATATAATTTTATTCTAACGAAATAAATTAACTCTTATTAAATAAATTATTCCTATTTAAATCTAAATACTTACCTGTAAAATAAACCCTAATATAGCTACAATATAAATAATAATTATATTGTAGCTATTTTAGGATTTATATTTATTTTACAGGCAACTTTGTATTTATTTTAACCAGGTACAATAGCCATTAAATAGTTAATAACTATTTAATAGTTACCTAGTCAAAATAATTACAAATTACCTGTAAAATAAATCCTAACCTAAGCTACAATTAAACCTAACACTACACTATCAATAAAATAAATAAACTACCTACAATTATCTACAATTAAACCTAACACTACACTATCAATAAAGTAATTAAATAAAATACCTACAAATAAATACAATTAAATAAACTAACTAAAGTACAAAAAATAAAAAAAGAACTAAGTTACAAAAAATAAAAAAATATTTACAAACATTAGAAAAATATTACAACAATTTTAAACTAATTACACCTACGCTAAGCCCCCTAATAAAATAATAAAGCCCCCCAAAATAAAAAAATTCCCTACCCTATTCTAAATTAAAAAAAGTTCAAAGCTCTTTTACCTTACCAGCCCTTAAAAGGGCCCTTTGCGGGGCATGCCCCAAAGAAAACTGCTCTTTTGCCTGTAAAAAAACACACAATACCACCCCCCAACATTACAACCCACCACCCACATACCCCTAATCTAACCCAAACCCCCCTTAAATAAACCTAACACTACCCCCCTGAAGATCTCCCTACCTTATCTTCACCACGCCGGGCCGAACTCCTCATCCGATCCGGGCGATGTCTATCCAAGCGGCAAAGAAGAGGTCTTCATCCCGGCGATGTCTTTATCCAAGCGGCAGCAAAGTCTTCTTCCATCCGGAAGCATCTTCCATCAAGCGGCAGCAAAGTCTTCTTCCATCCGGCAGCATCTTCCATCAAGCGGCATCTTCAATCTTCTTTCTTGGCTCCACCGACACGGAGCATCCATCCCGGCCGACGACTGAACGACGAATGAGGTACCTTTAAATGGCGTCCGTCAAATTCCGATTGGCTGATAGGATTCTATCAGCCAATCGGAATTAAGGTAGGAAAATTCTGTTCCGATCAGCCAATAGAATGCGAGCTCAATCTGATTGGCTGATCGGATCAGCCAATCGGATTGAACTTGAATCTGATTGCCCTTTACTAGAGGATCTCACTATCCCTCAGATTGTGCTCCAGGTCCTCCCACCAGCAGCAGTAGTGTTCACTGAAGCATTTCTGTTTTCTGTCCAGAGGGAACTTAGTTCCTCCTGCAAAAATAGTGCAGGATCTCCGTTCCCATGCGTTCCCGTCCGACTTGACCCCTGCAGTATAGTGAAATTTGTACTATTATAAAACAGAATTTGCCATTTTTAAAGGGAGATTAATTATTATCCCCAGTAGTTGACAAAATTAGATTTGTATCAAGAAAAGCAACAACCCTTGCAAATAGGTTGTTTCCCAGTTTAATTACTAGTAATCCAAAGATCTATAATGGTAGTTGGTTACATAAGAAGGGCACTTTCAAATGTCTCTCCAGAAATTGTGCAACATGTGAATTGATGTCAGTGGGGATAGCTTCAAAAGCACTGTCACTAATGAAAGTTTCAAAATCGAGTATTATGCAAATTATAGTACAAATTTTGTGGTGTATCTCATAGAGTGTGAATTGTGTTATGACCAGTATGTAGGTCAAACATCACGATGGCTGAGGTCACGAATAGGAGAGCATAGAAGGGATATCAAAAAAAAACAAAAAAAAAAAAAACTTCACAAATTAATCTAAGTTTACTGTTAAGGTTATAGATATTGCGAAGCAACCATTAAGGAGTGGAAATAGAAATAAAATTCTCACCAAATTTTTTTTATATTGGATTGTTAAATTAAAAACAAGAGTACCATTGAGACTCAATAAGGAATGAGATATCAGCTATTTTGTGGATTGCTTTTGTCCTTAAGTGAGTAAGTTGTTTTTGAATGAAGTTCACTACCTTTGAGATTGCTTTGTGATAGAAAATATCACACGTGTACATGATTTGACATGGTGTCATGAATACATACAGGTGAAACTCAAAAAATTAGAATATCATGCAAAAGTTAATTTATTTCACGAATGCAACTTAAAAGGTGAAACTACTATATGAGATAGACTCATTACATGCAAAGCAAGATAGTAAAAAGCCGTGATTTGTCATAATTGTGATGATTATGGCTTACAGCTCATGAAAACCCAAAATCCACAATCTCAGAAAATTAGAATATTGTGAAAAGGTGCAATATTCTAGGCTCAAAGTGTCCCACTCTAATCAGCTAATTAAGCCAAAACACCTGCAAAGGGTTCCTGAGCCTTTAACCCCTTAATGACCAGACCATTTTTCAATTTTCTTACCCTTAAAGGGACACTGTACCCAAAACTGTTCTTTCCTGATTCAGATTGAGCATGAAATTTTAAGCAACTTTCTAATTTACTCCTGTTATCAAATTTTCTTCATTCTCTTGGTATCTTTATTTAAAATGCAAGAATGTAAGTTTAGATGCCGGACCATTTTTGGTGAACAACCTGGGTTGTCCTTGCTGATTGGTGGATAAATTCATCCACCAAAAAAAAATTGCTGTCCAGACTACTGAACCCAAAAAAAGCATAGATGCCTTCTTTTTCAAATAAAGATAGCAAGAGAACAAAGAAAAAATGATAATAGGAGTAAATTAGAAAGTTGCTTAAAATTGCATGCTCTTTCTAAATTAAAAAACTAAATTTTTGGGTTCAGTGTCCCTTTAAGGACAAGGGCTATTTTTACATTTCTGCAGTGTTTGTGTTTAGCTGTAATTTTCCTCTTACTCATTTACTGTACCCACACATATTATATACTGTTTTTCTCTCCATTAAATTGACTTTTTAAATATACTATTATTTTCATCATATCTTATAATTTACTATAAAAAATTTATAAAATATGAGGAAAAAATGGAAAAAACACACTTTTTCTAAATTTGACCACCAAAATCTGTTACACATCTACAACCACTAAAAAATACCCATGCTAAATAGTTTCTAAATTTTGTCCTGAGTTTAGAAATACCCAATGTTTACACGTTCTTTGCTTTTTTTGCAAGTAATAGGGCAATAAATACAAGTAGCACTTTGCTATTTGCAAACCACTTTTTCCCCAATTAGCGCTAGTTACATTGGAAAACTGATATCTGTCAGGAATCCCTGAATATCCCTTAACATGTATATATATATTTTTTAGAAGACAACCCAAAGTATTGATCTAGGCCCATTTTGGTATATTTCATGCCACCATTTCACCGCCAAATGCAATCAAATAAAAAAAATTGTTCACTTTTTCACAATTTTGGTCACAAACTTTAGGTTTCTCTCTGAAATTATTTACAAACAGCTTGTGCAATTATGCCACAAATGGTTGTAAATGCATCTCTAGGATCCACTTTGTTCATAAATAGCAGACTTATATGGTTTTAGGGCTGCTTTTTGGTAATTAGAAGGCCGCTAAATGCCGCTGCGCACCACACATGTATTATGCCCAGCAGTGAAGGGGTTAATTAGGGAGCTTGTAAGGAGTTTGTAGGGTTAATTTTAGCTGTAGTGTAGTAGACAATCCCAAGTATTGATCTAGGCCCATTTTGGTATATTTCATGCCACCATTTCCCCGCCAAATGCGAGCAAATAAAAAAAAGTTACATTTTTCACAATTTTAGGTTTCTCACTGAAATTATTTATAAACAGCTTGTGCAATTATGGCACAAATTGTTGTAAATGCTTCTCTGAGACCCCCTTTGTTCAGAAATAGCAGACTTATATGGCTTTGGTGTTGCTTTTTGGTAATTAGAAGGCCGCTAAATGCTGCTGCGCATCACACATGAATTATGCCCAGCAGTGAAGGGTTAATTAGGGAGCTTGTAGGGAGCTTGCAGGGTTAATTTTAGCTTTAGTGTAGAGATCAGCCTCCCACCTGACACATCACACCCCCTGATCCCTCCCAAACAGCTCTCTTCCCTCCCCCACCCCACATTTGTCCCCGTCATCTTAAGTACTGGCAGAAAGTCTGCCAGTACTAAAATAAAAGGTGTTTTTTTTAGTCCCCAACCTCCCTGATACCCCCCAAACAGCTCTATAACCCTCCCCCGTTACCTATTTGCCCCCATCTTGGGTACTGGCAGCTGTCTGCCAGTACCCAGTTTGCCCCCCAAAACAAAGTTTTTTTAAAAACATTTAGAGTTTTCTGTAGCGTAGCTGCCCCCCCTCAATACCCCCACCTCCTCCCAGATCCTTTTAGTTTTGATCATTTTATTTTTTTATTTCCTCTCTCCCTCTCAATTTAAAATTCATTGGTGGCAGTGGTTGCTGCGCACTCGCGTGCGCCCCCACGCACTCCCGGCACCCGGCGTGCACATTGCACTTACAGGAAACGGATACCGGGTAGCTATGGGCCACCAACCCGCCTCCCTGCTAAGCTCCCACCCACCAACGAACGGCACCATTGCTACCAGTGCAGAGAGGGCCACAGAGTGGCTCTCTCTACATCGGAGGCTTGTAAAAGGGTATTGCAGTGATGCCTCCATATCGAGGCATCACTGCAATACCCTGAGAGTTGCTGGAAGCGATTGTGATCGCTTCCAGCACTCAGTTAGACAACTGACGTACCAGGTACGTCTATTGTCATTAACGGTCAGTTTTTGCATGATGTACCTGGTACGTCAGTTGTCATTAAGGGGTTAAATGGTCTCTCAGTCTGGTTCAGTAGGAATCACAATCATGGGAAAGACTGCTGACCTGACACCCCATCATTGACACCCTCCATAAGGAGGGAAAGCCTCAAAAGGTAATTGCAAAAGAAGTTGGATGTTCCCAAAGTGCTGTATCAAAGCACATTAATAGAAAGTTATGTGGAAAGGAAAAGTGTGGGGAAAAAAAAGGTGCACAAGCAGCAGGGATGACCGCAGCGTGGAGAGGATTGTCAGGAAAAGGCAATTCAAAAGTGTTGGGGACTTTCACAAGAGCCACCACACACAGAGGGATCCTGGACATGGGCTTCAAATGTCGTATTCCTCTTGTCAAGCCACTCCTGAACAACAAACAATGTCAGACTCAGAAGCGTCTTACCTGGGCTAAAGAAAAACAGACCTGGTCTGTTGCTCAGTGGTCCAAAGTCCTCTTTTCTGATGAGAGCAAATTTTGGATCTCATTTGGAAACCAAGGACCCAGAGTATGGAGGAAGAATGGAGAGACACACACAGCAAGATGATTGAAGTCCAGTGTGAAGTTCCCACAGTCTGTGTTGATTTGAGGAGCCATGTCATCTGCTGGTGTTAATCCACTGTACTTCATTAAGTCCAGGGCCAACGCAGCCATCTACCAGGAGATTTTGGAGCACCCCATGCTTCCTTCCGCAGACGAGCTCTATGTGGATGCTGACTTCATTTTCCAGCAGGACTTGGCACCTGCCCACACTGTCAAAAGCACCAAAACCTGGTTCAATGACCGTGGGATTACTGTGCTTGATTGGCCAGCAAACTCGCCTGATCTGAACCCCATAGAGAATCTATGGGGCATTGCCAAGAGAAAGATGAGAGACATGAGACCAAACAATGCAGAAGAGCTGAAGGCCGCTATTGAAGCATCCTGGTCTTCCATAATACCTCAGCAGTGCCACAGGCTGATAGCTTCCATGCCACGCCGCATTGAGGCAGTAATTGCTGCAAAAGGGGCCCAAACCAAGTACTGAGTACATACAGTATGCATGCTTATACTTTTCAGAGGTCCGATATTGTTCTATGTACAATCCTTGTTTTATTGATTGCATGTAATATTCTAATTTTCTGAGATTGTGGATTTGGGGTTTTTATGAGCTGTAAGCCATAATCATCACAATTATGACAAATCATGGCTTGAACTTGCTTTGCATGTAATGAGTCTATCTCATATATTAGTTTCACCTTTTAAGTTGCATTAGTGAAATAAATGAACTTTTGCACGATATTCTAATTTTTGTAGTTTCACCTGTATACTAGGTGAGTGAAGATGAATATTCACACTTATACACATTTTTTTTTTTATAAATCACAGCGTTTTTGATTGTGTATGGGTTTTTTCTACACCATAAAGAAAATATTTCTGATTTATTTTGTAAAAAGTATAAGAATATTTAATGGCAAATAATGAGTATGAATCAAGGAATGTTGGTAACGCATAGAAGACATTAAACTGAACTATATTGTTTGCTAATAACAACTGTTTTTTTTTCTTGGTATCCATTAGAAACAATTGCATAGCACTTTTCCAATTGCAAATGTTTCTAGATTATATTTGAAGTTACATTGTATATATACAAATTAATATGTACAATTTATTTTTATGTTGATACTGTTATATGTTTTTAAATTGTAACTGTTACTCTCTAAATATTCTGGCCATCTCCATAGAAACCACTGTGAGGCTGGTGATTGGTCACGGCCAGTATATAAGACAGAGTCAGTTTGAGAGTAGTTATCCTATAACTAAGTGCCGCAAGGCACGAAATGCGTAAGGATTCCTCCCCCTCCGTCCATGTTTTGAGTGTTATTTTAATGAGCTAATAAATACTTTCATTTTATCTTCAATCTGATTCCTGGAGTGCTGCCACTTTCTTCTACCTGCTTATGTGATGGCTTGCTCGGCCTGTTTCTTCTGATTGGCGTGCATCCCCGCTCTAGTGTCACGGAGCACATTGTCGTCACGCCGTCTCAGTGTGAGTTTTCATTGTGGTCTGATGGGATAACATTTGTCAGTCTATGGACCTAGAGCGACGCTACTGTTTACTGTTTGTAAGAAATTGTTGCTGTGAAGACTATGACTCTTTAATATATACTGTGGGTGCCACTTGTAATCTAGCCCATAGTCTATTGCATTTATATTCCTGATTATTTTCAGAACATGGACCTTCCCCCATTCCACTAATTATAAGGGACAATCCAATCACTCCCCATCACATTTAACCCTAACCATAATGTCCCCTATAACAAATACCTCCTTAACTATAAGCCCCCATAAGTGATCCCCATTTCAAAACAGCCCCTTGTATGACTCTAATTGATAACCTCCATCCATAAATTTAACACCCACACAACTGTAATTCCCATCTGCATGATCTCCTCTCCATCACCAATACTCCCCTAAACACTTAACCTCACCAAGTTACTTTAAAAAATAATCCCCAAATAGATTTATATATAAGTCATGCGGTACATTGCCTATCACACTGCATAACGCATATATACACGATGCAGCTTCAGGAAGCTACAGCAGCTTACACTGTAAAGTGACAGCTGAGAGCTGCTGTTCATGAGCTGCAGGAGCACAATCGGTTCTCCGGTTCCATATGAAGGCAGGTGCCTGATCGTTACAGACAGTGACACTGTGTGTTCACCGTCTAATGATAATCTTCTGGTACCGGCGGGAGGTGAGGGAGGGACCCTACCTACAGAAAAATTGTTTTGAAGGGGTGGGAGGAATGGGGTACTGCACTACAGAAAAGGGGTGAAATGGAGGGTTGGGGGTGCTGTAGATAATGATTCCAGGGAGGGGGGACCACTACACTAGAAAAAAAAAAAAAATAATATATATATATATATATATATATATATATATATATATATATATATATATAAACTGTAGAAATGACTGCAACACTCCGGATATATTTTAACAATTTTAATTACAAGCAGTGAACATACAGGCGACGTTTCGGGCGTGAGCCCTTTCTCAAGCCAAGTGATTAATACATAATCCAAACCAACCTATTAAAGGTAGTGCATAAGGTAAACAACAGGTGCAACATATCACAAATTACAATTACCTTAGTTCCTTAAAGGGATAGTTCACCCAAAAAATGTCTCCCCTTTAAATTGTTCCCAATGATTAA
Source organism: Bombina bombina (assembly GCF_027579735.1). NCBI lineage: Eukaryota > Metazoa > Chordata > Amphibia > Anura > Bombinatoridae > Bombina > Bombina bombina. The sequence continues at coordinate 719,253,266 of NC_069501.1, read as the reverse complement.
TTTTACCTGCTGGAGTGTTTTAAATTGTTTACAAGTAGTTCCTTTACCCCTATTTTGGCATTTGAAATAGCTGATTTAGCCTGTGGTATCCCAACCTATACTGAAAGTTTCTATACTGGAGTATATTCTATTGAATAGCCTAAGTAAACACAGCCAGCGGAAGAGATTACACTCTCAGTGGGGGGCATGATAGTTAAGTAATAAAATGATAATTTTCCATTGTTCTTCCCAATGGAAGAACAATGGAAAATTATCATTTTATTACTTTTTTTCTAGACAAAGATAAGCTTTAGTTATCTAGACAAATATAAGATAAGGAAGCAACTCTGTGTACATAAAAGTGATAACATAATGAGATATGATATTACCTGAAGCACAACCCATTGTAATAGGCTGTGGTTTTAAAGCACAAAACCAGCTACTTCATATACACAAATAAACCGAAAAACGCAATTTCTCATAAATTTTATACTCTGCAGCTGGTATAACAAGTAATTGAAAATACATTCATATAAAAACAATTTTACAGTGTACTGTCCCTTTAAAGAGACAGTCAAACAATGCAGCAATAATCAATTTCAACATGTGTTTTTAAATCTTTATAATAATTAAGTGACATGTGTATTTATAGTAACCAATACGTTTTAAATATACAAAAAAGCTTAATATTCACGAATTATGTGTTAAATATTTGTTAATTATATTATTAAGATGAAACAAGGGTAGTGGACCAAGTGTTCTTAGACAATTATAGTGGGTATTAGGAGCTAAGACTTGGGCCGTTACTTATGCAATAAGCAGCTGGTGATAGAGACTTATGATAATAAATTCTGTTTGATGCTGCAGTAAAATGGTGATAATCAGGTAAATAAGCAGTTACTTCAACAATGTCCCAAACATAGCTGTGTGTTTAAGGCAAAAGCATATATATATGGACGATATCTGTGAGAGGCTGATAGCACACCTGTTAGTAAGCTCACAACGGCTATATCTAGCCCAAACTCAGCGTCCCAATATGAGCTCAAAAAACTGTTACAAACTATATGGCTGTTAAATGAATACACAATGCTTATTACCATATACGTCTCTTTAGCATTACCGCCGTTCGCGGCTTCCTTCTGGATGTCCCACACTCAGAGCGGCCACTTTGACTTGCATCCCGGTGTTGATACCGCTGAACGCGGCTTCTCCTCTTTGGTCTCCAGCACTCTCTGCAGTTTACCACGTCCTAGGAGACAAACGGTTGTTCCAGCGTGTTTCCGGCAGCTTACACTGGCTGTCACTCTATATCACACACGATGGGCAGCCCAGTTGCTCCTCCCTCCAGCCTTGGGGTAAAGGAATAGGCTGTATAATCCAATGAAGAGGAAGGGAATACAAAGGCTGAATGGAGTCCCAGTACTCCACGGTAAAATGTGAAAAAAGAAGGTGATTCCCTTATCCTCTATGAATCAGACCAGTGGCGTAGCGTGGGGGGGGCCACAGGGGCGGTTGCCCCGGGCGCATAATTCTTAGGGGCGCAAAATTTGCGCTCTTACTGTCTCACATCATACCTCCTCCACTGCAGGCAGATGCAGCACTAAGGGAGGAAACTTTAAAAAATATTTTTTTTATATATATATATATAAATGTTTTTTTATTGCAGTCCTCCCAACTGTCACTATTTGCAAATTTAAGGGTCTGTCCCGCACTGAGATGGTCACCCTACAGTCCTGCATTGCCCCCGACCCCTGAGCCACTCAGCGCTGTATTATAAATAAAAAAAAATTGCCTTTCTATTGGCTCCTACGTTGCCATGTGATGCACATTCTTCTCCAATAACATATACCTGCTGCTGCACGTGCCAAAGTAACTGAGACATCGTGTATCAGCGTGTATATGTTATTGCTTATTGGATCACACTCACAGTGGCCGATGCAGGCATGAGGCTTCTTGCTCTTTGAGTGCTGCTGCTATTACTGCCACCTACCCCGTAGAAGAACTTTAACTGGTAACACCAGCATGGTCACTTGCTTAGAATCCTTAGATTACAAACACACTGGTTGGTAAATAAACAGATTCACTGTTCAGCCCGGAGTGCTGAGGAGGAGTAAGGGAGGGAGGGAGCTGGACTGAGGATTCCAGACGATCATTTGTACACAGAGCTTCCAGGTCAAGCAAAGGTGAGGGAAATAAAGAGTGAGAATGAGAAGGACAGTGCAGTGTGTGTAACGGGAGAAACAGCCAGGTCACAGAGTGAGAGAAATACGGACATGTAGGGATCAAAGTGAAAGAGACAGAAGAAATAGGTTTTATGTAGAGAGTACAAAGTAACTGAAAGATTTCTACATTTGTCTCAATTATTCTCATGGTACATGACTTGTTGTTTGACAGGGTTATTAGGCCTGTGACTAACCTTTTTTTGTTGCAATCTGTAGTTTACAAATATATAGAGAAACACACATTTTCCCTTTTTTTCTGTGTATTTGAGACTTAGTATATGTGTGTGTGTAGTGCTGTGCATTTGAGACTGTGTACATGTGTGAGTATGTTGTGTGTGTGTGTGTATATTTGTATACTCTGCAGCATATGTGTGTAGTGCTGTGCATTTGAGACTGTGTACATGTGTGTGTGTGTGTGTGTATACTTGTATACTCTGCAGCATATGTGTGTAGTGCTGTGCATTTGAGACTGTGTACATGTGTGTGTGTGTGTGTGTGTGTATACTTGTATACTCTGCAGCATATGTGTGTAGTGCTGTGCATTTGAGACTGTGTACATGTGTGAGTATGTTGTGTGTGTGTATATTTGTATACTCTGCAGCATATGTGTGTAGTGCTGTGCATTTGAGACTGTGTACATGTGTGAGTATGTTGTGTGTGTGTGTATATTTGTATACTCTGCAGCATATGTGTGTTGCTGAGTATTTGAGACTGTGCACATGTGTCTACTGTATAAGATCTGTAATTTATGTGTGTATGGCATGCTGTAGTGTGTGTTTCTGTGTATGCTGTAGTGTGTGTTTCTGTGTATGCATGCTTATGAAAAAGGAAACTGAAGACTGATTAGCTGTCAGGGACGCTACATAACACAGCACAGATCTTCTCACTCTGCAGGTTGCTAGTAATACATGTGCTTTATATTCAGCAGTTGAAAGTCTCACTCCTGATACAGACATCTATTACAATTTTTGCAGGCTGTAGCTAGAGCCCTTAAACTTTGAGAAAAGGTTTGCTGGGTTTTTACACATAAATACATATGCATGTAATGTTCATTGTAAGCAGAGCAATGGTTTCCCTCACTCAATAACTGTAACTACCTTGCTTACTGCCAGCCAGATATGACATGCCTGGCTTTGTTATGCATGGTCTGCACAGTGTAATGTGCTGAGCTAAGAAACCTGCATTTTGTATTTAAATCAGAACAGCTGCAGCAGCAAAGCTACAAGCTAAAATCCAGCAGCCCTGTCTTCCTTTCTGATGTTAGCATAGCTTGTACTTCCCCTGCAAAGCTGCACAAGTGCATAGGTTACCACGGCTATCCATTAGCCTTTGGAGACAAAGGCGCTAAAAAAATCTGCCTTCTCACACTCTGCTCTGTGAAATATGATCCTGCTTCTATGGGTTAGGGGGCGCAATACTTGCCTTGCCCTGGGCGCTGACAACCCACGCTACGCCACTGAATCAGACACAAGAGCTGTGATTCATAAAAACAAAAAAACTTTATTATATTTCCATAAAACAAGACTGGTGCTCCTATAAAGTTAAAAAATGGGGAAAAAGAGTTTGACCGGTTTCGGTCTGAAGGACCATAGTCATAAACTTAAAATTTACCTGCTGTGCAGGACTTTTAAATGAAGTGGTATCCTCCTATTGGAGAATTCATTTCCTCCCATTGTTTAACTCTTTGTTCACTGTTTCAAGCGTGAAGACACATTTGTGGAGCTAATAATTTATAAACATAACACAAACCAATGTCTATAATTAACAATCTAAGACATAATGAACTAATATTGGAATGGATAAAAAGGAGATATATAGTGAGATGTGTAAAAAACATACTCAGAACTTAATATTAAATCAGATACGGTAATTTTAACCAAAGCTGATAATACCAAAACCATATATATCACTTAAATTAACCAAGTATGAAAAGTTAATTTTAGCTTAAATCCATACATGATTCTAGTTAAAATTAAATAGTTAAATATGGAAAAGGCAATAATGAGATGTAGACCTACTGTTTGACACAGCCTTAGGAATTTAACCCCAAAAGTTTAAACACAAATATTCAGCTAAACAATATGCTATAAATACAGAATAGCATTATATCAGATATTCTGATATTTGTGTTACAATCAACAATATATGACCATAGAGAGACTGTCAAAGGTTAAGGAGTACTAGGTTAAATTCCTAAGGCTGTGTCAAACAGTAGGTCTACATCTCATTATTGCCTTATTTAACTATTTAATTTTAACTAGAATCATGTATGGATTTAGGCTAAAATTAAGTTTGCACACTTGGTTAATTTAAATGATATATATGGTTTTGGTATTATCAGCTTTGGTTAAAATTACCGTATCTGATTTAATATTAAGTTCTGAGTATGTTTTTTACACATCTCACTATATATCTCCTTTTTATCCATTCCAATATTAGTTCATTATGTCTTAGATTGTTAATTATAGACATTGGTTTGTGTTATGTTTATAAATTATTAGCTCCACAAATGTGTCTTCACGCTTGAAACAGCGAACAAAGAGTCAAACAATGGGAGGAAATGGATTCTCCAATAGGAGGATACCACTTCATTTAAAAGTTTATGACTACGGTCCTTCAGACCGAAACCGGTCAAACTCTTTTTCCCCATTTTTTAACTTTATAGGAGCACCAGTCTTGTTTTATGGAAATATAATAAAGTTTTTTTGTTTTTATGAATCACAGCTCTTGTGTCTGATTTATAGAGGATAAGGGAATCACCTTCTTTTTTCGCATATTATTAAGATACATTTTATTTTTAAAAAAACATTAGAGAATTACTTAAATAAAAAGAAAGAGCTAACAAATAAAGTCTAATCTTTCAGAACATGTTTCCAATGCTGATGGATATAATAAGGGGATTTTTTTTTTTATATAACAACTAAAGCTACAAATGGCTGAATATGGGACAAATATCATATTTTAATATAATGAAAATATTCTTATTAGATTGTCAGTTACAATACCATAGATTCAATATATTAAATTCAGCAATATTCCTTTTCTTGTTGTCCATTGATCTCTATGTAAATCTTGATCTAGAATTTATTAGGGAGAAAAGTTTACAATTAATTATAATAAATCACTGTTTAAAGGAACAAAAACAAGTTATAATCTTTGTTTAACCCCTTAGGGTGCATACTTTCCAATTTGTTAATATAACCTCTCGCTGTTGTAATATCCTAATTCTGTCCTGTCCTCTTCTTTGTATGGGGATATGTTCCAGAATCTGGAACCTTAATTGGTTGACATTATGATTTTTCTCCTTAAAGTGTGCTGAGACTGGGAGGTCAGTGACACCCTTTCGTATAGTATATTTATGTTGTGCGAGTCTGTCTTTCATCTTTTGAGTAGTCTCCCCAATATATATAAGACCACAGGGACATTTTAAGATATATATAGCATACTCAGATTGGCAGGTGTACAATCCATTAATTTTATATCTTTTCCCTGTTTGTGGATGAACCACTTCATTTCCTCTTATTACACTGCTACAATGAGAGCAGTTGTAACAGGGAAAGGTGCCTTTTCTGCTAGATGTTAACATTTTAGATTTACTACTCCCTATGTCAGTTTTAACCAAGTAATCCTGGCAATTTCTCGGTCTTTTGTAAGATAGCAACGGAAGAGACTGAAATTCTCTTATTTCATAATAATTGTTTTTCAGAATGTGCCAATGTTTTTTTGACTATTCCTGATATTTGTTTGCTATTGACATTGTATGTACTAACAAAAGGAATTCTATCACTTTGCAAATTTTTTAATTTTTTCTGTAATAATTGATTCCGTGGAATCTGATTAACTTTGTGTAATTCATTTTCCAAAACTTTTTTAGGATAGTCTATTTGTACAAATTTTTGACTCATTTCTAATAGTGTCTTATGACAAGATTCCTGGTCACTGACTATACGTTTCACTCTGGTATATTGTGATTTAGGCAAAGATTTAATTGTATTATCTGGATGACAGCTCTCATAAGACAAAAAAGTATTTTTACAAAAAGATCAGTTTTAAATGCATCATTCTCAATATATACTGTCACATCCAGAAAATCAATATATTTGATACCATATTGCATAGTAAATTTGATGTTGGCAGAATTGGAGTTAATTTGTGTAAGGAATACATTAAGGGTCTCTATGTCCCCCAGCCATATCATGAAGACATCGTCTATATAGCGCCACCATACACTGGCATGTTGTATAAACAACTCATTTGAATAAATATTTTCCTGTTCAAATATTCCCATATATAATCCAGCATATGGTGGCGCCATATTAGCACCCATTGCGGTGCCCCTCTTTTGTCTATAATAGACATCACCAAATAGAAAGTAATTATTGTTCAGTACAAATGTAAGTAAATCAATGATAAAATCAACTTGTGAATCTATATATACTTGTTCCTGACATAACTTTTGTTTCACTGACTGTATACCTCCACGTGGGGGATACAAGTATACACATTTTTAACATCTAATATTACAAGTATGGGACATTGCTCACCTTGAAAAGTAATCATATTAAGCTTGTTCAAGAACTCAGTAGAATCCTCCAAATATGATGCTAATTTTGACACTATAGGTTTAAGTACTCTGTCCAAGAAAGTAGCTACATTAGATAGGACCGAGTCAACACTTGCAACGATTGGGCGGCCCGGTGGGTTAGTAAGACACTTATGAATTTTGGGCAGTATATATATTAGGGGTTTAATACATTCTTTCTTAATTAAATATTCCTTCAATTTTAGGTCTATAACCTCATTATCAAATGCATTTTGGACAATTGTCAATAAGTTACTTTGAATAATTTTTAAAGGATTATTTTCCAATCTCTCATATACATCAGTATCTCTTAATTAGTTGTTAATTTCCTCAATATATTTCACCTTATCCATAATTACAATTGCTCCGCCCTTGTCGGCTTGCTTAATTATGATATTAGGATTATTAATAATATTTCTAAGGGATTTTCTGTCTTCTATCCTTAAGTTATACTTAATTTGTACCCCTTTACGTGTCCTAATATCATGCTTAAGATTTTCTATATCCATATTCACCAATGCAATGTATGTCTCTACCGGATGATAGTTAGTTGGCGGTAAAAAAATAGATTTAGCAATTAAATTATAGTTTGAAAACTTTAAACAATTATCATTAGTCACATTAGTGCATGAGAGATTATCATACATTCTAGAAAAATGTGTTTTCAGACGTAATTGTCTAAAGAATTTATATAACTCAATGTCCAATCCATAAAGTTAATGGTGTTACTAGGGCAAAAGCCCAGACCTCTATCAAGTAGATTGATTTCCCCTTCGGTGAACGGTACCTGTGATATATTAACCACTAAGTAATTTACCGTTTCACCCGACGTCCTCTTGGTGGCCGACTTGCGACTCCGTTGGTATTTCCGACCGCCCCTCCGCCACATTACAAGCAGTGAACATACAGGCGACGTTTCGGGCGTGAGCCCTTTCTCAAGCCTAGTGATTATTAATACATAATCCAAACCAACCTTTAAAAGGTAGTGCATAAGGTAAACAACAGGTGCAACATATCACAAATTACAATTACCTTAGTTCCTTAAAGAGACAGTCAAACAATGCAGCAATAATCAATTTCAACATGTGTTTTTAAATCTTTATAATAATTAAGTGACGTGTATTTATAGTAACCAATACTTTTTAAATATACAAAAAAGCTTAATATTCACGAATTATGTGTTAAATATTTGTCACTAGGCTTGAGAAAGGGCTCACGCCCGAAACGTCACCTTTGTAATTAAAATTGTTAAAATATATCCGGAGTGCTGCAGTCATTTCTACAGTTTCTATCAATATATGTTTGAGGTGAGACAGAGACTGCTTGCACCCATATATATACGTGAATTGGTGCTGGACTTTCTCCTATTTATACTATTTGTTCACCAGTCATTAGCACAATTCCAAACTCTGCTTCAATACAACAAGCTATGGAAACTCAACAGGATGTGTTTACCTTTTCTGATGTGGAGGCTACAGCTATCACTACTTTGGTGAAAGGCCCACGAGATTTCTTGGCTATCCCGGATACAGATTTAATATATCACAGGTACCGTTCACTGAAGGGGAAATCAATCTACTTAATAGAGGTCTGGGCTTTTGCCCTAGTAACACCATTAACTTTATGGACTTGGACATTGAGTTATATAAATTCTTTAGACAATTACGTCTGAAAACACATTTTTCTAGAATGTCTGATAATCTCTCATGCACTAATGTGACTAATGATAATTGTTTAAAGTTTTCAAACTATAATTTAATTGCTAAATCTATTTTTTTACCGCCAACTAACTATCATCCGGTAGAGACATACATTGCATTGGTGAATAAGGATATAGAAAATCTTAAGCATGATATTAGGACACATAAAGGGGTACAAATTAAGTATAACTTAAGGATAGAAGACAGAAAATCCCTTAGAAATATTATTAATAATCCTAATATTGCAATTGCAATTATGGATAAGGTGAAATATATTGAGGAAATTAACAACTAATTAAGAGATACTGATGTATATGAGAGATTGGAAAATAATCCTTTAAAAATTATTCAAAGTAACTTATTGACAATTGTCCAAAATGCATTTGATAATGAGGTTATAGACCTAAAATTGAAGGAATATTTAATTAAGAAAGAATGTATTAAACCCCTAATATATATACTGCCCAAAATTCATAAGTGTCTTACTAACCCACCGGGCCGCCCAATCGTTGCCAGTGCTGACTCGGTCCTATCTAATGCAGCTACTTTCTTGGACAGAGTACTTAAACCTATAGTGTCAAAATTAGCATCATATTTGGAGGATTCTACTGAGTTCTTGAACAAGCTTAATATGATTACTTTTCAAGGTGAGTAATGTCCCATATTTGTAACATTAGATGTTAAAAATTTGTATACTTGTATCCCCCACGTGGGAGGTATACCGTCAGTGAAACAAAAGTTATGTCAGGAACAAATATATACTGATTCACAAGTTGATTTTATCATTGATTTACTTACATTTGTACTGAACAATAATTACTTTCTATTTGGTGATGTCTATTATAGACAAAAGAGGGGCACCACAATGGGTGCTAATATGGCGCCACCATATGCTGGATTATATATGGGAATATTTGAACAGGAAAATATTTATTCAAATGAGTTGTTTATACAAAATGCCAGCGTATGGTGGCGCCATATAGACGATGTCTTCATGATATGGCTGGGGGACATAGAGACCCTTAATGTATTCCTTACAAAAATTAACTCCAATTCTGCCAACATCAAATTTACTATGCAATATGGTATCAAATATATTGATTTTCTGGATGTGACAGTATATATTGAGAATGATGCATTTAAAACTGATCTTTTTGTTAAAAAAACAGACAAAAATACTTTTTAGTCTTATGAGAGCTGTCATCCAGAGAATACAATTAAATCTTTGCCTAAATCACAATATACCAGAGTGAAAAATATAGTCAGTGACCAGGAATCTTGTCATAAGAGACTATTAGAAATGAGTCAAAAATTTGTACAAAGAGGCTATCCTAAAAAAAATTTGGAAAATGAATTACACAAGGTTAATCAGATTCCACGGAATCAATTATTACAGAAATATTAAAAAATATGCAAAGTGATAGAATTCATTTTGTTAGTACATACAATGTCAATAGCAAACAAATATCAGGAATAGTCAAAAAACATTGGCACATTCTGAAAAACAAATATTATGAAATAAAAGAATTTCAGTCTCTTCTGTTGCTATCTTACAAAAGACCGAGAAATTAACAGGATTACTTGGTTAAAACTGACATAGGGAGTAGTAAATCTAAAATGTTAACATCTAGCAGAAAAGGCACCTTTCCCTGTTACAACTGCTCTCAATGTAAAATTAATGGATTGTACACCTGCCAATCTGAGTATGTTATATATCTATTAAAATGTCCCTGTGGTCTTATATATATTGGGGAGACTACTCAAAAGATGAAAGACAGACTCACACAACATAAATATACTATACGAAAGGGTGTCACTGACCTCCCAGTCTCAGCACACTTTAAGGAGAAAAATCATAATGTCAACCAATTAAGGTTCCAGATTCTGGAACATATCCCCATACAAAGAAGAGGACAGGACAGAATTAGGATATTACAACAGCGAGAGGTTATATGGATTAACAAATAGGAAAGTATGCACCCTAAGGGGTTAAACAAAGATTATAACTTGTTTTTGTTCCTTTAAACAGTGATTTCTTATAATTAATTGTAAACTTTTCTCCCTAATAAATTCTAGATCAAGATTTACATAGAGATCAATGGACAACAAGAAAAGGAATCTTGCTGAATTTAATATATTGAATCTATGGTATTGTAACTGACAATCTAATAAGAATATTGCCATTATATTAAAATATGATATTTGTCCCATATTCAGCCATTTGTAGCTTTAGTTGTTATATAAAAAAAAAAATCCCCTTATTATATCCATCAGCATTGGAAACATGTTCTGAAAGATTAGACTTTATTTGTTAGCTTTTTCTTTTTATTTAAGTAAGTAATTCTCTAATGTTTTTTTAAAAATAAAATGTATCTTAATAATATGCACTAACAAATATTTAACACATAATTCGTGAATATTAAGCTTTTATGTATTTTTAAAAAGTATTGGTTACTATAAATACACATGTCACTTAATTATTATAAAGATTTAAAAACACATGTTGAAATTGATTATTGTTGCATTGTTTGACTGTCTCTTTAAGGAACAAAGGTCATTGTAATTTGTGATATGTTGCACCTGTTGTTTACCTTATGCACTACCTTTAATAGGTTGGTTTGGATTATGTATTAATCACTAGGCTTGAGAAAGGGCTCACGCCCGAAACGTCACCTGTATGTTCACTGCTTGTAATTAAAATTGTTAAAATATATCCGGAGTGTTGCAGTCATTTCTACAGTTTCTATCAATATCTGTTTGAGGTGAGACAGAGACTGCTTGCACCCATATATATAAGTCAATTGGTGCTGGACTTTCTCCTATTTATATATATATATATATATATATATATATATATATATATATATATATATATATATATATATATATATAAGATTGCTGCCACTAGTAGGAGGTGGGAGGTTTTAGAGAGCTGTTTGGTAGGGATCAGGAAGGGTTGACGGAGAATCACTACACTGCAGAAAAATAATAATAAAAAAACCATAAAAATAAAATTAAAAAAAAAACCTTAAACTGCATAGTGGCAGACTGCATTTGGCAGGGAAATAGTGGCATGAAATATACCAAAATTGGCCTAGATCAATATGTTGGGGTGTCTATTTAAAAAAAATTTACCTGTAGCGAAGGGGTTAAATCTAACTTTCCTGGCATTTTTTGGTACCTTTTCTGGTCATTAGCAACAGGGTCCTTTTCTCCCAGTTTCTAACTGCATTCTTAATTTTGAAAATATTTCCTCCTCCCTTAGCAATTCTGAATGATTAATTTTGACAGCCAAACAGAACTGTAAACTGTTAAATAGCCAGAAGTCAAGTATTCCTACTTGTGCCCATTTGTTAGAGTGGGTTTCCGGTAGGCCTGTGAATCGACCCACTATAATGTGCTAGTGGCGGTGTCTTAGCTTGTCCCAAGATGAGAGGCATTCTATAATTGTGGGATTTGTGATTTCAAGAGTCCTGCGGCAATGAGCCTGGGTTCAAATCAGGTCTCGTAGATTAATCTGAAAAGGGAATGAGGCTTGCTCAATGTCCCTCCATTTACTGGGAGAGTGCGTAAGCATTGCCCCTTCATAGTATTTTACTATGGACAGGGTAGCTAGTCCTCCCAAGTGCTTAGGGAAAACATAATTTATGTAAGAACTTACCTGATAAATTCATTTCTTTCATATTAACAAGAGTCCATGAGCTAGTGACGTATGGGATATACATTCCTACCAGGAGGGGCAAAGTTTCCCAAACCTTAAAATGCCTATAAATACACCCCTCACCACACCCACAAATCAGTTTAACGAATAGCCAAGAAGTGGGGTGATAAGAAAAAGTGCGAAGCATATAAAATAAGGAATTGGAATAATTGTGCTTTATACAAAAAAATCATAACCACCACAAAAAAGGGTGGGCCTCATGGACTCTTGTTAATATGAAAGAAATGAATTTATCAGGTAAGTTCTTACATAAATTATGTTTTCTTTCATGTAATTAACAAGAGTCCATGAGCTAGTGACGTATGGGATAATGACTACCCAAGATGTGGATCTTTCCACACAAGAGTCACTAGAGAGGGAGGGATAAAATAAAGACAGCCAATTCCTGCTGAAAATAATCCACACCCAAAATAAAGTTTAACAAAAAACATAAGCAGAAGATTCAAACTGAAACCGCTGCCTGAAGAACTTTTCTACCAAAAACTGCTTCAGAAGAAGAAAATACATCAAAATGGTAGAATTTAGTAAAAGTATGCAAAGAAGACCAAGTTGCTGCTTTGCAGATCTGGTCAACCGAAGCTTCATTCCTAAACGCCCAGGAAGTAGATACTGACCTAGTAGAATGAGCTGTAATTCTTTGAGGCGGAGTTTTACCCGACTCAACATAGGCAAGATGAATTAAAGATTTCAACCAAGATGCCAAAGAAATGGCAGAAGCTTTCTGGCCTTTCCTAGAACCGGAAAAGATAACAAATAGACCAGAAGTCTTACGGAAAGATTTCGTAGCTTCAACATAATATTTCAAAGCTCTAACAACATCCAAAGAATGCAATGATTTCTCCTTAGAATTCTTAGGATTAGGACATAATGAAGGAACCACAATTTCTCTACTAATGTTGTTGGAATTCACAACTTTAGGTAAAAATTCAAAAGAAGTTTGCAACACCGCCTTATCCTGATGAAAAATCAGAAAAGGAGACTCACACGAAAGAGCAGATAATTCAGAAACTCTTCTAGCAGAAGAGATGGCCAAAAGGAACAAAACTTTCCAAGAAAGTAATTTAATGTCCAATGAATGCATAGGTTCAAACGGAGGAGCTTGAAGAGCTCCCAGAACCAAATTCAAACTCCAAGGAGGAGAAATTGACTTAATGACAGGTTTTATACGAACCAAAGCTTGTACAAAACAATGAATATCAGGAAGAATAGCAATCTTTCTGTGAAAAAGAACAGAAAGAGCAGAGATTTGTCCTTTCAAAGAACTTGCGGACAAACCCTTATCCAAACCATCCTGAAGAAATTGTAAAATTCTCGGTATTCTAAAAGAATGCCAAGAAAAATGATGAGAAAGACACCAAGAAATATAAGTCTTCCAGACTCTATAATATATCTCTCGAGATACAGATTTACGAGCCTGTAACATAGTATTAATCACGGAGTCAGAGAAACCTCTATGACCAAGAATCAAGCGTTCAATCTCCATACCTTTAAATTTAAGGATTTCAGATCCGGATGGAAAAATGGACCTTGTGACAGAAGGTCTGGTCTTAACGGAAGAGTCCATGGTTGGCAAGATGCCATCCGGACAAGATCCGCATACCAAAACCTGTGAGGCCATGCCGGAGCTATTAGCAGAACAAACGAGCATTCCCTCAGAATCTTGGAGATTACTCTTGGAAGAAGAACTAGAGGCGGAAAGATATAGGCAGGATGATACTTCCAAGGAAGTGATAATGCATCCACTGCCTCCGCCTGAGGATCCCGGGATCTGGACAGATACCTGGGAAGTTTCTTGTTTAGATGAGAGGCCATCAGATCTATCTCTGGGAGCCCCCACAATTGAACAATCTGAAGAAATACCTCTGGGTGAAGAGACCATTCGCCCGGATGCAACGTTTGGCGACTGAGATAATCCGCTTCCCAATTGTCTACACCTGGGATATGAACCGCAGAGATTAGACAGGAGCTGGATTCCGCCCAAACCAAAATTCGAGATACTTCTTTCATAGCCAGAGGACTGTGAGTCCCTCCTTGATGATTGATGTATGCCACAGTTGTGACATTGTCTGTCTGAAAACAAATGAACGATTCTCTCTTCAGAAGAGGCCAAAACTGAAGAGCTCTGAAAATTGCACGGAGTTCCAAAATATTGATCGGTAATCTCACCTCCTGAGATTCCCAAACTCCTTGTGCCGTCAGAGATCCCCACACAGCTCCCCAACCTGTGAGACTTGCATCTGTTGAAATTACAGTCCAGGTCGGAAGAACAAAAGAAGCCCCCTGAATTAAACGATGGTGATCTGTCCACCACGTTAGAGAGTGTCGAACAATCGTTTTTAAAGATATTAATTGAGATATCTTCGTGTAATCCCTGCACCATTGGTTCAGCATACAGAGCTGAAGAGGTCGCATGTGAAAACGAGCAAAGGGGATCGCGTCCGATGCAGCAGTCATAAGACCTAGAATTTCCATGCATAAGGCTACCGAAGGGAATGATTGTGACTGAAGGTTTCGACAAGCTGAAATCAATTTTAGACGTCTCTTGTCTGTTAAAGACAGAGTCATGGACACTGAATCTATCTGGAAACCCAGAAAGGTTACCCTTGTTTGAGGAATCAAAGAACTTTTTGGTAAATTGATCCTCCAACCATGATCTTGAAGAAACAACACAAGTCGATTCGTATGAGACTCTGCTAAATGTAAAGACGGAGCAAGTACCAAGATATCGTCCAAATAAGGAAATACCACAATACCCTGTTCTCTGATTACAGACAGAAGGGCACCGAGAATCTTTGTGAAAATTCTTGGAGCTGTAGCAAGGCCAAACGGTAGAGCCACAAATTGGTAATGCTTGTCTAGAAAAGAGAATCTCAGGAACTGATAATGATCTGGATGAATCGGAATATGCAGATATGCATCCTGTAAATCTATTGTGGACATATAATTCCCTTGCTGAACAAAAGGCAATATAGTCCTTACAGTTACCATCTTGAACGTTGGTATCCTTACATAACGATTCAATAATTTTAGATCCAGAACTGGTCTGAAGGAATTCTCCTTCTTTGGTACAATGAAGAGATTTGAATAAAACCCCATCCCCTGTTCCGGAACTGGAACTGACATAATTACTCCAGCCAACTCTAGATCTGAAACACAATTCAGAAATGCTTGAGCTTTCACTGGATTTACTGGGACATGGGAAAGAAAAAATCTCTTTGCAGGAGGTCTCATCTTGAAACCAATTCTGTACCCTTCTGAAACAATGTTCTGAATCCAAAGATTGTGAACAGATTTGATCCAAATTTCTTTGAAAAAACGTAACCTGCCCCCTACCAGCTGAACTGGAATGAGGGCCGTACCTTCATGTGAACTTAGAAGCAGGCTTTGCCTTTCTAGCAGGCTTGGATTTATTCCAGACTGGAGATGGTTTCCAAACTGAAACTGCTCCTGAGGACGAAGGATCAGGCTTTTGTTCTTTGTTGAAACGAAAGGAACGAAAACGATTGTTAGCCCTGTTTTTACCTTTAGACTTTTTATCCTGTGGTAAAAAAGTTCCTTTCCCACCAGTAACAGTTGAAATAATAGAATCCAACTGAGAACCAAATAATTTGTTTCCCTGGAAAGAAATGGAAAGTAGAGTTGATTTAGAAGCCATATCAGCATTCCAAGTCTTAAGCCATAAAGCTCTTCTGGCTAAGATAGCCAGAGACATAAATCTAACATCAACTCTAATAATATCAAAAATGGCATCACAGATGAAATTATTAGCATGCTGGAGAAGAATAATAATATCATGAGAATCACGATTTGTTACTTGTTGCGCTAGAGTTTCCAACCAAAAAGTTGAAGCTGCAGCAACATCAGCCAATGATATAGCAGGTCTAAGAAGATTACCTGAACATAGATAAGCTTTTCTTAGAAAAGATTCAATTTTTCTATCTAAAGGATCCTTAAACGAGGTACCATCTGACGTAGGAATGGTAGTACGTTTAGCAAGGGTAGAAATAGCCCCATCAACTTTAGGGATTTTGTCCCAAAATTCTAACCTGTCAGGCGGAACAGGATATAATTGCTTAAAACGTTTAGAAGGAGTAAATGAATTACCCAATTTATCCCATTCCTTAGCAATTACTGCAGAAATAGCATTAGGAACAGGAAAGACTTCTGGAATAACCGCAGGAGCTTTAAAAACCTTATCCAAACGTATAGAATTAGTATCAAGAGGACTAGAATCCTCTATTTCTAAAGCAATTAGTACTTCTTTAAGTAAAGAGCGAATAAATTCCATCTTAAATAAATATGAAGATTTATCAGCATCAATCTCTGAGACAGAATCCTCTGAACCAGAAGAGTCCAAAGAATCAGAATGATGGTGTTCATTTAAAAATTCATCTGTAGAGAGAGAAGATTTAAAAGACTTTTTACGTTTACTAGAAGGAGAAATAACAGACAAAGCCTTCTTTATGGATTCAGAAACAAAATCTCTTATGTTATCAGGAACATTCTGCACCTTAGATGTTGAGGGAACTGCAACAGGCAATGGTACATCACTAAAGGAAATATTATCTGCTTTAACAAGTTTGTCATGACAATTATTACAAACAACAGCTGGAGGAATAGCTACCAAAAGTTTACAGCAGATACACTTAGCTTTGGTAGATCCAGCAGGCAGTGGTTTTCCTGTAGTATCTTCTGGCTCAGATGCAACGTGAGACATCTTGCAATATGTAAGAGAAAAAACAACATATAAAGCAAAATAGATCAAATTCCTTATAAGACAGTTTCAGGAATGGGAAAAAAATGCCAAACATCAAGCTTCTAGCAACCAGAAGCAAATGAAAAATGAGACTGAAATAATGTGGAGACAAAAGCGACGCCCATATTTTTTTGGCGCCAAATAAGACGCCCACATTATTTGGCGCCTAAATGCTTTTGGCGCCAAAAATGACGCCACATCCGGAACGCCGACATTTTTGGCGCAAAATAACGTCAAAAAAATGACGCAACTTCCGGCGACACGTATGACGCCGGAAACGGAAAAGAATTTTTGCGCCAAAAAAGTCCGCGCCAAAAA
Source organism: Bombina bombina (assembly GCF_027579735.1). Classification (NCBI taxonomy): domain Eukaryota; kingdom Metazoa; phylum Chordata; class Amphibia; order Anura; family Bombinatoridae; genus Bombina; species Bombina bombina. Next base: position 719,235,988 of record NC_069501.1, on the reverse strand, counting down.
TGACGCAATAAAATGAAGCATTTTCAGCCCCCGCGAGCCTAACAGCCCACAGGGAAAAAAGTCAAATTTTTGAGGTAAGACAAAATATGATAATTTAAAGCATAATCCCAAATATGAAACTGACTGTCTGGAAATAAGGAAAGTTGAACATTCTGAGTCAAGGCAAATAAATGTTTGAATACATATATTTAGAACTTTATAAATAAAGTGCCCAACCATAGCTTAGAGTGTCACAGAAAATAAGACTTACTTACCCCAGGACACTCATCTACATGTTTGTAGAAAGCCAAACCAGTACTGAAACGAGAATCAGTAGAGGAAATGGTAAATATAAGAGTATATCGTCGATCTGAAAAGGGAGGTAAGAGATGAATCTCTACGACCGATAACAGAGAACCTTATGAAATAGACCCCGTAGAAGGAGATCACTGCATTCAATAGGCAATACTCTCCTCACATCCCTCTGACATTCACTGCACGCTGAGAGGAAAACCGGGCTCCAACTTGCTGCGGAGCGCATATCAACGTAGAATCTAGCACAAACTTACTTCACCACCTCCCTTGGAGGCAAAGTTTGTAAAACTGATTTGTGGGTGTGGTGAGGGGTGTATTTATAGGCATTTTAAGGTTTGGGAAACTTTGCCCCTCCTGGTAGGAATGTATATCCCATACGTCACTAGCTCATGGACTCTTGTTAATTACATGAAAGAAATGTAGGGTTCTGTGTGCAATTTGAGGTGTTTGCCTTGCCATATAAATTTGGTGAATTTGCCTTGGAACTGTAGTAGGAGGTGCTTGGTGACTCTAAGAGGTAGACATCGGAAGAGGTAGGTAAGTTTAGGAAGGAAGGACATTTTTAAAGACGCTATGCGGCCTATCCAAGAGATAGATTTGTAGTTACGTTTGTTTTAAAGGGTTCTTAGTTCCGCTAGTAGGGGGAGGTAGTTGTCCCTAATCATCTGAGGGATATTGTTGGATAGCTTAACCCGTAAATGTGTTATATGCTCGTCTGTTCAGGTAAAATTATATTTATCTTTCAGCTGTTGGATGCGCTCTCAGGGATAACCCCATGAGAATATCTCAGTTTTGGCCAGGTTCAGCTTATAAAAAGATTTCCAAAGGCCTCAAGGGTTTTCATGAGTCTGGGTGATAGTTTTTGCAGGTTCTGCTGAGAATATTGTAATGTCGTAAGCAAATAACGGGATCTTGTGTGACTTGCCGAACAGCGTAATTCCCTTAAACTGCCTATCCGCCCTTATCTGCTGCTCTAGAGGTTCAACAGCCAAGGCAAACAGAAGGGGGGACATAGGGCACCCCTGCCTAGATCCATTAGAGATCAGGAATAGTGGTGAGTGGAAGCCCAAACCATTCACTGTTGCAGTAGGTGTATAGTATAGAGCACAGATTGCAGATAATGCCTCGGTGCGGGGGGATTTGAAAGTCTCTTTCCAGAGAAAGTAAGATAACAGAGAAGGGCTTGTTTAGCCTCGTAGACTCGCAAAGGATATTAAGAAGGCGCCTAGTGTTGTCTGGGCCCTTTTGGTTAGGTATAAATATCACCTGGTCTGGGTTGATGAGATGGGGTAGGAATTTAGAGATACGATTTGCTAAGAATTTGGAATACATTTTTATGTCGACATTGGTGAGAGAAATGGGCCTATAGTTGGAACATACTGCGGGATCTTTGTTTGTCTTAGGGATTGTGATGATTATAGCTTCCAGAAGATGCATGTAAAGCTTCCTTACCCTTTTACAAGGTAAAATAGTCTAAGGAGGGGGAATAGCTTGTGTAGATATGTCTTATAAAAGTGGGTTGGAAATCCATCAAGGCCTTAAATGGCTTCAGGCTCTTGATGACCTGTTTAATCTCGAGTATAGTAGAAGAAGAAGACAATGATTAACACTGCTCTGTCGAGAGTGTTGGGAGGTTCAGTGAGTTCAGAAAAGAGCGTGTAGTGTATGAGGAAGCTAGGTTTTTTAGTTTGCTTAATATTGTATTGGTTTAAATAAAATGTTGCAAAGCTTTCACCAATTTGTGTGGGGAGTATGAGAATTCTGTCAGCGTGTTGGATTTGATGAATCTGGGAGCCACTGGTTCGATGATAATTTATTGGCCAGTAACGTGTCAGCTTTGTTACTTTTATGATAGAATAATTGTTTCAGTTTGAGAAGGTTGCTTTGTGTTCTACGCAATTCAAGTTGGCTAATATGGGTTTTAAGATCAGTAATTTGGGTTGTGGTGTACTCTGAAGGGGTGGAATGATTAAGAGATTCAAGGGTTCTAAGTTTGCTATGGGTTTGGGCTAGAGATAGGCCTGTTTGCTGTTTATATGAGCCTGTTTGCGAATAATGTAACCTCTGATTGCAGCCTTAATTGCATCCCAGAGTGTGTCATCTTTAGTTTGTAAATTTTCATAATTCTGGATGAGTTCAGTTATGTCTTTCCGTAATTCTTCTCGAAAGGGAACGTCAGAGAGGATATGGTGTGGTAAACATCAGGTGGTTTTGGGTCTGTTTGTATTTGCAGATTATAGATCAGCAGAAACTTGGTCATGATCTGACAAGGGGCAGATAGAGATTTCAGTCTGTCTAATTAAGTCCAAAGTTTCAGCTAGGCAAAATATATAGTCCAGTCTGGAGTATGTTTTGTGTGGATGAGAGTAGTAAGTGTAGTCTCTGTCTCTAGGGTGAAAAGATCTCATAGTATCCAAATTGGGTCATGATGGTTCTAAATTTGATGACCAGATGTTCTGCGGGGGAGCTCTTTTTAACATGGGTCACTGACCTCTTGTCCATGATGCTATCTCATACCATGTTAAAGTTGCCCACTAGGATTACTCTACCCTGTCTTACTTGCTCCACTAGATGGAGGATTCTTCTCAAGCATTTGGGCTGGTGTACGTTGGACAGGTATACGGAGACCAAGGTGTAAGTTACATGGTCCAGCTTGCAGACCAAGACTACATATCTGGCCTGGGTTGTTTTTTTTTTAAATCATTTTTATTGAGGTTACATATACAATATAACAGACTTTGCAAAGAAAAAAAAACATCAAGCATGTTTCCCAAAATAAATATAATCATCTCCGTTACATCACAATTTTACTAAACATGCTAAGATTGAACCTCACATTTTCTATTTTTTCTTAGAAAGACAGGATTGTCCTCTCCACTCTCAGTAAGTCACTTATGGACCACAACCAACTATTACATTATAACAGCGGGAGAACAAAGCTATTAGTATAGAAACAATATTGGATACAAATATATATAGAAGACAGTAGAGTACTTATAGTGACATAGAAGCATAATGCAGTGACAATGTCAAACATAATAGCAATAGCATTACAGATTTCAGAATGGTATTTTTTTCAAGATTAAAGCACAAGTTCAAACAATGGTAACTAGAATCATTGTAAGATGCCTTTCTTTCTATAAATCTTCCAAAAAAAAAAGATTTAGAGGGCCACTCTTGGGCCTGAAGTAACTAAATGGTCACTGGAACAATAGGAGGTATCTTTTCATTTTAGGCATATAAACATAGTACATAAAGTAAAATAAAAGAAAAACAGTATAGCTTCAACACTACCTTTAAAATAAACTGCACTCTACAGGAACAATATGTGGGTACATATAAATATAACGTACAATACTTAGTAGAAATATAGAATGCCATTCTGATTATAAACCTTCTAAATAATACTTAGGAGGCCACTTTTGGACCTCAAATACATATGTAACAATGATATGAGCAGTAGGTGTCTAGATCTAAAGAGACCACTCTTGGGCCTCACATTACAAACCTCTTTTTATAATTTTCTTATAAACTCTTCACTATATTTGCAATAAGCTAGTAAAATCAACTAAATAGACATTATAATGCAAATAGATAGAAACACCATATATTGGCTGTATAAAAGAAAAAAACTGAATGTACAGTTGTAGTTAAGCAATTAAAACACTGGAGCCCACCTACAGTGCTTATGATAAGCAATATACTATCAATTTAGGGAATATTCTGCATTAAAAAAAAAAATAAAAAAAAAAAAAAAATATATATATATATATATATATAAATGTGGAGCTAAGGTTATCCGCAATGAAGCGAGTATCTTTAGATGAAGGAAACACCTTTAAATGATTATAACCCTGAGTATAGGATGGGGTAGTTGTTCTGCCTTATTAATACTGATTCTATATCCACATGGCAGCTAGTTGTCTAGAAGATGTAGAGTTAAATAAGACTATAAGAATGCATTATAGGTATCCCCAGTACCAAGGCTATAGGCAGTTGAGAGGTTATAATAGAATACAAACTACTGTATATATAATTATAGTACTAGCTTAGGGTGTGTCTTTAGTTAAAGATGGCCTTGCAGTAAGTGCAATACTTAGGTGCTAAAATTGATTGAGGCTTTGAAACCAGTAGAGGGACTTGTAGTGGTAGAGAACATTGTTTAGGTAGGAACTAACCTCTGTGTAAATGTTCCTGTGTGGATTCAAACCAACATAACAAGCCATATTGAAGGAGATCAAGCAACACCTCTAGATTAACAAATATAAAATAAATACTCTGCAAACAATAAAGGGGTAAACAGTGATTCACCATCTATACATATATTCTTATGATGGCCTGGACTCATTGGCCTCTAGTTATCAACGTGTCTACTTACCTGCCTTCGCCGGCCCAATACGCCCGCCTAAGCTCGCCTACCATTGCCACCGCGAACCTGAAAAATTTCGCCAAAGTTATCAATAAAGCTGTCAAAAAGCTGCGCACCAAGTACAGGGCGATGAGCAGCGGACTGTGATAGTTATCACTCATCCGATCTTGCTGCTCTTCTACTTTTTGACAGCTTTATTGACAAGCTGTCACTAAGCACCCACACTAACTATACTGTTCTACCCCCTATACCGGCGCCCCCGGAGCCCCCCGCAACTAAATAAAGCTATTAACCCCTAAACCGCCACTCCTAGACCCCGCCGCAACTCTTCTAAATGTATTAACCCCTAAACCGGACTCCACCGCCACTCCCGGACACCACCGCCACCTACATTATACCTAGTAACCCCTATCCTGCCCCCCCATACCGCCGCCACCTATAATAAATTTATTAACCCCTATCCTGCGGATCCTGGACCTCGCCGCAACTAAATAAATAGTTTAACCCCTAAACCGCCGCTGCTGGACCCCGCTGCAACCTATATTAAACTTATTAACCCCTAATCTGCCCCCCCTACACCGTCACCACCTATAATAAATTTATTATAAATCAGCCAATCAGATTTTTCCTACCTTAATTCCGATTGGCTGATAGAATCCTATCAGCCAATCGGAATTGAAGGGACGCCATCTTGGATGACGTCACTTGAAGGTACCGTCATTCGTCGTTAGTCGTCGGCAAGAAGAGGACGGCTCCGTGTCGGCTCGTCTGAAGATGGCTCCGCTCCGGATGGATGAAGATTGAAGACGCCGCTTGGATGAAGACTTCAATCGGATGGAAGACCTCTTCAGCGCCCCTTGGATGATAACTTCAATCGGATGGAAGACTTCTTCAGCGCCCCTTGGATGATGACTTCTGCCGCTCCGGATCTCTTCTTCAGTTCCATCGGTGGGTCGACTGGCTGAAGACGGCTAAAGAAAGGTAGGATGATCTTCAGGGGGGTAGTGTTAGGTTTATTTAAGGGGGGTTTGGGTTAGAGTAGGGGTATGTGGGTGGTGGGTTTTAATGTTGGGGGGGTTGTATTTTTATTTTACAGGCAAAAGAGCTGTTTTCTTTGGGGCATGCCCAGCAAAAGGCCCTTTTAAGGGCTGGTAAGGTAATAGAGCTGGTAACTTTTTAATGTAGAATAGGGTAGGGAATTTTTTTTGGGGGGGGGGCTTTGTTATTTTATTAGGGAGCTTAGATTAGGTGTAAGTAGCTTAAAATTGTTGTAATATTTTTTAAATGTTTGTAACATATTTTTTTTATATTTTGTAACTTAGCTTTTTTTATTTTTTGTACTTTAGTTAGTTTATTTAATTGAATTTAATTGTAGTTATTTGTAGCTAATTTATTTAATTAATTTAATGATAGTGTAGTGTTAGGTTTAATTGTAACTTAGGTTAGGATTTATTTTACAGGTAATTTTGTATTTCTTTTAGCTAGGTAGTTATTAAATAGTTAATAACTATGTAATAACTATTCTAACTAGCTAAAATAAATACAAAGTTACTTGTAAAATAAATATAAATCCTAAAATAGCTACAATGTAATTATTAATTACATTGTAGCTATCTTAGGGTTTATTTTACAGGTAAGTATTTAGTTTTAAATAGGAATAAGTTATTAAAGTATAGTGTAGTGTTAGGTTAGTTTTTATTTTACAGGTAAATTTCTCTTTATTTTAACTAGGTAGCTATTAAATAGTTATTAAATATTTAATAGCTATTGTGCGTAGTTAAAATAAATTGAAAGTTGCCTGTAAAATAAAAATAAATCCTAAGATAGCTACAATATAATTATTATTTATATTGTAGCTATATTAGGGTTTATTTTAAAGGTAAGTATTTAGTTTTAAATAGGATTAAGTTAGTTAATAAGAGAAACATTATTTAGATTTATTTAATTAATATTTAAGTTAGGGGGGGGGCAGGATAGGGGTTAATAAATTTATTATAGGTGGCGACAGTGTAGGGGGGGGGGCAGATTAGGGGTTAATAAGTTTAATATAGGTTGCGGCAGGGGTCCGGGAGCGGCGGTTTAGGGGTTAAACTATTTATTTAGTTGCGGCGGGGTCCGGGATCGGCAGTATAGGGGTTAATAACTTTATTATAGGTGGCGACGATGTAGGTGGGGCAGGATAGGGGTTAATAGGTATTATGTAGGTGGCGGCGGGGTCCGGGAGCGGCGGTTTAGGGGTTAATACATTTATTATAGTTGCGGCGGGGACCAGGAGCGGCGGTTAAGGGGTTAATACATATATTATAGTTGAGGTGGGGACCAGGAGCAGCGGTTTAGGGGTTAACATATTTATTATAGTGGTGGTGGGCTCCGGGAGTGGCGGTTTAGGGGGTAATACATTTATTTAGTTGCGGCAGTGTAGGGGGGGGCAGATTAGGGGCGTTTAGACTTGGGGTACATGTTAGGGTGTTAGGTGTAGACATCTCCCATAGGAATCAATGGGATATCTGGCAGCAGCGAACATGAACTTTCGCTATGGTCAGACTCCCATTGATTCCTATGGGATCCGCCGCCTAGCAAAAGTAGTCAGATTGTGCCGAATTTATGTGCGGAACATCTGGAGTGACGTAAGAATTGATCTGTGTGGGACTGAGTCCGGCGGATCGAAGCTTACGTCACAAAAGTCTACTTTTGCCGGTGTCTAGGGCTTGATAACTAAGGCGAATCAGCCTCGCCACAAATACGCTGCGGAATTCCAGCGTATTTGAGGTTGACGGCTTAATAACTAGGGGCCATTTAGTTTACAATAAAGCATAATACGTAAGTCCAAGCAATGTCCAGAAGTTAGAAAATATAGAACAAGTTGTGTAACAATAAAAAGGGTAACCAATAATTCAACATATGGTAGGCTACTAAATTTACCATGGGACAAACATATCCCTAATTACCATAAAATGAAACAAAATCAGCTATGGGGCTGGTGAAGCAGTTAAACACCCTTTGAGCACAAACTGGAATTATATGAAGGCACTTTAAGCAATCTTTAGGAGGGAGATAGAGGACTTAAAAGCCTTAAATAGTATTCAGTACATTTACCCCACGCCAGTTGCCAAAAGTGGATAGTAGTTCCCCAGCTTGGTATATATCTCACTGGGTTCCCAATTGAGGAGCGATACCACTGCATGGTGTAAAACACATGGAGACAACAAATTCAATATGGGTTTTTCTGTATGCAGCCGTATTTCTCCCTGGCCTTGGTAGAGATTTTTAAAGGGAAGTCTCCTGGTTATACCCTTCTTCGTCACCTGGTTTAATGTAGAGGTTGAGTGGGTCACGTCATTAATGTTGTTGTCGATCCATTTAAAAGCAGCATTGCTTTGAAACACAAATGTTTTTGCATCCCCAAACTCTCCTTCTTCTGCTACAGGTAACATGATTGCAGGTTCTGGTTCTTTCTCACTCCTATTCAGAGAGGTTGATGAGCACTGGGGCCCCAGAGTGCTTCCACCCTCACAATCTAGTGGAACCAGCTTAAACTGAGTTGGTGTTTGGGGAAGATAGGTTACCGTGGGTTGAACTGCCAAATGTAGTGTTGCTTCGAAAGCGGCATGATGTTCCTCCAGAAGATAGCTCAGCTCCTCCAAAATGCGGATAGTATACTCCATAGTGATCTTCTATAAAACACTCTGTTGGTGGGCACCTTATACAGAATAATATTAATGTGAGCAGTGATGTTGCGAGGTAGCACTGCGAGTAACGGCAGAGACGCGAGGGTGCTCTGCCGGGGGGTCAAGAAGAAGGCCGTAATAACCTCTCAAAGTTTCCAGAATGCTGTAGCTGGCTCCAATTTAAAAAAAAAATAACTTCAATCTAGAGAGTAGTCTCTGCAATAAAATATATGACATAAAGCTGCCCTGAATCAGGCTATACAAATCCCATTTTGCAGAAATTTCTTCCAAGGTTTGGAGCAGCACACAAACATGCGACCTAACATGGACGCCGCCCGGAAGTTCCTCGCCTGTTTTTTTTTTAATCACTTGTACTTGTTCAAATGCTAACCTTTTATGTATTAGGATAGCTGCACCTCTAGCTTTTTTGGTAAATGGGGCATATTCAATGATTGTGTAGGCATTAGAGTGAAGTCTGTGGGGAGTGTCTGACTTCCAGTTCTTGGAGAAAGACCTCATCAGGGTTATGGAATTTAAGTGAGCATGTCAGTAGGCTACATTTGCGAGGGGAGTGGACAAGTGATGAACAGAGTGTCGGAAGCTCAAATGTAGGTATAGGGGAGGGTGGAAATAGGTAAGAGTAAGTAATAAGGGTCAGCATGGATATATGTGAGAAAATATCTGCAGTATGCGGTGGAAGTAGTCCACCCTGGTGGAACCCTGGTGTGGGCTTCCTTAGAAGGGGAGGAAGTGCAACAGGAAACAAAATTAAGAGCTGAAGACACCAGCCCCGTTGCAATATTGAATCAGAACATTGTGAAAAGATAAATTTACTAACCAACCTCAAACAAATGTAACGTCTTATTTACGGCACAAGTCATGCCCTGTGATGCACATGGGCACCAGTGATTTTGAACTGAGGTAATCTAACCACAGAAGTTTTTGCTGTGGAGGCCCTTCGGAACCTAGGTTCAGGGCAGTAAGGTGTGAGACCGGAAAGGCTTTTGGTTCGGGAGAGTCCTCAGTCGTTTCAATCTTTTGGCCTTCATAGCCTATTTGGGTGCAGATGCACCTAGCTTGGGCTGTGGTGTGGGTTGAGCCAGTACTACCTCATTCTGAAGACCCTATAACGTGAGAAGGGTGGTACCCTGGGGCAAGGTGGAGACAACGTGTGTCTGGTTGTCTCTTGTGATTATAAGTTTTGTGGGATATACCCACCTGTACTTGATGTTAGCTCTGCGTAGTACTGTGGTAACAGGTTGAAATAGCCTGTGCTGTTGTAGGGTGTGTGCTGACAGGTCAGGCAGAATTTTGATGTCTCTGAATTTCTCCGGTAACGTTGGCTTCTTAAAGGCAGCCTGCTTTAATATGTCCTTAAAGGTAAAGCTATGGAAGCAGACAATCATGTCTCTTGGTTTGTCCGGCGAGACTGTCTTCGGGCGCAGCACTCTATATGCTCTTTCCATGGTGCTGGTCATACCTTCAAGACTGTACATAAAATCATTGTATATCGCCGGCAAGTAGCCCTAAAAATTTGCAGGGGTAACACTTTCGGGAATGCCTCTGAAACAGACATTGTTTCTGCGAGCCCTGTCTTCAAAGTCTGCTAGTTTAAATTCAAGTGGAGTTATTTGCTCTGCAAGAGATTCGGCGTATGATAGAAGGTTGGTTTGATCTGTAGCTAAATCATCTTGTTTTCGCTCAAGTGCATCAACTCTCTCACCTATTTCGGAAATTTCTTTTCTCAGTTAAGCTGAGCTACACTGGATCTCCTGAGTGATGGCGCTCGGCTATAGAGCTGGCATTTTCTTTAGTGTAGTTTCAGTGATAAAGTGTTGAGACTGGTGGTCGTGCGCGTACTAGATTGTGAATCCTTACCTAGTGATTCAAATTTAGTCAGGGATTTAAGTTACCCAAGGGTTGCCTTCTCTTTATGGTTAGGGTAGCGATGGTTGGTTGCTGGGCACCGGGAAAGTACCACACAGTTGACGCAAAAAAGATAATAGATCAGCACACAGATGTGGCACTAACAGATGTGCCTAATTGTTGACCCACCCACTCTCCCCAGGGAATAGGGATACTTCCTACTCAAGGGGGGAAGAGGTTTGGGGATGGTGACCCGCTCAGACAGGATGAGCGGGAAAGGGAGGGGAGAGAGGGAAGGCCAAAAACAACAGTGAATACACTTCCAGTACAGCAATGTTATGATAAACAGGCACAGTAAAAACACAGTACCAGATCTTCTAAGTTAGTAATGGCAAGACCTTATATTGGCAAGGAGGCACAATATGCCACTAGATCCTAACTCCCACCTCAGGAAAACGGGGATACGACCCGGAGGAAGGGAGAAGGGGGAAGGGAAGTGATCCACCCAGACAGGCTGAGCAGAAAAGGTAGAGGTGAGAGAGGAGTTAGATAATAAGGCAATAAAACAAGGCCAGCAATTAATATAGGACAGATTTGTTATGTAAGCAAGAGTGATACACTGGTGAAAATATGCTGGGTCAGGTTTATCACTGGTTCTTTGTGATTTTGGAGTATTTGGGATTTTGTGCAAACGTCCAGGTATTGTTCCCAGGGGAGGGGGCAGTTTGCACTGGTTTTAGGCGAGCAGCAGGCACCTAGTATTAGCAACAGTAAGGTAGGAAAGATCTCACCCAGTTCGCCTCTGATGCTTGGTCTGGCGCTCCTATATTTCTTGGCAGGGGTGAACCAACCAGCTGGCTTCCAATATCCTGGGTTATAGGCTTAATTTCCAGACTCGGCTTTTAAGCTGTAAAGGCGAGTTGTGTAGGCCGTACAGGGCCAATGTGGGATTCGGGTGATGTGTGCCATCTGGTAGTGCGGATGAGTTTATTATTCTTATTGGTGAGGAACGATTTTTCTGCAGACTGTATTGCACTATGTGGCACCTTTTGTTTACTTGTATCTTAGTGAGATAGTAGTAAGGTACATATATGCAATGGGTCAGGTACAGACAGTTTAGTATTTGGTGACAAAGTATGAGTAGGCTAATTTTCAGTGGTCAGGTGGAGGCAGGCCAGTGGTTGGGTAACCTAGTCTAGAGGCCTATGCTCATGTACAGTTTAATAGTTAAAATAGGTAATAGTTTAATAGTTAATGGTCAGGTATGTTTATTACCTATGGCCAGGCATGGACACCTAGTGGGCCAGTGGCTAGATACATGTAGGTTAGTAGTCAGTTTTAAGGAAGCTAATGGCCAGTGGTCAGATAAAGTCATGCCAATAGTAGAGGCAGGTTAATAACCAATGGTAAGGTATCTAGGCCGGCATCAGTGGGGAAAAAAAGCAGAACAGCTTAATTTTTAGAGTACACACCCAGAGTATTTTTAAAAAACAATATGTGCTATGTAAAGGAGAATGTGGGCACAGCATGGCACAAAAGCCTATGACTGCTGTTGGAGCTGTCACTTCTTAAACAAGTATATTTCAAATAGACCTGGTGTTTCTAAGTATTGGTTACTGAAAAGGAAGTTACGATCAGTGTTAACTTTATGTCCTTGGCTGGAGCTGTATGGCATTGGCAAAGAGCACCACAACAGAGCTGTCTATATAGCTCCTCCCTTAGCTCCACCCCCCCAGTCATTCGACCGAAGGTACAGGAAGAAAAAGGAGAAACTACAAGGTGCAGAGGTGACTGAAGTTTAAATCAAAAAAATATAATCTGTCTTAAAATGACAGGGCGGGCCGTGGACTTGTCTTACCATAGAAGAATTCAATTTATCAGGTAAGCATAAATTTAGTTTTCTTCTATAAAGGTAAGACAAGTCCATGGATTCATCCTTTACTTGTGGGATACAATACCAAAGCTACAGGACACGGATGAATGGGAGGGACAAGACAGATGGTTAAACAGAAGGCACCACTGCTTGAAGAACTTTTCTCCCAAAAATAGCCTCCGAAGAAGCAAAGGTATCAAATTTGGAAAATTTGGAAAAGGTATGAAGCGAAGACCAAGTCGCAGCCTTACAAATCTGTTCAACAGAAGCATCATTTTTAAAAGCCCATGTGGAAGCCATTGCTCTAGTAGAGTGAGATGTAATTCTTTCAGGAGGCTGCTGTCCAGCAGTCTCGTATGCCAAACGGATGATGCTTTTCAGCCAAAAGGCAAGTGAGGTAGCCGTAGCTTTTTGACTCTACGTTTTCCAGAATAGACAACAAACAAAGAAGATGTTTGACGGAAATCTTTGGTCGCTTGCAAGTAAAACTTTAAAGCACGAACCACGTCCAAATTGTGCAATAGACGCTCCTTCTTAGAGGAAGGATTAGGACACAGAGAAGGAACAACAATTTCCTGATTAATATTCTTATTAGTAACAACCTTAGGAAGGAATCCAGGTTTGGTACGCAAAACCACCTTATCAGCATGGAAAACAAGATAAGGCGAGTCGCAATGCAATGCAGATAGTTCAATTACTCTTCGAGCCGAAGAGATAGCAACTAAAAACAGAACTTTCCAAGATAGAAGCTTAATATCTATGGAATGCATAGGTTCAAACGGAACCCCTTGAAGAACTTTAAGAACTAAATTCAAACTCCATGGCGGAGCAACAGGTTTAAACACAGGCTTGATTCTAACTAAAGCCTGAAAGAATGACTGAACGTCTGGAACATCTGCCAGACGTTTGTGCAGTAGATTTGATAAAGCAGATATCTGTCCCTTTAAGGAACTAGCGGATAGCCCCTTCTCCAATCCTTCTTGGAGAAAGGACAAAATCCTAGGAATCCTGATCTTACTCCATGAGTAGCCTTCAGAGTCACGCCAATAAAGATATTTACGCCATATCTTATGATAAATTTTCCTGGTGACATGCTTTCGAGCCTGAATCAAGGTATCTATGACCGACTCCGATAAACCCCGCTTGGATAAGATCAAGCGTTCAATCTCCAAGCGACTTAGAAAATCCGCTTCCCAGTTCTCCACCCCTGGGATATAGATTGCTGATAGATGGCAAGAGTGAGTCTCTGCCCATTGAATTATTTTGGTAACCTCTATCATCGCTAGACAAATCTTTGTTCTCCCCTGATGATTGATATATGCTACAGTCGTGATATTGTCCAACTGGAATCTTATGAAACTGGCCGACGCCAGCTGAGGCCACGCCTGAAGCGCATTGAATATTGCTCTCAGTTCTAGAATATTTATCAGGAGGAGAGCCTCCTCCTGAGTCCACAAACCCTGAGCTTTCAGGGAATTCCAGACTGCACCCCAGCCCAGTAGTCTGGCATCTGTCATCACTATGACCCACGCTGGCCTGCGGAAACACATTCCCTTGGACAGATGATCCTGTGACAACCACCAAAGAAGAGAGTCTCTGGTCTCTTGGTCCAGATTTATCTGAGGAGATAAATCTGCATAATCCCCATTCCACTGTTTGAGCATGCATAGTTGCAGTGGTCTGAGATGTAAGCGAGCAAACGGAACTATGTCCATTGCCGCTACCATTAAGCCGATTACCTCCATACACTGAGCCACTGACGGCCGAGGAATGAAATGAAGAGCTCGGCAGATGGATAAAATTTTTGATTTCCTGACCTCCGTCAGAAAAATGTTCATGTCCACCAAATCTATCAGAGTTCCCAGGAATGGAACTCTTGTGACAGGGATAAGTGAACTCTTTTTTACGTTCACCTTCCACCCGTGAGATCTTAGAAAAGCCAACACGATGTCCGTGTGAGACTTGGCTAGTTGGTAAGTCGACACCTGGATTAAGATATCGTCCAGATAAGGCGCCACAGCTATGCCCCGCGGCCTTAGAATCACCAGAAGGGACCCTAGCACCTTTGTGAAAATTCTGGGAGCCATGGCCAACCCGAAGGGAAGAGCCACAAACTGGTAATGCTTGTACAGAAAGGCGAACCTGAGGAACTGGTGATGATCTTTGTGGATAGGAAAGTGTAGATACGCATCCTTTAAGTCCACGGTGGTCATATATTGACCCTCCTGGATCATTGGCAAAATAGTCCGAATGGTCTCCATCTTGAAGGATGGAATTTGTTTAGGATCTTGAGATCCAAAATTGGTCTGAAGGTTCCCTCTTTTTTGGGAACCACAAACAGATTGGAGTAGAACCCTTGCCCCTGTTCTGTTTTCGGAATTGGGCAGATCACTTCCATGGTATATAGGTCTTCTACACAGCGTAAGAATGCATCTCTTTTTGTCTGGTTTACAGACAATTGAGAAAGATGGAATCTCCCCTTGGGCGAGAATCCTTGAAATCTAGAAGATACCCCTGGGTTACAATTTCTAAAGCCCAGGAGTCCTGAACGTCTCTTGCCCAAGCCTGAGCGAAGAGAGAAAGTCTGCCCCCTACTAGATCCGGTCCCGGATCAGGGGCTACCCCTTCATGCTGTGTTGGTGGCAGCAGCGGGCTTCTTGGCCTGTTTACCCTTGTTCCAAGTCTGGTTAGGTCTCCGGACTGACTTGGATTGAGCAAAATTCCCCTCTTGCTTTGCGGCAGGGTAAGAGGTAGAGGGGCCACCTTTGAAGTTTCGAAAGGAACGAAAATTATTTTGTTTGGTCCTCATCTTATTTGTCTTATCCTGAGGAAGAGCATGGCCTTTCCCTCCAGTGATGTCTGAAATGATCTGTTTCAGTTCAGGCCTGAATAGGGTCTTACCCTTGAAAGTGATGGCTAAAAGCTTAGCCTTTGATGACACATCAGCAGACCAGGACTTAAGCCATAACGCTCTACGCGCTAAAATGGCAAAACCTGAATTCTTCGCCGCTAATTTAGCCAGTTGAAAAGCGGCATCTGTAATGAAAGAATTAGCTAGCTTAATGGGGTCTCAACCTGAAGAGCCTCTTTCAGAGCCTCGAACCAAAAGGACGCTGCAGTAGTTACGGGAACAATGCACGCTATAGGTTGGAGAAGAAAACCTTGATGAACAAATATTTTCTTCAGGAGACCCTCTAATTTTTTACCCATAGGATCTTTGAAAGCACAACTGTCCTCAATAGGTATAGTTGTACGCTTAGCCAGGGCAGAAATAGCTCCCTCCACCTTAGGGACCGTCTGCCACGAGTCCCGCACGGCGTCTGATATGGGAAACATTTTCTTAAAAGTAGGAGGGGAAGCGAATGGAATACCTGGTCTATCCCACTCCTTAGTAACAATTTCCGAAATCCTCTTAGGGACCAGAAAAACATCAGTGTAGGCAGAAACCTCTAGGAATCTGTCCATTTTACACAATTTCTCTGGAACTACAATAGGGTCACAATCATCCAGAGTTGCTAAAACCTCCCTGAGCAATAAGCGGAGGTGTTCTAATTTAAATTTAAAAGCCGTCATATCTGAATCTGTCTGAAGGAACATATTTCCTGAATCAGAAATCTCTCCCTCAGCCAGCAAATCCCTCACTTGTTCCCTCAGAACATTGTGAGGGTACATCGGATATGGCTAATAAAGCATCAGAGGGCTCAGCGTTTGTTCTTACACCAGACCTACTGCGCTTCCCCTGCAACCCAGGCAACTTAGATAAAACCTCTGTGAGGGTAGTATTCATAACTGCGGCCATATCTTGCAGGGTGAAAGAATTAGACGCACTAGAAGTACTTGGCGTCGCTTGTGCGGGAATTAACGGTTGTGACACTTGGGGAGAATTAGATGGCAAAACCTGATTCTCTTCCGACTGAGAATCATCCTGTGACATACTTTTAGTAGCTAAAATATGGTCGTTACAATTTATTGACCTTTCAGTGCATGAGGGACACATTCTAAGTGGAGGTTCCTCAATGGCTTCTAAACATATTGAACATTGACTTTCCTCAATGTCAGACATGATGAACAGGCTAGTAATGACTACAAACAAGCATGAAAACACTTTATTTAGTGAAAAAAATAACAATCTTAAAAAACGTTACTGCGCCTTTAAGAGAAAAAAAGCATACACGTTCTGCAAAACAGCCTAAACATGCACCAAATTTTTCAAAATTTTGTATGTAGACACAATATAGGTAGTTAAGATTGCACAACAAAATTTTTTAACAATTAACCCCTTAATTTGCAAACCGGATCGAAAATAGACCCAGATCCGGAAAAAAAACCCTCTCAGCACCTTGCCACAGCCCTGCTGTGGCCCTACCTGCCCTAAGGGATCGATGTGGGGTAAGCTTTGATTTGGCCCAAAACATACACCAGGGCCCTCAGGAGCTAGAGCTTGCTGATCAAACTAACTGCGCATCTGAGGCGCGAAAATAGGCCCCGCCCATCACACTCAATGTCTCCACTGCCTTACAGAACCGCACCAGAGCGGTTATAACTAGCCATGTGGGTTCTGAGACCCAAAAGTTAAGCCATGTGTGCCCTTAATAAAGCTGCCCAAAACGTTATTGCCCATAAAAACGTTAAAGCACTCCCCAGTCAAAAAAGTTTGCTCCCAAACATTTGCAATTCAGTGTCAACCATATTTGTAATTGGCCCCATATGCAAGCTAAGTAATGCCCTTCTTTTAGCTCTAGGATTACTGCTTACCCTTACCCTCCTGGGTATAATGTTCAGTCATATTTTTCTCCAGAAAAATATGACTGAACATACCTCATTGCTGCATAGCATGAAACCGTTCCTCACACTGAAGTTTCCTGTACTCCTCAGCCTCTGTGGGAACAGCAATGGATCTTAGTTACAAATGCTAAGATCATCATCCTCCAAGCAGCAGTCTTCATCCATCTAAATAGTACACACCGGTACCATTTAAATTAATAAACTCTTGCTTGAAGAAATTAAAAACTAATATTTTATCACCTCTTTCACTTTACCCTTCCTAGTACTTAGAGTAGGCAAAGAGAATGACTGGGGGTGGAGCTAAGGGAGGAGCTATATAGACAGCTCTGCTGTGGTGCTCTTTGCCACTTCCTGTTAGCAGGAGGACTATATCCCACAAGTAAAGGATGAATCCGTGGACTCGTCTTACCTTTAAAGAAGTAAATGCTCATATAGTTCCATTTCGATAATGACATTTTATTATCTGGAGTGGCTATAATTACATTTCCACTACCAATTTCTTTTTTCACTCTGTACGACCAAACATTTCAACAGCTTACTGTGGAGTATGAAATAATTTATGCCATAAATACAGTAATTGAACACAGGACCAAATTACTCGGGGTAAACTCAATTTTGTTAAAAAAAATTGTGACACACAGTATCTTATACTTTATAGCTAATTGAAGAAATTGGAATGGTAGGCACTTGAGAAGTGATCATAGCACACATCTATTATATAAAAAAACTATTAAAGGGAGAGTAAACACTCTTTTACTATTCCCTAGTTTTGCATAATCAACACTGTTATAGAAATATACCTTTTACCTCTGTAATCGCCTTGTATCTAAGCTTCTGATGACTGCCTCCTTATCTCAGATTTTTTGACAGACTTGCATTTCAGGCACTTAGTTCTGACTCTTAAATAACTTCACGTGCGTGAGCACAATGTTATCTAAATGAAACACATGAACTAACGCCCTCTAGATGTGAATAAATGTCAAATGCATTCAGATTAGAGGCGGTCTTCAAGGTCTAAGAAATTAGCATATGAGCCTACCTAGGTTTAGTTTTCAACTAAGAATAACAAAAGAACAAAGCAAATTTAATGCTAAAAGTAAATTAGAAAGTTGTTTAAAATCGCATGCCCTATCTGAATCATAAAAGTTAAATTTAGACTTTACTATCCCTTTAACATAAACACTGGGGGCGCGATCCGATATACGGCGCAGGTTTCGGCGCAGGTTTTGGTGCAAGCGCGGAAACCTGCGCCGCCCGTAGTTTCAGCTCGCAACTCGAGCTATTTCATATACGGCGCCGTCAGATGCTAAAGTGCCGTAAGTCCAGATGTCCAGAAATCTGCGTAAGTACAAATTTCTGGAGTCGGGGTATGTTTGGGAGGCGGCAGTTTCTAAAGTGCCGCCTCCCAAACATACCCAGACACGTATACCCCTCTATCCTCAATCCCCCCTCTCACTCCCAACAATAAATACACAGGGAGTGCAGAATTATTAGGCAAGTTGTATTTTTGAGGATTAATTTTATTATTGAACAACAACCATGTTCTCAATGAACCCAAAAAACTCATTAATATCAAAGCTGAATAGTTTTGGAAGTAGTTTTTAGTTTGTTTTTAGTTATAGCTATTTTAGGGGGATATCTGTGTGTGCAGGTGACTATTACTGTGCATAATTATTAGGCAACTTAACAAAAAACAAATATATACCCATTTCAATTATTTATTTTTACCAGTGAAACCAATATAACATCTCAACATTCACAAATATACATTTCTGACATTCAAAAACAAAACAAAAACAAATCAGTGACCAATATAGCCACCTTTCTTTGCAAGGACACTCAAAAGCCTGCCATCCATGGATTCTGTCAGTGTTTTGATCTGTTCACCATCAACATTGCGTGCAGCAGCAACCACAGCCTCCCAGACACTGTTCAGAGAGGTGTACTGTTTTCCCTCCTTGTAAATCTCACATTTGATGATGGACCACAGGTTCTCAATGGGGTTCAGATCAGGTGAACAAGGAGGCCATGTCATTAGATTTTCTTCTTTTATACCCTTTCTTGCCAGCCACACTGTGGAGTACTTGGACGCGTGTGATGGAGCATTGTCCTGCATGAAAATCATGTTTTTCTTGAAGGATGCAGACTTCTTCCTGTACCACTGCTTGAAGAAGGTGTCTTCCAGAAACTGGCAGTAGGACTGGGAGTTGAGCTTGACTCCATTTCATCAGTCCATAAAACCTTAGAAAAATCAGTCTTGAGATATTTCTTGGCCCAGTCTTGACGTTTCAGCTTGTGTGTCTTGTTCAGTGGTGGTCGTCTTTCAGCCTTTCTTACCTTGGCCATGTCTCTGAGTATTGCACACCTTGTGCTTTTGGGCACTCCAGTGATGTTGCAGCTCTGAAATATGGCCAAACTGGTGGCAAGTGGCATCTTGGCAGCTGCACGCTTGACTTTTCTCAGTTCATGGGCAGTTATTTTGCGCCTTGGTTTTTCCACACGCTTCTTGCGACCCTGTTGACTATTTTGAATGAAACGCTTGATTGTTCGATGATCACGCTTCAGAAGCTTTGCAATTTTAAGAGTGCTGCATCCCTCTGCAAGATATCTCACTATTTTTGACTTTTCTGAGCCTGTCAAGTCCTTCTTTTGACCCATTTTGCCAAAGGAAAGGAAGTTGCCTAATAATTATGCACACCTGATATAGGGTGTTGATGTCATTAGACCACACCCCTTCTCATTACAGAGATGCACATCACCTAATATGCTTAATTGGTAGTAGGCTTTCGAGCCTATACAGCTTGGAGTAAGACAACATGCATAAAGAGGATGATGTGGTCAAAATACTCATTTGCCTAATAATTCTGCACTCCCTGTATTAACCCCTAAACCGCCGCTTCCGGACCCCGCCGCCAGCTACATTATCTATATTACCCCCTAATGTGAGCCCCCTACACCGCCGCTACCTATTTTATCTATATTACCCCCTAATGTGAGCCCCCTACCCCGCCGCTACCTATTTTATCTATATTACCCCCTAATGTGAGCCCCCTACACCGCCGCTACCTATTTTATCTATTTTACCCCCTAATGTGAGCCCCCTACACTGCCGCTACCTATTTTATCTATATTACCCCCTAATGTGAGCCCCCTACACCGCCGCTACCTATTTTATCTATATTACCCCCTAATGTGAGCCCCCTACCCCGCCGCCACCTACATTAACTATGTTACCCCCTAATATGATCCTCCTACACCGCCGCCACCTATTTAAACTATATTAACCCCTAATCTGACCCCCTTACACTGCCGCCACCTATATTAAATTAATTGACCCCTAATCTAATCCCCCTATACCGCCGCCACCTATATTAAATTAATTAACCCCTAATCTAATCCCCTTATACCGCCGCCACCTATATTAAATTAATTAACCCCTAAAATACTGAAATTTCACTACCACTAAAACTAAGTCTAACCCTACAAATAGCCCTGAAAAGGGCTTTTTGCGTGGCATTGCCCCAAAGTAACCAGCTCTATTGTCAGCCCTTAAAAGGGCTTTTTGCGGGGCATTGCCTCAAAGTAATAGCTAAAGATAAACATTTATAACATTTAAAATAAATGAACTTAGCTTTGGTAGAACTGAAACTCAGTTAAGCGATTTTTCCAGAAGTGGCTTCTGATTCAGGGTGAGACATCTTGCAATATGTAATAGAAAAAACAACATATAAAGCAAAAAAGATCAAATTCCTTAAATGACAGTTTCAGGAATGGGAAAAAAATGCCAATGAACAAGCTTCTAGCAACCAGAAGCAATAAATAATGAGACTTAAATATTGTGGAGACAACAATGACGCTCGAATTTTTTAGCGCCAAAAAAGCCGCCCACATTATTTGGCGCTTAAATGCGTTTGGCGCCAAAAATGGCGCCACATCCGGAAACGCCGACATTTTATGGCGCAAAAACGTCAAAAAAATGACGCAACTTCCGGCGACACGTATGACGCCGGAAATGACAAGAAAATTTTTGCGCCAAGAAAGTCCGCGCCAATAATGATGCAATAAAATGAAGCATTTTCAGCCCCCGCGAGCCTAACAGCCCACAGGAAAAAAAGTCAAATTTTAAGGTAAGAAAAAATTGATTTATTCATATGCATTATCCCAAATATGAAACTGACTGTCTGAAATAAGGAACGTTGAACATCCTGAATCAAGGCAAATAAATGTTTAAACACATATATTTAGAACTTTATATAAAAGTGCCCAACCATAGCTTAGAGTGTCACAGAAAATAAGACTTACTTACCCCAGGACACTCATCTACATGTAGTAGAAAGCCAAACCAGTACTGAAACGAGAATCAGTAGAGGTAATGGTACATAACAGTATATCGTCGATCTGAAAAGGGAGGTAAGAGATGAATCTCCACGACCGATAACAGAGAACCTATGAAATAGACCCCGTAGAAGGAGATCATTGAATTCAAATAGGCAATACTCTCTTCACATCCCTCTGACATTCACTGCACGCTGAGAGGAAAACCGGGCTCCAACCTGCTGCGGAGCGCATATCAACGTAGAATCTAGCACAAACTTACTTCACCACCTCCATGGGAGGCAAAGTTTGTAAAACTGATTTGTGGGTGTGGTGAGGGGTGTATTTATAGGCATTTTGAGGTTTGGGAAACTTTGCCCCTCCTGGTAGGAATGTATATCCCATACGTCACTAGCTCATGGACTCTTGCTAATTACATGAAAGAAAGGGCTTTTTGCGTGGCATTGCCCCAAAGTAACCAGCTCTATTGTCAGCCCTTAAAAGGGCTTTTTGCGGGGCATTGCCTCAAAGTAATCAGCTCTTTTACCAGCCCTTAAAAGGGCTTTTTGAGGGGCATTGTCACAAAGTAATCAGCTCTTTTGCCTCTAATCTAAATCCCCCTACACCGCTGCCACCTATAATAAATGTATTACCCCCTAATCTAATCCCCCTACACCGCCACCACCTATATTAACCCTAATTAAAAAAATGCCCTACCCTATTCTAAATTAAAAAGTAACCAGCTCTTTTACCAGCCCTTAAAAGGGCTTTGTGCGGGGCATTTCCCCAAAGTAATCAGCTCTTTTGCCTGTAAAAAAAAACACAATACCACCCCCCAACATTACAACCCACCACCCACATACCCCTACGCTAAACCCACCCAAACCCCCCTTAAAAAAACTAACACTAACCCCCAGAAGATCTCCCTACCTTGAGTCGTCTTCACCCAGCCGGGCCGAACTCTTCATCCAGATGTGGTCCTCCATCCCCGCGATGTCTTCATCCAAGCGGCAAAGAAGAGGTCTTCCATCCCAGCGATGTCTTCATCCAAGCGGCAAAGAAGAGGTCCTCCATCGGGGCGAAGTCTTCCTCCAAGCGGCATCTTCAATCTTCTTTCTTCCAGCTTCTTCCGACCTCCGACGCGGAACATCCAGCTGGCCCGACGACTGAACGACGAATGAAGTTTCCTTTAAATGACGTCATCCAAGGTGGCGTCCCTCAAATTCCGATTGGCTGATAGGATTCTATCAGCCAATCGGAATTAAGGTAAGAAAATCTGATTGGCTGATTCAATCAGCCAATCAGATTCAAGTTCAATCCGATTGGCTGATCCAATCAGCCAATCAGATTGAGCTCACATTCTATTGGCTGATCGGAACAGCCAATAGAATGCAAGCTCAATCTGATTGGCTGATATAGCTGCGGTGGGGTAGGGGGATTAGATTAGGGGTTAATAATTTTAATATAGCTGGTGGCAGGGTAGGAGCTCACATTTGGGGGTAGGTAATGTAGGTGGCAGCGGAGTAAGGGGCTCACATTAGTGGGTAGTTAATGTAGGTGGCGGCAGGGTCCGGGAGCAGCGGTTTAGGGGTTAAACAGTTTATTAGGGATTGCGGCGGGGGATCGCGGTTGACAGGTAGATAGACATTGCGCATGCGTTAGGTGTTAGGTTTTATTTTGCAGGTAGTTTAGGGAGTTACGGGGCTCCAATACACAGCGTAAGGCTTACTACGCCTGCAATTTGTGGCGAGGTGAAAATGGAGTAAGATTTCTCCATTTTCGCCACGTAAGTCCTTACGCTGTATATTGGATACCAAACTGCGCTGGTTTGGTATACCTGTCTATGGGCTAAAAAACTACGGCCGAAGGCAGAAATATATGAGCGTAACTTCTATGTTACGCCGTATATGTGATACCAAACCAGCGCAAAATTTGGTGTCGCCGGGTTTTGCGGGAGACGCTGCATATCGGATTGAGGCCTGGATCGGTAACTGCCAGTGAAGCGGGTAGGAACCGAAGGATGTACAGTTGGAGTTGGGGCGGAGTCGCAGCTGGACTGTGAATAAGACGTTTGCTCTACACCGGCCCACTCCTGTTCCTTAAGACTGTATGGTGGTTTTCATTGAAGAGCGTGTTTATTATTTTTTTTTCCAGTAAATGCATCTTTTGATGTGTGTTTTCAAATAAATGTTATATTACTGTGAATTACGGTGGAACCTTGTGTTTTCTCCATAGTAACACAGTTTGATTTGACATTTACTTTAAACATTATGAATGGTTGCATAGATATATGTAAATTACAGTCACCATCATGTGACTGTAAGGCTTTATTACATATGTTTGCCCTGATAAGAGGCCATGTCTAAATTATGGGTACACAAGATGAGTTTGACCAGAATTTTATTATGAGCTAGATATTTTAAATCCTTATGGATCCTGATTGCATTTAAGATGTTGGTTCTAATGTGGTATATAAATAATAGCAACCATCATAAACCCTAATAAATTATTTTATTTTTTATTTTTAAGTAAATAGCCATCTCCTCCCTCTCTACCTATGTGTTTTCATTCTTTTCTCTTTCTTCATTCTCTCTCTCTTTCCCTTCTCTCTCCTCTACCTCTCTCTCCTTTTCCTTTCTCCCACTAGGCCATCCGTTTGTGTGTGACACATTCATCAGATTTGTTTACAAACTTTCTATATTTTAACATTTGAATAAACTCAATAATAAAGTGTGCACACAATTTAGTCACTTAAACAAAAATGTTACAGGTCAAAGGGGGGGCCCAATCATTGTTATAGTAAGGGGCCCCTAACATTTCTAATGGTGACCCTGTTAAGTATAAGCAGGATAGTGTCCAGTAGTCATGTACAGGCAGGCCAGCCCAGGACATAATCAGCAATAATGGCCATGTATAGGGCAAGTGTCTGAGTATATTAATTATTAGCTTAAAGGGACAGTGAAGTAAAAAACAAACTTGTAGATAGAACATGCAAGTGTAAACAACTTCCCAGTTTACTTCTAAATCTATTTTTTTTGTTCATTGGGTGTCTTTTGTTGAAGAGCAATCCTATGTAGGCTCAGGAGCAGCAGAGCACTACTGTGAGCTAGCTGGTTATTGGTGGATCTTCTTAGATTTGGCCCAGTGTGTTCAGCTAGCTCCCAGTAGTGCACTGCTGCTCCGTCAACAAAGGATACCAAGAGAGTGAAGCAATTTTGATAATGCAGTAAATTAAAATGTTGTTTAAAATGTTATACTCTATCTGAATTATGAGAGAACAAAGGAGTTTCATATCCCTCTAAGATAATTATTTTGGTTGTCTGTGAGCACAGGTTATGGGTAAAGTCTATTTGTTAATTGATACATATAAATATGTAATAATTGTAATTAAGTTTGGTATACACTAATATTTTACCATTATATTTAAATGGGAAATGTAATAGAATATTGTATTTTAACCATAAAATATTGCTATTGCTAAGGTTTACTATTGATATTGGTAGTTCGCAAAATGTGCTGTTATTCATATTCCTGTTAAAGATGCAACTGCAAGTTCCTCCCCGATGATTGACATACTTTTACACTGTCTTAAAGGGACACTGAACTCAATTTTTTTATTTTGTGATTCAGACAGAGCATGTTATTTTAAGCAACCTTCTAATTTACTCCTATTATCATTTTTTCTTCGTTCTCTTGCTATCTTTATTTGAAAAAGAAGGCATCTAAGTTTTTTTTTTGTTTCAGTACTCTGGACAGCACTTTTTTATTGGTGGATGAATTTATCCACCAATCAGCAAGAACAACCCAGGTTGTTCACCAAAAATGGGCCGGCATCTAAACTTACATTCTTGCTTTTCAAAAAAAGATACCAAAAGAATGATGAAAATTTGATAATAGGAGTAAAATAGAAAGTTGCTTAAAATTTCATGCCCTTTCTGAATCACGAAAGAAAAAATTGGGTTCAGTGTCCCTTTAAGACAGTGCTAACAGGGCTAACTGGGGAGCTCTGAAGATTGCAAAGAGTCCAAAATATTAATTGCAGGCCCAGCCCTAGCCATTGCGGGGTCCAAGGCAGGATGACAAAATGGGGGCCCCCTTTCTTCCCGCCCAATCTCTGTCTCAACCCCGCCCCCAACCCCGCCCCACAGTTTTTAAAATGGAAAAAAAAAAGAAGAAAAATCCTTTAAGGTAAAGCACAACATTTTTTATATATATATATATATATATATATATATATATATATATATATATAAAACATAATTTATGTAAGAACTTACCTGATAAATTCATTTCTTTCATATTAGCAAGAATCCATGAGCTAGTGACGTATGGGATATACATTCCTACCAGGAGGGGCAAAGTTTCCCAAACCTTAAAATGCCTATAAATACACCCCTCACCACACCCACAATTCAGTTTAACGAATAGCCAAGAAGTGGGGTGATAAGAAAGGAGCGAAAGCATCAAAAAAATAAGGAATTGGAATAATTGTGCTTTATACAAAAAAATCATAACCACCACAAAAAGGGTGGGCCTCATGGACTCTTGCTAATATGAAAGAAATGAATTTATCAGGTAAGTTCTTACATAAATTATGTCCGTGAGGTAGTGACGTATGGGATAGCAAATACCCAAGATGTGAAACTTCCACGCAAGAGTCACTAGAGAGGGAGGGATAAAATAAAGACAGCCAATTCCGCTGAAAAAATAATCCACAACCCAAATCAAAAAGTTTTAATCTTATAATGAAAAAAACTGAAATTATAAGCAGAAGAATCAAACTGAAACGGCTGCCTGAAGTACTTTTCTACCAAAAACTGCTTCAGAAGAAGAGAAAACATCAAAATGGTAGAATTTAGTAAAAGTATGCAAAGAAGACCAAGTTGCTGCTTTGCAAATCTGATCAACAGAAGCTTCATTCCTAAAAGCCCAGGAAGTAGAAACTGACCTAGTAGAATGAGCCGTAATCCTTTGAGGCGGGGATTTACCCGACTCTACATAAGCATGCTAAATCAAAGACTTTAACCAAGACGCCAAAGAAATGGCAGAAGCCTTCTGACCTTTTCTAGAACCAGAAAAGATAACAAATAGACTAGAAGTCTTCCTGAAATCTTTAGTTGCTTCAACATAATATTTCAAAGCTCTAACTACATCCAAAGAATGTAAAGATCTCTCCAGAGAATTCTTAGGATTAGGACACAATGAAGGGACAACAATTTCTCTACTAATGTTGTTAGAATTCACAACTTTAGGTAAAAATTTAAATGAAGTCTGCAACACCGCCTTATCCTGATGAAAAATCAGAAAAGGAGATTCACAAGAAAGAGCAGATAATTCAGAAACTCTTCTAGCAGAAGAGATGGCCAAAAGGAACAAAACTTTCTAGGAAAGTAATTTAATATCCAGAGAATACATAGGTTCAAACAAAGGAGCCTGTAAAGCCCTCAGAACCAAATTGAGACTCCAAGGAGGAGAAATTGACTTAATGACAGGCTTTATTCCAACCAAAGCCTGTACAAAACAATGAATATCAGGATGATTAGCAATCTTTCTGTGAAAAAGAACCGAAAGAGCAGAGATTTGTCCTTTCAAGGAACTTGCAGACAAACCCTTATCCAAACCATCTTGAAGAAATTGTAAAATTCTAGGAATTCTAAAAGAATGCCAAGAGAATTTATGTGAAGAACACCAAAAAATGTAAGTTTTCCAGACTCGGTAATAGATCTTCCTAGACACAGATTTACTAGCCTGTAACATAGTATTAATCACTGAATCAGAGAAACCTCTATGACTAAGAATTAAGCGTTCAATCTCCATACCTTCAAATTTAATTATTTGAGATCCTGATGGAAAAATAGGCCTTGAGATAGAAGGTTTGGCCTTAACGGAAGTGTTTAAGGTTGGCAACTTGCCATCCGTGATAGCAAAAGATATAAGGAGGGTGGTGCATACAAAATATACACCACACTCCTAGGGGGCGCTAACAATATGCAGCAAACAGGTAAGTAGAATTATACAGATAATTAAGAGAATATACAATAAACCTAGCACACTTATATCAGATTATTAGAGATGATATGCTCACAAATGGACCCAGTTGATATTGGTATATTCAAATAACAAAATGCCCGCACAAAGAATGATCCAAAAGATAGAAGGCAGCTCTCTGTCATAGGGCGGTCATCCTGGTGTAGTGTGATCTATAAGAAAAAGAAGCACAGAGGCGCCAACATGGCCTAGTAACGTCACGGCAGTCGGATACAAAACATCAGCAGGATAGGAAATATACTCACAAATGTGGCGCACCCAAATGGTGCTATTGTGGCAGCCTGGAACTTCAAACAGTGGTCCAGCTCCCTGGTATCTCCAGCCAGATAAAGATGATCAATGGCGGGGGCCTATCCTGTGATGCCTATAAGGGCAAAAAAGGCACACACATAGCCCAGTAACGTTTGTACACCAGATAAGAAAGGATTCAAGGTTGTACTTACAGGAAGCAAAGCACCACCAGGTGCAATATCAGCAGTACTGGGACCTCTCAGCCGCCCAGTGGACTGTGGAATCCAATTAGCAGGATGCAGAAAATCACCACTTGGGAAGATAAGACTAGCAGAAAAAATATATACATACACACACACTCTGCCCCCAACAGGAGCAGAATAAATGTGAAAAAGCAAGTGTATATTTAAAAACTTTTATTTAAAACAGCGACATGTTTCTCAGCCACCACAGGGCTGTTTCCGAGAACCTTCGAAAAGATCCTTGGGGCTGTAGCTAGACCAAAAGGAAGAGCAACAAACTGGTAATGCTTGTCTAGAAAAGAGAATCTCAGGAACTGATAGTGATCCGGATGAATTGGAATATGAAGATATGCATCCTGTAAGTCTATTGTGGACATATAATGCCCTTGCTGAACAAAAGGCAGAATAGTCCTTATAGTCACCATTTTGAATGTTGGTATCCTTACATAATGATTCAATATTTTTAGATCCAGAACCGGTCTGAAAGAATTCTCTTTCTTTGGAACAATGAACAGATTTGAATAAAACCCCAGGCCCTGTTCCAGAACTGGAACTGGCATAATTACCCCAGCTGACTCCAGATCTGAAACACATTTCAGAAACGCATGAGCCTTCACTGGGTTTACTGGAATGCGTGAAAGAAAAAATCTTCTCACAGGCAGTCTTACCTTGAAACCTATTCTGTACCCTTGTGAAACAATGTTCTGAATCCAAAGACTTTGAATCGAATTGATCCAAACATCTTTGAAAAATCGTAACCTGCCCCCTACCAGCTGAGCTGGAATGAGGGCCGCACCTTCATGCGGATTTGGGAGCTGGTTTTGACTTTGTAAAAGGCTTGGATTTATTCCAGACTGGAGAAGGTTTCCAAACGGAAACTGTTCCTTTAGAGGAAGGGTCAGGCTTTTGTTCCTTATTCTGACGAAAGGAACAAAAACGATTAGCAGCCCTATATTTACCTTTAGACTTTTTATCCTGAGGTAAAAAGGCTCCCTTCCCCCCAGTAACAGTTGAAATTATTGAGTGTAACTGAGAACCAAACAATTTATTACCTTGGAAAGAGAAAGCAATGTTGACTTAGAAGTCATATCTGCATTCCAAGACTTAAGCCATAAAGCTCTTCTAGCTAAAATAGCTAAAGACATGTACCTGACATCAATTCTAATGATATCGAAAATGGCATCACACATAAAGTTATTAGCATGTTGAAGGAGTTTAATAATGCTATAAACATTATGGTCTGACACTTGTTGCGCTAAAGCCTCCAACCAGAAAGTTGAAGCTGCAGCAACATCAGCCAAAGAAATAGCAGGCCTAAGAAGATTACCTGAACATAAATAAGCCTTCCTTAAAAAGGATTCAAGCTTCCTATCTAAAGGGTCTTTAAACAAAGTACTATCTGCCGTAGGAATAGTAGTACGTTTAGCCAGAGTAGAAATAGCCCCATCAACTTTGGGGATTTTATCCCAAAACTCTAATCTGTCAGATGGCAAAGGGTTCAATTTCTTAAACCTTGGAGAAGGAGTAAAAGAAGTACCCAGACTATTCCATTCCCTAGAAATTACTTCTGAAATAGCATCAGGAACTGGAAAAACCTCTGGAATAACCACAGGAGGTTTTGGCGCCCAAAAAACTTCCGCAATACACATACGTCAAAAATTACGCAATTACGTAAAAACTTCCGGCGCCAACTATGACGCCGGAAATGACGAAATTTTTGCGCCAAAAAAGTCTCGTGCCAAAAATGACGCAATAAATAGAAGCATTTTCTGCACCCGCGAGCCTAACAGCCCGCAATTTTTTTTTAAAAAGTCAATTGAAAATTTAAGGTAAGAAAAAAGAAATTTATATGTATTTTCCCAAAAAAATGAAACTGACAGTCTGAATGAAGGAATACTGATTATCCTGAATCATGGCAAATATAAGTTTAAACACATATATTTAGAACTTTACATATAAAGTGCCCAACCATAGCTTTGAGTGTCATAAATAGAAATAAGACTTACTTACCCTAAGACACTCATCTCATCAAAAGGGAGGTTGGAGAAGAAATCTCTACGACCGATACCAGAGAACCTATGAAATAGATCCCCTAGAGGAAGACCATTGTATTCAAATAGGCAATACTCTCCCACATCTCTCTGACATTCACTGCACTCTGAGAGGAAAACCGGGCTTCAGCCTGCTGTGAAGCGCATATCAACGTAGAATCAAGCACAAACTTACCTCACCACCTCCATGGGAGGCAAAGTTTGTAAAACTGAATTGTGGGTGTGGTGAGGGGTGTATTTATAGGCATTTTAAGGTTTGGGAAACTTTGCCCCTCCTGGTAGGAATGTATATCCCATACGTCACTAGCTCATGGACTCTTGCTAATTACATGAAAGAAATACATATATATATATATATATATATATATATATATATATATATATATATATATATATATATATATATATAAACATAAATCCACTAATGTGGAGCACTATAACATTGTATATATTGCAATATAGCATTTGTACTATTGGAACAACTGTTTATGTATATAATGAATTAGTATGCTGACAATTAGTTGAGTGGAACTGGGCCTTATTTTTATGTGTTTTCTTATAATAACAAGAACATTACAGAGACGCCAGGGCCGGCCCTAGCAAGTGCAGGTCCCTAGGCAGATTGACAGCCTCTACCCAGAACAAAAAATACTTAAAAGAATTGGGGCAATGCACTGTACCACACAAACTCACAGATATACTTATATACACATACATCCACACACTCAGACACATACACAGGTACACAGGTGTACACGCACACCACACAGCCCCCCCCCCCCACACACACACACACACCACACAGCCCACACACACACTACACAGCCCACACACACGCAATAAATAAATAAAATACATGGTGCCCCCAGCAATAAAATGAAGCCCTCAGCCCCCCTGCAATAAAATGATGCCCCATCTCCCCTGCAATAAAATGATGCCCCCCAAAAAAATATGATGCCCCCAGCAATAAATGATTCCCCCAGCAATAAATGATTCCCCCAGCACCACTGCAATGATGCCCTCAATAAAAAATAAATATATTTAAATTTAATGCTAAGTTATATGCATGAAATACAACAAAAGCATTTTTCCAACAATAAAGGTTAGCAAGTTGCAATTGCACAGTACTTAGGTCAGAGAGGTATAAGGAAAACCTCCCATGCATCAGAATTCAAGTAGCCAGTCCATGTGAGTTTTAGTCTATTCATCCGGGCTAATGTCTTTGGCAAACCGAGGAAATATAACTCCATTAGGTCGCTTATCTTTGTTTGCTTATGCTCTTGAATGCAGGACTGTTACAGAAGAGTATTGCAACAATCAGAGTGCATATGACTAAACCTCTATTTAACAAACCACTACGCATTAATACTAAACTTAATTTGAAACAAAAGAGAAAGAAAAAACAAAAACAAAAGAACAAAACAGAAATAAAAACAACAACATGGTAGGTTACAATGTTAAAGATGGTGTCGCATGTGCTCGGGTGTCAGAGATATTGCTACATTATATCTAAGTTAGCGCTTGTTGGGAAGTAATGCGGTCTTGCTATGTGAAGCTATTAAATAGCATACGTGACTGAGACCATTTATGTCAATCCTACATGGGCTTATATTTATATGACTCCCACAAGAGTAGCATGTCTTCAAAAAAGGCCAAACCTCCTATTTGGAGATAATGAAATCTTTCTAATATCATATCTGAGTTAACTAATTTCTCCCAGTCACTAACAGTAGGGATTTTGGTTGTTTTCCAACATCTGGGTATCATTTGTTTTGCCGTGTTTAACATAATATAGAACAGCTGTTTGCGTATTTTGCATGTTATGGGAGGATCATTGTGGAGAAGTGCTAATTCTATGCTCGGGTTAATTTGTGTGTGTAATACTGCATTAATTTCTTGGAAAATTTCTGACCAGAAATTTCTGATAGGTTCACAGTCCCACCAAATATGTGTCATATGTCCTGGTAGGCCGCAACCCCTCCAGCAGTTGCCTGAACTCCCTCTAAAAATGCGCTTAATTTTGGCTGGGGTCATGTACCATCGCATACAAACTTTAATGTTTGTCTCTTTCGCTCTTGCAGAGTGAGCTGAATGCGATAAATTCTCAAATCTTAACTGCCAATCTTTAGTGAGTGTAGTCGTTTCAAGCTCTTTATCCCACCCTGCAGTGTATGAAGGCAGGTTCGGAAATCTATTCTCCAAAACCATCTTGTATAGTGCAGAAACCGATCTGGGACCCTTTAAGTCACTCAAGCATGCTTGCTCGAATTTTGTCAAAGGTCGCATAAAGTCTGCTTTACTTTTATGTGTGAGTAAGAAATGTCTCGCCTGATGGTAATTAAACCAAGAAGCAAAAAAGGGGATTGATAGTGAGTCTATTTGTTGCTTGGATTTTACCTTGTTGTTTTCTAATAATGTGTGGATCTGTATTGGGGAAATTTGGGTGGCACATATGCTCTTCTCTTGTGCGAGTCCCGGAGGAAACTCTGGATTAAGTAACAAGCTTGTAAGTGGGGAATATTTTGAAGAAATTTTTGGATATGTCTTGAGGACATGTAGCCAGTCTCTCCAGGTCTCGTTAGACGTGGAGGACTGGGAGACAGTAGGAATCCCTAGTGCCTGGATATTCCAGCATTTGTTTCCTTAGTGAGTTGTGTCTGCCATGTTTGTTTCTATTTGTACCCACCCCTTAGATTTATCTCCCTCATAGTCGCACCACTCCAGGACACGCTGAAGAGAGATCGCAAGTTTATATGAGTTAAGGTGTGGGACTCCTAGGCCACCTTGCTCAGGAACTTTATAAATCGTGCTTTTGCCCTCAGCATTAAATTTAAACCCCCAGCCCACCTGCAATAAAGTTATGCCCAGTCCCCCTGCAATAAAATGATGTCCCCAGCAATAAAACGAAGTCCCCCTACAATAAAATGATGCCTAGTCCCCCTGCAATAAAATGATGCCTAGTCCCCCTGCAATAAAATGATGCCCCCTGCAAAAAAATGATGCCCCATCTCCCCTGCAATAAAATTATGCCCCAGCCCCCTGCAATAAAATGATGCCCCCAGCAATAAAATTATGCCCCAGCCCCCCTGCAATAAAATTATGCCCCCAGCAATAAAATTATGCCCCCAGCCCCCTGCAAATAAAATATGCCCCTGCACAAAAATGATGCCCCTGCAATAAAATGATGCCCCTGCAATAAAATGATGCCCCCAGCAAAAATATAATGCCCCAACCCCCCTGCAATAAATGATTTCCCCAGCCCCATTGCAATGATACCACAGCAATAAAATTAAACCCCCAGCCCCCCTGCAATAAAATGATGCCCCATCCCCACTGCAATAAAATGATGCCCCATCCCCACTGCAATAAAATGATGCCCCCAGCAATAAAATGAAGCCCCCCTGCAATAAAATGATGCCCAGTCCTCCTGTAATAATATGAAGCCCCCTGCAATAAAATGATGGCCCCAGCCCCCATGCAAAAAAATGATGCCCCAGCAATAACATTTATGCCCCAGCTCCCCTGCAATAAAATTATGCCCCCAGCCCCTGCAATAAAATTATGCCCCCAGCCCCCTGCAAATAAAATATGTCCCCAGCACAAAAATGATGCCCCTGCAATAAAATTATGCCCCCAGCAAAAATATAATGCCCCCAGCAAAAATATAATGCCCCCAGCAAAAATATAATGCCCCCAACCCCCCTGCAATAAATGATTTCCCCAGCCCCACTGCAATGATACCACAGCAATAAAATGAAACCCCCAGCCCCCCTGCAATAAAATGATGCCCAGTCCTCCTGTAATAATATGATGCCCCCTGCAATAAAATGATGGCCCCAGCCCCCATGCAAAAAAATGATGCCCCAGCAATAAAATTATGCCCCAGCTCCCCTGCAATAAAATTATGCCCCAGCCCCTGCAATAAAATTATGCCCCCAACAAAAATATGATGCCCCAAGCCCCCCTGCAATAAATGATGCAACCAACAATAAAATGAAGCCCCCAGCCCCCTGCAATAAAATGATGCCCCAGCCCCACTGCAATAAATTATGCCCAGTCAATCCCGCTGTAATAGAATGATGCCCCCTTCAATAAAAATATGCCCCCAGCCCCCCTGCAAAAAAATTATGCCCCCAGCACAAAAAAACATAATTTATGTAAGAATTTACCTGATAAATTCATTTCTTTCATATTGGCAAGAGTCCATGAACTAGTGACGTATGGGATATACATTCCTACCAGGAGGGGCAAAGTTTCCCAAACCTCAAAATGCCTATGAATACACCCCCATCACACCCACAATTCAGTTTAATGAATAGCCAAGAAGTGGGGTGATAAGAAAGGAGCGAAAGAATCAACAAGGAATTGGAATAATTGTGCTTTATACAAAAAAAGCATAACCACCATAAAAAGGGTGGGTCTCATGGACTCTTGCCAATATGAAAGAAATTAATTTATCAGGTAAATTCTTACATAAATTATGCTTTCTTTCATGTAATTGGCAAGAGTCCATGAGCTAGTGATGTATGGGATAGCATAGCAAATACCCAAGATGTGGCACTCCACGCAAGAGTCACTAGAGAGGGAGGGATGAAAATAAGGACAGCCAATTCCGCTGAAAAATAAATCCACAACCAAAATCAAAAGTTTTAATCTTATAATGAAAAACTGAAATTATAAGCAGAAGAATCAAACTGAAACAGCTGCCTGAAGTACTTTTCTACCAAAAACTGCTTCTGAAGAAGAAAAAACATCAAAATGCTAGAATTTAGTAAAAGTATGCAAAGAAGACCAAGTTGCTGCTTTGCAAATCTG
This sequence comes from Bombina bombina, assembly GCF_027579735.1. Lineage (NCBI taxonomy): Eukaryota > Metazoa > Chordata > Amphibia > Anura > Bombinatoridae > Bombina > Bombina bombina. Next base: position 719,201,432 of record NC_069501.1, on the reverse strand, counting down.
ATCAACAGAAGCTTCATTCCTAAAAGCCCAGGAAGTAGAAACTGACCTAGTAGAATGGGCCGTAATCCTCTGAGGCGGGGATTTACTTGACTCCAAATAAGCATGATGAATCAAAAGCTTTAACCAAGATGCCAAAGAAATGGCAGAAGCCTTCTGACCTTTCCTAGAACCAGAAAAGATAACAAATAGACTAGAAGTCTTTCTGAAATCTTTAGTAGCTTCAACATAATATTTCAAAGCTCTTACCACATTAGGTTTAGGACACAATGAAGGGACAACAATTTCTCTACTAATGTTGTTGGAATTCACAACCTTAGGTAAAAATGTAAATGAAGTCCGCAAGACCGCCTTATCCTGATGAAAAATCAGAAAAGGAGACTCACAAGAAAGAGCAGATAATTCAGAAACTCTTCTAGCAGAAGAGATGGCCAAAAGGAACAATATTTTCCAAGAAAGTTATTTAATGTCCAGAGAATGCATAGGCTCAAACGGAGGAGCCTGTAAAGCTTTCAAAACCAAATTAATACTCCAAGGAGGAGAGATTGATTTAATGACAGGCTTGATACGAACCAAAGCCTGTACAAAACAATGAATATCAGGAAGATTAGCAATTTTTCTGTGAAACAGAACCGAAAGAGCAGAGATTTGTCCTTTCAAGGAACTTGCAGACAAACCCTTATCTAAACCATCCTGAAGAAACTGTAAAATTCTAGGAATTCTAAAAGAATGCCAAGATAATTTATGAGAAGAACACCATGAAATGTAAGTCTTCCAAACTCAATAATAAATCTTTCTAGACTCAGATTTACGAGCCTGCAACATAGTATTAATCACTGAGTCAGAGAAACCTCTATGACTAAGCACTAAGCGTTCAATCTCCATACCTTCAAGTTTAATGATTTGAGATCCTGATGGAAAAAAGGGCCTTGAGACAGAAGGTCTGACCTTAACGGAAGTGGCCAAGGTTGGCAACTGGACATCCGAACAAGATCCGCATACCAAAACTTGGTTGGCCATGCTGGAGCCACCAGCAGTATAAACTAACACTCTATTATGATTTTGGAAATAACTCTTGGAAGAAGAACTAGAGACGGAAAGATAAAAGCAGGTTGATAACTCCAAGGAAGTGTCAACGCATCCACTGCTTCCGCCTGAGGATCCCTGGACCTGGACAGATACCTTGGAAGTTACCTGTTTAGATGAGAAGCCATCAGATCTATTTCTGGAAGCCCCAACATCTGAACAATCTGAAAAAAGACATCTGGGTGAAGAGACCACTCTCCAGGATGTAAAGTCTGGCGACTGAGATAATCCGCTTCCCAATTGTCTATACCTGAGATATGGACCGCAGAAATTAGACAGGAGCTTGATTCCGCCCAAGCAAGTATCCAAGATACTTCTTTCATAGCTTGAGGACTGTGAGTCCCACCTTGATGATTGACATATGCCACGGTTGTGACATTGTCTGTCTGAAAACAAATAAACGGTTCTCTCTTCAGAAGAGACCAAAACTGAAGAGCTCTGAGAATCGCACGGAGTTCCAAAATATTGATTGGTAATCTCATCTCTTGAGATTTCCAACCCCCCTGTGCTGTCAGAGATCCCCAGACAGCTCCCCAACCTGAAAGACTTGCATCTGTTGTGATCACAGTCCAGGTTGGACGAACAAAAGAGGCCCCCTGAACTAAACGATGGTGATCTAACCACCAAGTCAGAGATAGTCGAACATTGGGATTTAAGGATATTAATTGTGATATCCTTATATAATCCCTGCACCACTGATTCAGCATACACAACGGAAGAGGTCTCATGTGAAAACGAGCAAAAGGGATCGCGTCCGATGCTGCATGAGACCTAAAACCTCCATGCACATAGCTACTGAAGGAAATGATTGAAACTGAAGGTTCCGACAAGCTGCAACCAATTTCAAATCAACCTAAGAAGGTTACCCTTGTCTGAGGAATCAAATAACATTTTGGTAAATTGATCCTCCAACCATGTTTTTGAAGAAACAACACTAGTTGATTTGTGTGAGATTCTGCAGAACGTAAAGACTGAGCAAGTACCAAGATATCGTTCCAAATAAGGAAACACCGCAATACCCCGCTCTCTTATTACAGAGAGTAGGTCACCGAGAACCTTTGAAAAGATCCTTGGAGCTGTCGCTAGGCCAAAAGGAAGAGCAACAAATTGGTAATGCTTGTTTAGAAAAGAGAATCTCAGGAACTGATGGTGATCTGGATGAATCGGAATATCAAGATATGCATCCTGTAAGTCTATTGTGGACATATAATGCCCTTGCTGAACAAAAGGCAGAATAATCCTTATAGTCACCATTTTGAATGTTGGAATTCTCACGTAACCGTTCAAAATTTTTAGATCCAGAACTGGTCTGAAAGAATTCTCCTTCTTTAGGACAATGAACAGATTTGAATAAAACCCCAGACCCCGTTCCTGAACAGGAACTGGCACAATTACCCCAGATACCTCCAGGTCTGAAACACACTTCAGGAAAGCCTGAGCCTTTTCTGGGTTCACTGGAATGCGAGAGAGAAAGAAACTTCTCACAGGCGGTCTTACTTTGAAACCTATTCTGTACCCTTTAGAAATATTGTTCTGAATCCAATGATTTTGGATTGAATTGATCCAAACATCCTTGAAGAATTTTAGTCTGCCCCCTACCAGCTGAGCTGGAATGAGGGCCACACCTTCATGCAGACTTGGGGGCTGATTTAGACCTTTTAAATGGCTTGGATTTATTCCAGACTGAAGGCTTCCAATTGGAAACAATTGAATCCAACTGAGAACCAAATACTTTATTACCTTGGAAAGAGAGAGATAGCAACATTGATTTAGAAGTCATATCAGCATTCCAATATTTAAGCCACAAAGCTCCTCTAGCTAATATAGCTAAAGACATATATCTGACATTGATTCTGATAATATCAAAAATGGCATCACAAATGAAATTATTAGCATGTTGAATTAACTTAACAATGCTATACACATTATGATCTGATACTTGTTGTGCTAGGGTTTCCAACCAAAAAGTTGAAGCAGCTGCAACATCAGCCAAAGAAATAGCAGACCTAAGAAGATGACCTGAACATAAATAAGCTTTCCTTAGATAAGATTCAAGTTTCCTATCTAAAGGATCTTTAAAAGAAGTACTATCTGCCGTAGGAATAGTAGTATGTTTAGCAAGAGTAGAGATGGCCCCATCAACCTTGGGGATCTTTTCCCAAAATTCTAATCTACCAGACGGCAAAGGGTACAGTTTCTTAAACCTTGAAGAAGGAGTAAAAGAGGTACCCAGTCTATTCCATTCCCTAGAAATTACATCTGAAATAGCATCAGGAACTGGAAAAACCTCTGGAATAACTACATGAGGTTTAAAAAACATAATTTATGTAAGAACTTACCTGATAAATTCATTTCTTTCATATTAGCAAGAGTCCATGAGCTAGTGACGTATGGGATATACATTCCTACCAGGAGGGGCAAAGTTTCCCAAACCTCAAAATGCCTATAAATACACCCCTCACCACACCCACAAATCAGTTTAACGAATAGCCAAGAAGTGGGGTGATAAGAAAAAAGTGCGAAAGCATATAAAATAAGGAATTGGAATAATTGTGCTTTATACAAAAAAATCATAACCACCACAAAAAGGGTGGGCCTCATGGACTCTTGCTAATATGAAAGAAATGAATTTATCAGGTAAGTTCTTACATAAATTATGTTTTCTTTCATGTAATTAGCAAGAGTCCATGAGCTAGTGACGTATGGGATAATGACTACCCAAGATGTGGATCTTTCCACGCAAGAGTCACTAGAGAGGGAGGGATAAAATAAAGACAGCCAATTCCTGCTGAAAATAATCCACACCCAAAATAAAGTTTAATGAAAAACATAAGCAGAAGATTCAAACTGAAACCGCTGCCTGAAGTACTTTTCTACCAAAAACTGCTTCAGAAGAAGAAAACACATCAAAATGGTAGAATTTAGTAAAAGTATGGAAAGAGGACCAAGTTGCTGCTTTGCAAATCTGATCAACCGAAGCTTCATTCCTAAACGCCCAGGAAGTAGAAACTGACCTAGTAGAATGAGCTGTAATCCTTTGAGGCGGAGTTTTACCCGACTCAACATAGGCATGATGAATTAAAGATTTCAACCAAGATGCCAAAGAAATGGCAGAAGCTTTCTGGCCTTTTCTAGAACCAGAAAAGATAACAAATAGACTAGAAGTCTTTCGAAAAGACTTAGTAGCTTCAACATAATATTTCAAAGCTCTAACAACATCCAAAGAATGCAACGATTTCTCCTTAGAATTCTTAGAATTAGGACATAATGAAGGAACCACAATTTCTCTACTAATGTTGTTGGAATTCACAACCTTAGGTAAAAATTCAAAAGAAGTTCGCAACACCGCCTTATCCTGATGAAAAATCAGAAAAGGAGACTCACAAGAAAGAGCAGATAATTCAGAGACTCTTCTGGCAGAAGAGATCGCCAAAAGGAACAAAACTTTCCAAGAAAGTAATTTAATGTCCAATGAATGCATGGGTTCAAAAGGAGAAGCTTGAAGAGCCCCCAGAACCAAATTCAAACTCCAAGGAGGAGAGATTGACTTAATGACAGGTTTAATACGAACCAAAGCTTGTACAAAACAATGAATATCAGGAAGATTAGCAATCTTTCTGTGAAAAAGAACAGAAAGAGCAGAGATTTGTCCTTTCAAGGAACTTGCAGACAAACCTTTATCTAAACCATCCTGAAGAAACTGTAAAATTCTCGGAATTCTAAAAGAATGCCAAGAAAAATGATGAGAAAGACACCAAGAAATATAAGTCTTCCAGACTCTATAATATATCTCTCTAGATACAGATTTACGAGCCTGTAACATAGTATTAATCACAGAGTCAGAGAAACCTCTTTGACCAAGAAACAAGCGTTCAATCTCCATACCTTTAAATTTAAGAATTTGAGATCCTGATGGAAAAAAGGACCTTGCGACAGAAGGTCTGGTCTTAACGGAAGAGTCCACGGTTGGCAAGAGGCCATCCGGACAAGATCCGCATACCAAAACCTGTGAGGCCATGCCGGAGCTACCAGCAGAACAAACGAGCATTCCTTCAGAATCTTGGAGATTACTCTTGGAAGAAGAACTAGAGGCGGAAAGATATAGGCAGGATGATACTTCCAAGGAAGTGATAATGCATCCACTGCCTCCGCCTGAGGATCCCGGGATCTGGACAGATACCTGGGAAGTTTCTTGTTTAGATGAGACGCCATCAGATCTATTTCTGGAAGTTCCCACATTTGAACAATCTGAAGAAATACCTCTGGGTGAAGAGACCATTCGCCCGGATGCAACGTTTGGCGACTGAGATAATCCGCTTCCCAATTGTCTATACCTGGGATATGAACCGCAGAGATTAGACAGGAGCTGGATTCCGCCCAAACCAGAATTCGAGATACTTCTTTCATAGCCAGAGGACTGTGAGTCCCTCCTTGATGATTGATGTATGCCACAGTTGTGACATTGTCTGTCTGAAAACAAATGAACGATTCTCTCTTCAGAAGAGGCCAAGACTGAAGAGCTCTGAAAATTGCACGGAGTTCCAAAATATTGATCGGTAATCTCACCTCCTGAGATTCCCAAACTCCTTGTGCCGTCAGAGATCCCCACACAGCTCCCCAACCTGTAAGACTTGCATCTGTTGAAATTACAGTCCAGGTCGGAAGAACAAAAGAAGCCCCCTGAATTAAACGATGGTGATCTGTCCACCACGTCAGAGAGTGTTGTATAATCGGTTTTAAAGATATTAATTGAGATATCTTTGTGTAATCCCTGCACAATTGATTCAGCATACAGAGCTGAAGAGGTCGCATGTGAAAACAAGCAAAGGGGATCGCGTCCGATGCAGCAGTCATAAGACCTAGAATTTCCATGCATAAGGCTACCGAAGGGAATGATTGTGACTGAAGGTTTCGACAAGCTGAAATCAATTTTAGAAGTCTCTTGTCTGTCAAAGACAGAGTCATGGACACTGAATCTATCTGGAAACCCAGAAAGGTTACCCTTGTCTGAGGAATCAATGAACTTTTTAGTGAATTGATCCTCCAACCATGATCTTGAAGAAACAACACAAGTCGATTCGTATGAGATTCTGCTAAATGTAAAGACTGAGCAAGTACCAAGATATCGTCCAAATAAGGAAATACCACAATACCCTGTTCTCTGATTACAGACAGAAGGGCACCGAGAACCTTTGTAAAAATTCTTGGGGCTGTAGCTAGGCCAAACGGCAGAGCCACAAACTGGTAATGCTTGTCCAGGAAAGAGAATCTCAGGAACTGATAGTGATCTGGATGAATCGGAATATGTAGATATGCATCCTGTAAATCTATCGTGGACATATAATGCCCTTGCTGAACAAAAGGCAAGATAGTCCTTACAGTTACCATTTTGAATGTTGGTATCCTTACATAACGATTCAATATTTTTAGATCCAGAACTGGTCTGAAGGAATTCTCCTTCTTTGGTACAATGAAGAGATTCGAATAAAACCCCAGCCCCTGTTCCAGAACTGGAACTGGTATAATTACTCCAGCCAACTCTAGATCTGAAACACATTTCAGAAATGCTTGAGCTTTCACTGGATTTACTGGGACACGGGAAAGAAAAAATCTCTTTGCAGGAGGTCTTATCTTGAAACCAATTCTGTACCCTTCTGAAACAATGTTCTGAATCCAAAGATTGTGAACAGAATTGATCCAAATTTCTTTGAAAAAACATAACCTGCCCCCTACCAGCTGAGCTGGAATGAGGGCCGCACCTTCATGTGGACTTAGAAGCTGGCTTTGCTTTTCTAGAAGGCTTGGATTTATTCCAGACTGGAGATGGTTTCCAAACTGAAACTGCTCCTGAGGAAGAAGGATCAGGCTTTTGTTCTTTGTTGAAACGAAAGGAACGAAAACGATTATTAGCCCTGTTTTTACCCTTAGATTTTTTATCCTGTGGTAAAAAAGTTCCTTTCCCACCAGTAACAGTTGAGATAATAGAATCCAACTGAGAACCAAATAATTTGTTACCCTGGAAAGAAATGGAAAGTAGAGTCGATTTAGAAGACATATCAGCATTCCAAGTTTTAAGCCATAAAGCTCTTCTAGCTAAAATAGCTAGAGACATAAACCTGACATCAACTCTGATAATATCAAAAATGGCATCACAGATAAAATTATTAGCATGTTGCAGAAGAATAATAATATTATGAGAATCATGATCTGTTACTTGTTGCGCTAAAGTTTCCAACCAAAAAGTTGAAGCTGCAGCAACATCAGCCAATGATATAGCAGGTCTAAGAAGATTACCTGAACACAGATAAGCTTTTCTTAGAAAGGATTCAATTTTCCTATCTAAAGGATCCTTAAACGAAGTACCATCTGACGTAGGAATAGTAGTACGTTTAGCAAGGGTAGAAATAGCCCCATCAACTTTAGGGATTTTGTCCCAAAATTCTAATCTATCAGATGGCACAGGATATAATTGCTTAAAACGTTTAGAAGGAGTAAATGAATTACCCAAATTATTCCATTCTCTGGAAATTACTTCAGAAATAGCACCAGGAACAGGAAAAACTTCTGGAATAACCACAGGAGATTTAAAGACCTTATCTAAACGTTTAGATTTAGTATCAAGAGGACCAGAATCCTCAATTTCTAAAGCAATTAGTACTTCTTTAAGCAAAGAACGAATAAATTCCATTTTAAATAAATATGAAGATTTATCAGCATCAACCTCTGAGACAGAATCCTCTGAACCAGAAGAGTCATTAGAATCAGAATGATGATGTTCATTTAAAAATTCATCTGTATAAAGAGAAGTTTTAAAAGATTTTTTATGTTTACTAGAAGGAGGAATAACAGACATAGCCTTCTTAATGGATTCAGAAACAAAATCTCTTATGTTATCAGGAACACTCTGAACATTAGATGTTGATGGAACTGCAACAGGTAATGGTACATTACTAAAGGAAATATTATCTGCATTAACAAGTTTGTCATGACAATTAGTACAAACAACAGCTGGAGGAACAGCTACCAAAAGTTTACAGCAGAAACACTTAGCTTTGGTAGTTCCAGCACCAGACAGCGATTTTCCTGAAGTATCTTCTGACTCGGATGCAGCGTGAGACATCTTGCAATATGTAAGAGAAAAAAACAACATATAAAGCAAAATTGATCAAATTCCTTAAATGACAGTTTCAGGAATGGGAAAAAATGCCAAGGAACAAGCTTCTAGCAACCAGAAGCAATGAAAAATGAGACTTAAATAATGTGGAGACAAAAGCGACGCCCATATTTTTTTAGCGCCAAATAAGACGCCCACATTATTTGGCGCCAAAAATGACGCCACATCCGGAATGCCGACATTTTTGGAGCAAAAGAATGTCAAAAAAATGACGCAACTTCCGGCGACACGTATGACGCCGGAAACAGAAAAGATTTTTTGCGCCAAAAAAGTCCGCGCCAAGAGTGACGCAATAAAATGAAGCATTTTCAGCCCCCGCAAGCCTAACAGCCCACAGGGAAAAAGTCAAATTTTTAAGGTAAGAAAAAATGATTGATTCAAATGCATAATCCCAAATATGAAACGGACTGTCTGAAAAACATAATTTATGCTTACCTGATAAATTCCTTTCTCCTGTAGTGTGGTCAGTCCACGGTCATCATTACTTCTGGGATATTAACTCCTCCCCAACAGGAAGTGCAAGAGGATCACCCAGCAGAGCTGCTATATAGCTCCTCCCCTCTACGTCACACCCAGTCATTCGACCGAGAACCAACGAGAAAGGAGAAGCTAAAGGGTGCAGTGGTGACTGGAGTATAATTTAAAAATTTAGACCTGCCATAAAAAACAGGGCGGGCCGTGGACTGACCACACTACAGGAGAAAGGAATTTATCAGGTAAGCATAAATTATGTTTTCTCCTGTTAAGTGTGGTCAGTCCACGGGTCATCATTACTTCTGGGATACCAATACCAAAGCAAAAGTACACGGATGACGGGAGGGACAGGCAGGATCTTTATACGGAAGGAACCACTGCCTGAAGAACCTTTCTCCCAAAAACAGCCTCCGAAGAAGCAAAAGTATCAAATTTGTAAAATTTGGAAAAAGTATAAAATTTCAGGGCACGGACTACATCTAGATTGTGTAGAAGTCTTTCCTTCTTTGAAGAAGGATTAGGACACAATGATGGAACAACAATCTCTTGATTGATATTCCTGTTAGTGACCACCTTAGGTAAGAACCCAGGTTTAGTACGCAGAACTACCTTGTCTGAATGAAAAATCAGATAAGGAGAATCACAATGTAAGGCCGATAACTCAGAGACTCTTCGAGCCGAGGAAATAGCCATTAAAAACAAAACTTTCCAAGATAACAATTTGATATCAATGGAATGAAGGGGTTCAAACGGAACACCCTGTAAAACGTTAAGAACTAAGTTTAAACTCCATGGTGGAGCAACAGTTTTAAACACAGGCTTAATCCTGGCCAAAGCCTGACAAAAAGCCTGAACGTCTGGAACTTCTGACAGACGTTTGTGTAAAAGAATGGACAGAGCTGAAATCTGTCCCTTTAAGGAACTAGCGGATAAACCCTTTTCTAAACCTTCTTGTAGAAAAGACAATATCCTAGGAATCCTAACCTTACTCCAAGAGTAACCCTTGGATTCGCACCAATATAGGTATTTACGCCATATTTTATGGTAAATCTTTCTGGTAACAGGCTTCCTAGCCTGAATTAAAGTATCAATTACCGACTCAGAAAATCCACGTTTTGATAAAATCAAGCGTTCAATTTCCAGGCAGTCAGCTTCAGAGAAATTAGATTTTGATGTTTGAAGGGACCCTGAATCAGAAGGTCCTGTCTCAGAGGCAGAGACCAAGGTGGACAGGATGACATGTCCACTAGATCTGCATACCAGGTCCTGCGTGGCCACGCAGGCGCTATTAGAATCACTGATGCTCTCTCCTGTTTGATCCTGGCAATCAATCGAGGAAGCATCGGGAAAGGTGGAAACACATAAGCCCTCCTGAAGGTCCAAGGTGCTGTCAAAGCATCTACCAGGGCCGCTCCCGGATCTCTGGATCTGGACCCGTAACAAGGAAGCTTGGCGTTCTGTCGAGACGCCATGAGGTCTATTTCTGGTTTGCCCCAACGTCGAAGTATTTGGGCAAAGACCTCCGGATGAAGTTCCCACTCCCCCGGATGAAAAGTCTGACGACTTAGGAAATCCGCCTCCCAGTTCTCCACTCCCGGGATGTGGATTGCTGATAGGTGGCAAGAGTGAGACTCTGCCCAGCGAATTATCTTTGATACTTCCATCATCGCTAGGGAGCTTCTTGTCCCTCCTTGATGGTTGATGTAAGCTACAGTCGTGATGTTGTCCGACTGAAACCTGATGAACCCCCGAGTTGTTAACTGGGGCCAAGCCAGAAGGGCATTGAGAACTGCTCTCAATTCCAGAATGTTTATTGGCAGGAGACTCTCCTCCTGAGTCCATGATCCCTGAGCCTTCAGAGAATTCCAGACAGCGCCGCAACCTAGTAGGCTGGCGTCTGTTGTTACAATTGTCCAATCTGGCCTGCTGAATGGCATCCCCCTGGACAGATGTGGCCGAGAAAGCCACCATAGAAGAGAATTTCTGGTCTCTTGATCCAGATTAAGAGTAGGGGACAAATCTGAGTAATCCCCATTCCACTGACTTAGCATGCACAATTGCAGCGGTCTGAGATGTAGGCGTGCAAAGGGTACTATGTCCATTGCCGCTACCATTAAGCCGATCACCTCCATGCATTGAGCCACTGACGGGTGTTGAATGGAATGAAGGACACGGCAAGCATTTTGAAGCTTTGGTAACCTGTCTTCTGTCAGGTAGATCTTCATTTCTACAGAATCTATAAGAGTCCCCAAGAAAGGAACTCTTGTGAGTGGAAAGAGAGAACTCTTCTTTTCGTTCACCTTCCACCCATGCGACCTTAGAAATGCCAGTACTAACTCTGTATGAGACTTGGCAGTTTGAAAGCTTGAAGCTTGTATCAGAATGTCGTCTAGGTATGGAGCTACCGAAATTCCTCGCGGTCTTAGTACCACCAGAAGAGCACCCAGAACCTTTGTGAAGATTCTTGGAGCCGTAGCCAATCCGAATGGAAGAGCTACAAACTGGTAATGCCTGTCTAGGAAGGCAAACCTTAGATACCGGTAATGATCTCTGTGAATCGATATGTGAAGGTAAGCATCCTTCAAATCCACTGTGGTCATGTACTGACCCTTTTGGATCATGGGTAGGATTGTCCGAATAGTTTCCATTTTGAACGATGGAACTCTTAGGAATTTGTTTAGGATCTTTAAATCCAAGATTGGTCTGAAGGTTCCCTCTTTCTTGGGAACCACAAACAGATTTGAGTAAAACCCCTGTCCGTGTTCCGACCGCGGAACCGGATGGCTCACTCCCATTAGTAAAAGATCTTGTACACAGTGTAAAAACGCCTCTTTCTTTATTTGGTTTGTTGACAACCTTGACAGATGAAATCTCCCTTTTGGGGGAGAGGATTTGAAGTCCAGAAGATATCCCTGAGATATGATCTCTAACGCCCAGGGATCCTGGACATCTCTTGCCCAAGCCTGGGCGAAGAGAGAAAGTCTGCCCCCCACTAGATCCGTTCCCGGATCGGGGGCCCACAATTCATGCTGTCTTAGGGGCAGCAGCAGGTTTTCTGGCCTGCTTGCCCTTGTTCCAGGACTGGTTAGGTCTCCAGCCTTGTCTGTAGCGAGCAACAGCTCCTTCCTGCTTTGGTGCAGAGGAAGTTGATGCTGCTCCTGCCTTGAAATTACGAAAGGAACGAAAATTAGACTGTCTAGCCCTAGGTTTGGCTCTGTCTTGAGGCAGGGCATGGCCTTTACCTCCTGTAATGTCAGCGATAATTTCTTTCAAACCGGGCCCGAATAAGGTCTGCCCTTTGAAAGGTATGTTAAGTAACTTAGATTTAGAAGTAACGTCAGCTGACCAGGATTTTAGCCACAGTGCTCTGCGTGCCTGAATGGCGAATCCGGAATTCTTAGCCGTAAGTTTAGTTAAATGTACTACGGCATCTGAAACAAATGAATTAGCTAGCTTAAGTGTTTTAAGCTTGTTTGAAATCTCATCTATAGTTATTGAGTCAAGAGTCTCTTCCAGGGACTCGGACCAAAAAGCGGCCGCGGCCGTGACAGACGCAATACATGCAAGGGGTTGCAATATAAAACCTTGTTGAACAAACATTTTCTTAAGGTAACCCTCTAATTTTTTATCCATTGGATCTGAAAAGGCACAGCTATCCTCCACCGGGATAGTGGTACGCTTAGCCAGAGTAGAAACCGCTCCCTCCACCTTAGGGATCGTCTGCCATAAGTCCTGTGTGGTGGCGTCTATTGGGAAAATTTTTCTAAATACAGGAGGGGGGGAAAAGGGTACACCGGGCCTATCCCACTCCTTAGTAATTATCTCTGTAAGCCTCTTAGGTATAGGAAATACGTCAGTACTCGCCGGTACCGCATAGTATCTATCCAGCCTACATAATTTCTCTGGGATTGCAACGGTGTTACAATCATTCAGAGCCGCTAATACCTCCCCTAGCAGAACGCAGAGGTTTTCAAGCTTAAACTTAAAATTAGAAATGTCTGAATCCACTCTATTGGGATCAGAACCGTCACCTGCAGATTGAAGCTCTCCGTCCTCATGTTCCGCATACTGTGACGCAGTATCTGACATGGCCCTAGTATTATCAGCGCACTCTGTTCTCACCCCAGAGTGGTCACGCTTCCCTCTATGTTCTGGTAATTTAGACAAAACCTCAGTCATAACATTAGCCATGTCCTGCAATGTGATTTGTAATGGCCGCCCTGAAGTACTCGGCGTTACCATATCACGCACCTCCCGAGCGGGAGATGCAGGTACTGACACGTGAGGGGAGTTAGTCGGCATAACTTTCCTCTCGTTGTCTGGTGAATGATGTTCAATTTGTACAGATTGACTTTTATTTAAAGTAGCATCAATGCAATTAGTACATAAATTTCTATTGGGCTCCACTTTGGCTTTAGCACATATAGCACATAGATATTCCTCTGAGTCAGACATGTTTAACAGACTAGCAATTAAACCAGCAAACTTGGAAATACTTTTCAATTCAATTTACAAATAGTATGAAAAAAACGTACTGTGCCTTTAAGAAGCACAGAAAGTTATGACAGTTGAAAACAATAAAACGGATAAACTATGAAATCAAATTCTTTCCGTTAAAATTACAATTTTAGCAAAGGATTGCCCCCATTAGCAATGGATAACTGACCCTTAAGGCAGAAAAAAATGTACAGAATATACGTTTTTTATCACAGTCAAAGCACAATCTCACAGGTCTGCTGTGAGTGATTACCTCCCTCAAAATAACTTTTGAAGACCCTTGAGCTCTGTAGAGACGAACCGGATCATGCAGGGAAGAAAAACAGACTTGTGACTGAATTTCTGATGCGTAGTAAAAGCGCCAAATTAAGCCCCTCCCCCTCACACACAACAGTGAGGGAGATGAGTAAACTGTCATAAATTAAATAAAATGCCCGCCAAGTGGATAAAAATAGTGGCCAAAACAATTTTTCACCCAGTACCTCAGAAAATTAAACGATTTAACATGCCAGCAAAACGTTTAACATCAAATAAATAAATTGTCATAGAAAGCCTGCTGCTAGCCGTTCTCACTGCAAGATAGGCTAAAGTTTTATGCATACAGTATCATTCCAGTGAAGTGCCATTCCCCAGAATACTGAAGTGAAAATATACATACATGACAGCCTGATACCAGTTGCTACTACTGCATTTAAGGCTGAACTTACTTTATATAGGTATTTGCAGTATTTTCTAGTCAATTCCAATCCTCAGAAAATAATATGCTGCTACATACCTCTTTGCAGGTGAACCTGCCCGCTGTCCCCTGATCTGAAGTTTACCTCACTCCTCAGATGGCCGAGAACAGCAACATGATCTTAACTACTCCGGTTAAAATCATACAGAAACTCAGGTAGATTCTAATTCAAATTCTCCCTGAGAAGGAACAACACACTCCGGTGCTGTTTTAAAATAACAAACTTTTGATTGAAGTTATAAAAACTAAGTATAATCACCACAGTCCTCTCACACTTCCTATCTATTAGTTGGGTGCAAGAGAATGACTGGGTGTGACGTAGAGGGGAGGAGCTATATAGCAGCTCTGCTGGGTGATCCTCTTGCACTTCCTGTTGGGGAGGAGTTAATATCCCAGAAGTAATGATGACCCGTGGACTGACCACACTTAACAGGAGAAATAAGGAATGTTGAACATCCTGAGTCAAGGCAAATAAATGTTTGAAAACATATATTTAGAACTTTATAAAAAAGTGCCCAACCATAGCTTAGAGTGTCACAGAAAATAAGACTTACTTACCCCAGGACACTCATCTACATGTTTGTAGAAAGCCAAACCAGTACTGAAACGAAAATCAGCAGAGGTAATGGTATATATAAGAGTATATCGTCGATCTGAAAAGGGAGGTAAGAGATGAATCTCTACGACCGATAACAGAGAACCTATGAAATAGACCCCGTAGAAGGAGATCATTGCATTCAAATAGGCAATACTCTCCTCACATCCCTCTGACATTCACTGCACGCTGAGAGGAAAACCGGGCTCCAACCTGCTGCGGAGCGCATATCAACGTAGAATCTAGCACAAACTTACTTCACCACCTCCATAGAAGGCAAAGTTTGTAAAACTGATTTGTGGGTGTGGTGAGGGGTGTATTTATAGGCATTTTGAGGTTTGGGAAACTTTGCCCCTCCTGGTAGGAATGTATATCCCATACGTCACTAGCTCATGGACTCTTGCTAATTACATGAAAGAAAGTGAATTTAAATGTTTACTGGTTTTAATATCAAGAGGACTAGTCTCCTCCATATCTGATGCAATCAACACCTCTTTCAATAAGGAACGAATATACTCCATTTTAAATAAGTATGAAGATTTGTCAGTGTCAATATCTGAGGCAGAATCTTCTGAACCAGATAGATCCTCATCAGTGATACATAAATCAGAATGTTGTCGGTCATTTAAAAATTCATCAATTTTATGAGAAGTTTTAAATGACCTTTTACATTTATTAGAAGGTGGTATGACAGACAAAGCGTTCTGAATAGAATTAGAAACAAATTCTCTCACATTAATAGGAATATCCTGAGCATTAGATGTTGAAGGAATAACAACAGGTAATGGATTACTACTAATGGAAATATTTTCTGCATGTAAAAGTTTGTCATGACAACTATCACAAAATACAGCCGGAGGAACAGTTACCACAAGTTTACAACAAATGCACTTAGCTTTGGTAGAACCGACATCAGGCAGCAGGATTCCAATAGTGAATTCTGAAACAGGATCAGATTGAGACATCTTGCAATATGTAAGAGAAAAAATAACATATAAAGCAAAATTATCAATTTCCTTATATGACAGTTTCAGGAATGGGAAAAAATGCAAACAGAATAAGCCTCTGAATACCAGAAGCAAAAATACATGAAGACTTAAATAATGTCAAAAGTCTGGTGCTAACAACTGACAAAATATTTTTGGCGCCAAAAACGTCTGCAACAAACACGAGCGTCATAGATGATGCAACTACGTGAAAATTCTCGGCACCAACTAAGACGCCGGAAATTACGAAAATACTTCAACAAACGTAATTCTCATTTTGCGCACCCGTGAGCCTAACAGCCCGCAATTTAGAAAAAAAAGTCAATTTGAAAAATTTCAGGTAAGAAATTTTTTTTTTTATGTGCATCTCCTAAAATGAAACTGACAGTCTGCAAAAAGGAAATATACTGAAAAACCTGAATCATGGCAAATATAAGTACAAACATTATATTTAGAACTTTACATTTAAAGTGCCAAACCATAGCTGAGAGTGTCTTAATAAAGGAAAACATACTAACCAAAAGACACTCATCTACATAAAGTAGATAGCCAAACCAGTACTGAAAAGAAAATCAGCAGAGGTAATGGTATATAAGAGTATATCGTCGATCTGAAAAGGGAGGTAGGAGATGAATCTCTACGACCGATAACAGAGAACCTATTAAATAGATCCCCGTTAGGATGACCATTGCATTCAATAGGTAATACTCCCTTCACATCCCTCTGTCATTCACTGCACTCTGACAGGAACCGGGCTTCAGCATGCTGAGAAGTGCATATCAACGTAGAAATCTAGCACAAACTTACTTCACCACCTCCATAGGAGGCAAAGTTTGTAAAATCTGAATTGTGGGTGTGGTGGGGGGTGTATTTATAGGCATTTTGAGGTTTGGGAAACTTTGCCCCTCCTGGTAGGAATGTATATCCCATACGTCACTAACTCATGGACTCTTGCCAATTACATGAAAGAAATCATGCCCCAGCAATAAAATGATGCCCCATCTCCCCTGCAATAAAAGGATGCCCCCTGCAATAAAATGATGCCCCCAACAAAAATATGATGCCCCCAGCAATAAAATTATGTCCCCAGCAATAAAATGACGTCCCCAGCCCCCAGCAATAAAATTAATCTCCCCTGCAATAAAATGATGCCCCAGCCCCCTGCAATAAAATGATGCCCCAGTCCCCTTTCAATTGCCCCCAGCCCCTGCAATAAAATGATGTCCCAACCCCCTTTAAATTGCCCCCAGCACCCTGCAATAAAATGCTGCCTCCATGGACCACTGCCAGTGTGAGTTTATTATCACAGTATTTTATATTGCATAAATGTTTATGCCATAATTACCCCCATCCATTTGAGTAATTTATAGCACTTGTAAGCAGTTGGAAATGTGTTGTATTCACTGCATAGGGATAGTTGCATTCTAGAAAACTCATATAACTGTCTTATTACCCTGTTGTTGCACTATATATTCTTATAATGTAAAACTCACAACTGCAATTACACAGAAACCAAATAATATTACATTTATGCATATAGCATCACACATTAAATAAAATATGTTATTCTTAGGATTTAAATGAAATGTCTGAAAAAATAAAATGTAAGATCATTTTGAATATAGGGTCTAGCACATAAATTACACCAAATAGCATTTTCTTGTAAGCTGATTTAGGAATTATGTGGTGTCATAAAGTACAAAAATATTTATTTCACATATCGTTCAACATGGTTGGTTACAAATATCGAAAATATGTCCTAAAATGAATTAATGTAAAGATTAAGAAGGTACCTACCACAGTCTGTTAATAAATAGCTCACCCATAGGTACTGAACATGTAATGTTCCCCAAGGGATTGTATACTGTAACCCCTCCTGTTGGGGCCCCTCAGGCTCCTGGTCAGTGTATGGGTTGCTGAAGATTTGATGACTATGTATTGCAGGCCCTGTAGTGCTCAGTACCCCGATTGCGACACCCACTCTCTGCTGCTCATCCTCCTCCCACCCGACCGTCACTGCTCGCCACTCCGCTCCTCCACTGCTGACACATTGCGCCAAAAAAAGTTTTAAAAAAAATATATATTTTTGTATTGCCCTGGCGTGCGGGGACCAAGGCGGCCACCTCGATGCAACACCCAAAGGCCGGCCCTGATTTATTGGTAACCTCACCTCCTGAGAATGCCAAACTCCTTGCGCTCTCTGAGACACCCAGACTGCACACCAACCTAACAGGCTGGTATATGTGGAAATTACTACCCACACTGGTCAAAAAAAGGAGGTCCCATGAACCAAAGAATAGTGAGTCTGCTACCAAGTTAGGGACTGTCTTGTCTTTGATCTAACAGTCAATTAATGCAGCATCTGTAATTGGAGGACCCAAAGATGGCAAATGGAACTATATCTGAAGCAGCCACTATGAGACCCACAACTTCCATGCAGCTGCATAAGGGCACAGGCCTGTTGCAGCTTCAAGCTACACTGATCTGTCGGACAAATGAATATTCACTGAAATAATTATAAACACCAGAAAAGACACACAGGTCTAGGGAGTTAAAGGGGCACTGAACCCAAAATGTTTCATTCCTGATTCAGATAGAACATACAATTTTAGCAACTTTCTAATTTACTCCTATTATCAAATTTTCTTCATTCACTTGGTATCTTTATTTGAAATGCAAGAATGTAAGATTAGATGCCGGCCCATTTTTGGTGAACAACCTGAGTTGTTTTTGCTGATTGGTGGATAAATTCATCCACCAATAAAAAAATGCTGTCCACAGTTCTGAAACAAAAACAAGCTTAGATGACTAATTTTTCAAATAAAGATAGCAAGAGAATGAAGAAAAATTTATAATAGGAGTAAATTAGAACGTTGCTTAAAACTGCATGCTCTATCTGAATCACAAAAGAAAAAAATTGGGTTCAGTGTCCCTTTAAGGAACTTTTTGGAAGGCTTATTTTCCAAATGTGACTCTGAAGCAACTGAAGTACCATCTGAGTGTAAGACACAGCCGGATGAAAAGAGGGAACCTGAACCAGAAAATCGTCCAAGTAAGGAACTACAGAAATTCCTTGAGGTCGAACTACAGACAACAGAACTCCTAACACTTTTTTAAACACTCAGAGCTTTAGCCAGACTGAAAGGGAGGCCACAAACTAATAATGCTTGTTTAGAAAAGCAAATCTCAGGAATTTGACATGATCCCTATGAATAGGGATATGCAAAGAAGCAGTATTTTGAGCCCCAAAACAAGTACCTTCTTACTTTTGCACTATAAAGATATTTTAATAAAACCCCTGGTTTAATTCTGAAGTTTGAACTTGGGCAATCACTCTCATCAATTCCAGATATCTTACACATAACAAGAAAGCTTGGGCCTGTAAAAGATCTTGAGGCACTTGAGATATATTTGATACCCCTGGTAAATGATTTGCAATATCCAGGGATCCAGGACAATTCTCTCCCAAGCCTCCTGAAAGAGACTCAATCTGCTTCCCACCAGAGACTGGTCTGATATGAGTGCTGCACCTTCATGCGGTTTTGGAAGAAGCGGTAAACTTCTTGGACTATTTGTTTTTGGACCGTTTGTCAAGTTTTTTCTTTAAAGGATCCTTAATGGGGGAATTATCCACCAAAAGAATAGTGGTACACTTGGCAAGAGTGGGAATAGCTGCATCCACCATAGTAGTAGTTTCTCAAATCTTTGTTTTAACAGAAGAAAAAGGGGACATAGATTTAAGCTTACTAATGGAACAAAATGAATACCTGGCCTCTGATATTAAAAATATATATATAAAAAAAATATATATATAAAAATAAATTAAGAAACCGAGTCAGACATGGGAAAAGAGAAAGGCTGCTTGGGAGCCGACTTAAAAAAATCAGTCTTCTAAATTGTAGCAGGAGAAATCTCTAACTTTAAAGCAATTCAAATGTCCCGCAATAAAGCATGAATATGCTAGAGCCTGAAATTAAAGGACACATCCTCTGCCACAGCAGCAGGGTCCTGAGACTCAGAGAGACTATCCTCAGAATAAGTCTAAAACACCCCTATCATCAATGAGTAACTTAGAGGGGCTGCTCCTAAGGGAAGTACCTGACAAGCTAAAGACCAAGGAAAGACCACCTTCCAATCCTTGCAAACGCACTGTATGTGCTTAACAGCTGGAGGCAAGAGAGTTAAAACCTCATTAACAGTAAATTTAATAACTCAGATGAACTGTCCTGGGAGCAACTTTAATAAGGTAAAAACCTTGTACACCCAAAGCGCACTGTGGGGGCTACTTATCAAGCCGTCTACTTTTCTGGCTTCGCCGGCCCAATACGTCCGCCTAAGCTCGCCTACCTTCGCCGCCGCGGACCTTGAATACGTTCGCCTAAGTTATCAAATAAAGCTGTCAAAAAGCCGCGGGGCGATGAGCAGCGGACTGTGACAGTTATCACTCATCCGATCTCGCTGCCCTTCGGCTTTTTCCCAGCTTTATTGCTAGCCTGTCACTAAGCACTCACACTAAACTACACTGTTCTACCCCCTATACCGGCGCCCCCGGAGGCCCCCGCAACTAAATAAAGTTACTAACCCCTAAACCGCCGCTCCTAGACCCCGCCGCAAGTCTTATAAATGTATTAACCCCTAAACCGCCGCTCCCGGACACCGCTGCCACCTACATTATACCTAGTAACCCCTATCCTGCCCCCCTATACCGTCGCCCTCTATTATAAAATTATTAACCCCTATCCTGCTGATCCCGCACCTCTCCGCAACTAAATAAATAGTTTAACCCCTAAACCGCCGCTCCATGAACCCGCCGCAACCTATAATAAATTTATTAACCCCTATCCTGCCCCCCACTACGCCGCCGCCACTGTAATAAAATGATTAACCCCTAAACCTAAGTCTAACCCTAACCATAACGCCCCCCTAACTTAAATATTAATTAAATAAATCTAAATAAATTAACTCTTATTAACTAAATGAATCCTATTTAAAACTAAATACTTACCTTTAAAATAAACCCTAATATAGCTACAATATAAATAATAATTATATTCTAGCTATCTTAGGATTTATTTTTATTTTACAGGTACCTTTCAATTTATTTTAACCATGTACAATAACTATTAAATAGTTATTAACTATTTAATAGCTTACCTAGCTAAAATAAAGAGAAATGTACCTGTGAAATAAATCCTAACCTAAGTTACAATTACACCTAACACTACACTATACTTTAATAAATTATTCCTATTTAAAAATAAATACTTACCTGTAAAATAAACCCTAAGATAGCTACAATGTAATTAATAATTATATTCTAGCTATCTTAGGATTTATATTTATTTTACAGGTAACTTTGTATTTATTTTAGCTAGTTAGAATAGTTATTAACTATTTAATAACTACCTAGCTAAAAGAAATACAAAATTACCTGTAAAATAAATCCTAACTTAAGTTACAATTAAACCTAATACTACACTATCATTAAATTAACTAAATAAACTACCTACAAAGAAC
This sequence comes from Bombina bombina, assembly GCF_027579735.1. Taxonomy (NCBI): domain Eukaryota; kingdom Metazoa; phylum Chordata; class Amphibia; order Anura; family Bombinatoridae; genus Bombina; species Bombina bombina. The sequence goes on along the minus strand of NC_069501.1, from coordinate 719,180,370 downwards.
TACAATGAAATACAATTACATAAACTAACTAAAGTACAAAAAATAAAAAAAGCTAAGTTACAAAAAAAAAAAAATTAAGTTACAAACATGTTAAAAATATTACAACAATTTTAAGCTACTTACACCTAATCTAAGCCCCCTAATAAAATAACAAACCCCCCCAAAATAAAAAAAATCCCTACCCTATTCTAAATTACATAAATTTCAAAGCTCTTTTACCTTACCAGCCCTTAAAAGGGCCATTTGTGGGGGCATGCCCCAAAAAGTTCAGCTCTTTTGCCTGTAAAATAAAAATACAACCCCCCCCCCAACATTAAAACCCACCACCCACATACCCCTAATCTAACCCAAACCCCCCTTACAAAAACCTAACACTAATCCCCTGAAGATCATCCTACCTTGAGTCGTCTTCACTCAGCCGAGCCACCGATGGAACTGAAGAGGACATCCGGAGCGGAAGAAGTTAATCCTCCAAGCGGCGCTGAAGAAATCTTCCATCCGATGAAGTCATCATCCAGGCGGCGCTGAAGAAGTCTTCGATCCGGCCGATGTCATCTTCAAAGAGGCGCTGAAGAGGTCTTCTATCCGGGCGAAGTCATCTTCCAAGCCGGGTCTTGAATCTTCCTTCCGCCGACGCGGAACCACCTTCTTCACCGACGGACTACGACGAATGACGGCTCCTTTAAGGGACGTCATCCAAGATGGCGTCCCCTCAATTCCGATTGGCTGATAGGATTCTATCAGCCAATCGGAATTAAGGTAGGAAAATCTGATTGGCTGATGGAATCAGCCAATCAGATTGAGCTCGCATTCTATTGGCTGTTCCGATCAGCCAATAGAATGCGAGCTCAATCTGATTGGCTGATTGGATCAGCCAATCGGATTGAACTTGAATCTGATTGGCTGATTCCATCAGCCAATCAGATTTTCCTACCTTAATTCCGATTGGCTGATAGAATCCTATCAGCCAATCGGAATTGAGGGGACGCCATCTTGGATGACGTCCCTTAAAGGAGCCGTCATTCATCGTAGTCCATCGGTGAAGAAGGTGGTTCCGCGTCGGCGGAAGGAAGATTGAAGACCCGGCTTGGAAGATGACTTCGCCCGGATAGAAGACCTCTTCAGCGCCTCTTTGAAGATGACATCGGCCGGATCGAAGACTTCTTCAGCGCCGCCTGGATGATGACTTCATCGGATGGAAGATTTCTTCAGCGCCGCTTGGAGGATTAACTTCTTCCGCTCCGGATGTCCTCTTCAGTTCCATCGGTGGCTCGGCTGAGTGAAGACGACTCAAGGTAGGATGATCTTCAAGGGATTAGTGTTAGGTTTTTGTAAGGGGGGTTTGGGTTAGATTAGGGGTATGTGGGTGGTGGGTTTTAATGTTGGGGGGGGGGTTGTATTTTTATTTTACAGGCAAAAGAGCTGAACTTTTTGGGGCATGCCCCCACAAATGGCCCTTTTAAGGGCTGGTAAGGTAAAAGAGCTTTGAAATTTATGTAATTTAGAATAGGGTAGGGATTTTTTTTTATTTTGGGGGGGTTTGTTATTTTATTAGGGGGCTTAGATTAGGTGTAAGTAGCTTAAAATTGTTGTAATATTTTTAACATGTTTGTAACTTAATTTTTTTTTTTTTGTAACTTAGCTTTTTTTATTTTTTGTACTTTAGTTAGTTTATGTAATTGTATTTCATTGTAGTTCTTTGTAGGTAGTTTATTTAGTTAATTTAATGATAGTGTAGTATTAGGTTTAATTGTAACTTAAGTTAGGATTTATTTTACAGGTAATTTTGTATTTCTTTTAGCTAGGTAGTTATTAAATAGTTAATAACTATTTAATAACTATTCTAACTAGCTAAAATAAATACAAAGTTACCTGTAAAATAAATATAAATCCTAAGATAGCTAGAATATAATTATTAATTACATTGTAGCTATCTTAGGGTTTATTTTACAGGTAAGTATTTATTTTTAAATAGGAATAATTTATTAAAGTATAGTGTAGTGTTAGGTGTAATTGTAACTTAGGTTAGGATTTATTTCACAGGTACATTTCTCTTTATTTTAGCTAGGTAAGCTATTAAATAGTTAATAACTATTTAATAGCTATTGTACATGGTTAAAATAAATTGAAAGGTACCTGTAAAATAAAAATAAATCCTAAGATAGCTAGAATATAATTATTATTTATATTGTAGCTATATTAGGGTTTATTTTAAAGGTAAGTATTTAGTTTTAAATAGGATTAATTTAGTTAATAAGAGTTAATTTATTTAGATTTATTTAATTAATATTTAAGTTAGGGGGCGTTAGGGTTAGGGTTAGGTTTAGGGGTTAATCATTTTATTACAGTGGCGGCGGCGTAGTGGGGGGCAGGATAGGGGTTAATAAATTTATTATAGGTGGCGACGGTGTAGGGGGGGCAGATTAGGGGTTAATAAATGTATTATAGGTGGCGACGGTGTAGGGGGGGCAGGATAGGGGTTAATACATTTAATATAGGTTGCGGTGGGCTCCGGGAGCGGCGGGTTAGGGGTTAATATGTATAGAGTAGCTTGCGGTGGGCTCCGGGAGCGGCGGTTTAGGGGGTAATAACTTTATTTAGTTGCGGCGGTGTAGGGGGGGTCAGATTAGTGGTGTTTAGACTCGGGGTACATGTTAGGGTGTTAGGTGTAGACAGCTCCCATAGAAATCAATGGGATGTCTGTCAGCAGCGAACTTGTACTTTCGCTATGGTCAGACTCCCATTGATTCCTATGGGATCCGCCGCCTCCAGGCTGGCGCTTTGAAAACCAGGTACGCTGGGCCGTAAAAGTGCCGAGCGTACCTGCTAGTTTTTTGATAGCTAGCAAAAGTAGTGAGAATGTGCCGCACTTGTGTGCGGAACATCTGGAGTGACGTAAGAATCGATCTGTGTCGGACTGAGTCCGGCGGATCGAAGCTGACGTCACAAAATTCTACTTTTGCCGGTCTCGAGCCTTTGATAACTAAGGCGTATCAGCCTCACCACAAATACGCTGCGGAATACGCAGCGTATTTGAGGTTGACGGCTTGATAACTACCCCCCTAAAACTCTGTTTAGGATTAGCACAAGAGGTACATAGCTGAGCAAGGGGACACACCTGAGAATCCTTACAAAGCAAACACTAATTGCAAGTGGGTAAGTATCAGAGGGACTCTCTTCAAGAAAATTCGCTGATGAACCAGAGGCCTGAGCTGCACTAGTTTGCTCCATAGTAAAAGCAAGGAAATATCTTAAAGGGGCACTAAACCCAATTTTTTTCTTTCATGATTAAGATAGAGCTTGCCATTTTACGCACCTTTCTAATTTACTCCTATTATCAATGTTTCTTTGTTCTCTTGCTATCTTTATTTGCACAGGAGCCGGACCATTTTTGGTTGAGAACCTGGGTTATGCTTGCTTATTGGTGGCTAAATGTAAGCTTCCAATAAGCAAGCGTTATCCATGGTACTGAACCTAAAAGAAGCTGGCTGCTAAGATTTACATTCCTGCTTTTAAAATAAAGATAGCAAGAGAACGAAGACAAATTGATAAATAGGAGTAAATTAGAAAGTTGATTAAAATTTCATGCTCTATCTGAATCATGAAATAAAAAATATGGGTTCAGTGTCCCTTTAAGTATCATAGGTAGACTAAAGCAAATAAGTAACATAAAGCAAACCGACAGTTAAGGGGACCCTGAACCCAAATTTATTTCTTTTGTGATTCAGAAAGAGCATGCAGTTTTAACCACCTTTCTAATTCTCTCCTATTATCAAATGTTCTTCATTCTCTTGGTATTTTTATTTGAAAAGCAAGAATGTAAGTTTAGATGCCGGCCCATTTTTGATGAACAACCTGGGTTGTTCTTGCTGATTGGTGGATAAATTCATCCACCAATAAACAAGTGCTGTCCGGGGTTCTGTACTTTCTTTTTCAAATAAAGATTGCAAAAGAAAGAAGAAAAATTGATAATAGGAGTAAATTAGAAAGTTGCTTAAAAGTGCATGCTCTATCTGAATCAGGAAAGAAAAAATTTGGGTTCAGTGTCCATTTAACTCCAAAGGGAAGAAAAGGCACAATGTAAAACTGATTAACCCTTAAGAGGAAACAGTAACAATAAGATATTGTCAAATAACAGCTAAAAACTGAAAAACAGCAAAAGGCTTACATAACACATAACACGGCACATAAAGTGTTAAATAAAGTTTGTACCCCAAATGTGAAACCCAGCTCTGTTGATCAAAGTGCCTTACAACCTTTACTAGTCCTGAGAGCCTTCCTTACATGCTGAATAGGTTACGATGACACAGGAAAACATAATTTATGTAAGAACTTACCTGATAAATTCATTTCTTTCATATTAGCAAGAGTCCATGAGCTAGTGACGTATGGGATATACATTCCTACCAGGAGGGGCAAAGTTTCCCAAACCTCAAAATGCCTATAAATACACCCCTCACCACACCCACAAATCAGTTTAACGTATAGCCAAGAAGTGGGGTGATAAGAAAAAAGTGCGAAAGCATAAAAAATAAGGAATTGGAATAATTGTGCTTTATACAAAAAAATCATAACCACCACAAAAAAGGGTGGGCCTCATGGACTCTTGCTAATATGAAAGAAATGAATTTATCAGGTAAGTTCTTACATAAATTATGTTTTCTTTCATGTAATTAGCAAGAGTCCATGAGCTAGTGACGTATGGGATAATGACTACCCAAGATGTGGATCTTCCACGCAAGAGTCACTAGAGAGGGAGGGATAAAATAAAGACAGCCAATTCCACTGAAAAAAATCCACACCCAAAATAAAGTTTAAATCTTATAATGAAAAAAACTGAAATTATAAGCAGAAGAATCAAACTGAAACAGCTACCTGAAGTACTTTTCTACCAAAAACTGCTTCAGAAGAAGAAAACACATCAAAATGGTAGAATTTAGTAAAAGTATGCAAAGAAGACCAAGTGGCTGCTTTGCAAATCTGATCAACTGAAGCTTCATTCCTAAACGCCCAGGAAGTAGAAACTGACCTAGTAGAATGAGCTGTAATCCTTTGAGGCGGAGTTTTACCCGACTCGACATAGGCATGATGAAACAAAGATTTTAACCAAGATGCCAAAGAAATGGCAGAAGCCTTCTGACCTTTCCTAGAACCGGAAAAGATAACAAATAGACTAGAAGTCTTTCGGAAATCCTTAGTAGCTTCAACATAATATTTCAAAGCTCTAACTACATCCAAAGAATGCAACAACTTTTCCTTAGAATTCTTAGGATTAGGACACAATGAAGGAACCACAATTTCTCTACTAATGTTGTTAGAATTCACAACCTTAGGTAAAAATGTAAAAGAAGTTCGCAACACCGCCTTATCCTGATGAAAAATCAGAAAAGGAGACTCACAAGAAAGAGCAGATAATTCAGAAACTCTTCTGGCAGAAGAGATGGCCAAAAGGAACAAAACTTTCCAAGAAAGTAATTTAATGTCCAATGAATGCATAGGTTCAAAGGGAGGAGCTTGAAGAGCTCCCAGAACCAAATTCAAACTCCAAGGAGGAGAAATTGACTTAATGACAGGTTTTATACGAACCAAAGCTTGTACAAAACAATGAATATCAGGAAGAATAGCAATCTTTCTGTGAAAAAGAACAGAAAGAGCAGAGATTTGTCCTTTCAAGGAACTTGCAGACAAACCCTTATCTAAACCATCCTGAAGAAACTGTAAAATTCTCGGTATTCTAAAAGAATGCCAAGAAAAATGATGAGAAAGACACCAAGAAATATAAGTCTTCCAGACTCTATAATATATCTCTCTAGATACAGATTTACGAGCCTGTAACATAGTATTAATCACAGAGTCAGAGAAACCTCTTTGACCAAGAATCAAGCGTTCAATCTCCATACCTTTAAATTTAAGGATTTCAGATCCTGATGGAAAAAAGGACCTTGTGACAGAAGGTCTGGTCTTAACGGAAGAGTCCACGGTTGGCAAGAGGCCATCCGGACAAGATCCGCATACCAAAACCTGTGAGGCCATGCCGGAGCTACCAGCAGAACAAACGAGCATTCCTTCAGAATCTTGGAGATTACTCTTGGAAGAAGAACTAGAGGCGGAAAGATATAGGCAGGATGATACTTCCAAGGAAGTGATAATGCATCCACTGCCTCCGCCTGAGGATCCCGGGATCTGGACAGATATCTGGGAAGTTTCTTGTTTAGATGAGACGCCATCAGATCTATTTCTGGAAGTTCCCACATTTGAACAATCTGAAGAAATACCTCTGGGTGAAGAGACCATTCGCCCGGATGCAACGTTTGGCGACTGAGATAATCCGCTTCCCAATTGTCTACACCTGGGATATGAACCGCAGAGATTAGACAGGAGCTGGATTCCGCCCAAACCAAAATTCAAGATACTTCTTTCATAGCCAGAGGACTGTGAGTCCCTCCTTGATGATTGATGTATGCCACAGTTGTGACATTGTCTGTCTGAAAACAAATGAACGATTCTCTCTTCAGAAGAGGCCAAAACTGAAGAGCTCTGAAAATTGCACGGAGTTCCAAAATATTGATCGGTAATCTCACCTCCTGAGATTCCCAAACTCCTTGTGCCATCAGAGATCCCCACACAGCTCCCCAACCTGTGAGACTTGCATCTGTTGAAATTACAGTCCAGGTCGGAAGCACAAAAGAAGCCCCCTGAATTAAACGATGGTGATCTGTCCACCACGTTAGAGAGTGTCGAACAATCGGTTTTAAATATATTAATTGAGATATCTTTGTGTAATCCTTGCACCATTGATTCAGCATACAGAGCTGAAGAGGTCGCATGTGAAAACGAGCAAAGGGGATCGCGTCCGATGCAGCAGTCATAAGACCTAGAATTTCCATGCATAAGGCTACCGAAGGGAAGGATTGTGACTGAAGGTTTCGACAAGCTGAAATCAATTTTAGACGTCTCTTGTCTGTTAAAGACAGAGTCATGGACACTGAATCTATCTGGAAACCCAGAAAGGTTACCCTTGTCTGAGGAATCAATGAACTTTTTGGTAAATTGATCCTCCAACCATGATCTTGAAGAAACAACACAAGTCGATTCGTATGAGATTCTGCTAAATGTAAAGACTGAGCAAGTACCAAGATATCGTCCAAATAAGGAAATACCACAATACCCTGTTCTCTGATTACAGACAGAAGGGCACCGAGAACCTTTGTAAAAATTCTTGGAGCTGTAGCTAGGCCAAACGGCAGAGCCACAAACTGGTAATGCTTGTCCAGAAAAGAGAATCTCAGGAACTGATAATGATCTGGATGAATCGGAATATGCAGATATGCATCCTGTAAATCTATTGTGGACATATAATGCCCTTGCTGAACAAAAGGCAAGATAGTCCTTACAGTTACCATCTTGAACGTTGGTATCCTTACATAACGATTCAATATTTTTAGATCCAGAACTGGTCTGAAGGAATTCTCCTTCTTTGGTACAATGAAGAGATTTGAATAAAACCCCATCCCCTGTTCCGGAACTGGAACTGGCATAATTACTCCAGCCAACTCTAGATCTGAAACACAATTCAGAAATGCTTGAGCTTTCACTGGATTTACTGGGACACGGGAAAGAAAAAATCTCTTTGCAGGAGGTCTCATCTTGAAACCAATTCTGTACACTTCTGAAACAATGTTCTGAATCCAAAGATTGTGAACAGAATTGATCCAAATTTCTTTGAAAAAACGTAACCTGCCCCCTACCAGCTGAGCTGGAATGAGGGCCGCACCTTCATGAGGACTTAGAAGCAGGCTTTGCCTTTCTAGCAGGCTTGGATTTATTCCAGACTGGAGATGGTTTCCAAACTGAAACTGCTCCTGAGGATGAAGGATTAGGCTTTTGTTCTTTGTTGAAACGAAAGGAACGAAAACGATTATTAGCCCTGTTTTTACCTTTAGATTTTTTATCCTGTGGTAAAAAAGTTCCTTTCCCACCAGTAACAGTTGAGATAATAGAATCCAACTGAGAACCAAATAATTTTTTTACCCTGGAAAGAAATGGAAAGTAGAGTTGATTTAGAAGCCATATCAGCATTCCAAGTCTTAAGCCATAAAGCTCTTCTAGCTAAAATAGCTAGAGACATAAACCTGACATCAACTCTGATAATATCAAAAATGGCATCACAGATAAAATTATTAGCATGCTGAAGAAGAAGAATAATATCATGAGAATCATGATGTGTTACTTGTTGCGCTAAAGTTTCCAACCAAAAAGTTGAAGCTGCAGCAACATCAGCCAAAGATATAGCAGGTCTAAGAAGATTACCTGAACACAGATAAGCTTTTCTTAGAAAGGATTCAATTTTCCTGTCTAAAGGATCCTTAAACGAAGTACCATCCGACGTAGGAATAGTAGTACGTTTAGCAAGGGTAGAAATAGCCCCATCAACTTTAGGGATTTTGTCCCAAAATTCTAATCTGTCAGACGGCACAGGATATAATTGCTTAAAACGTTTAGAAGGAGTAAATGAATTACCCAATTTATCCCATTCTTTGGAAATTACTGCAGAAATAGCATTAGGAACAGGAAAAACTTCTGGAATAACCACAGGAGATTTAAATACCTTATCCAAACGTTTAGAATTAGTATCAAGAGGACCAGAATCCTCTATTTCTAAAGCAATTAGTACTTCTTTAAGTAAAGAACGAATAAATTCCATTTTAAATAAATATGAAGATTTATCAGCATCAATCTCTGAGACAGAATCCTCTGAACCAGAAGAGTCATCAGAATCAGAATGATGATGTTCATTTAAAAATTCATCTGTAGTGAGAGAAGTTTTAAAAGATTTTTTACGTTTACTAGAAGGAGAAATAACAGACATAGCCTTCTTTATGGATTCAGAAACAAAATCTCTTATGTTATCAGGAACATTCTGCAGCTTAGATGTTGAAGGAACTGCAACAGACAATGGTACTTTACTAAAGGAAATATTATCTGCATTAACAAGTTTGTCATGACAATTAATACAAACAACAGCCGGAGGAATAGCTACCAAAAGTTTACAGCAGATACACTTAGCTTTGGTAGATCCAGCACTAGACAGCGATTTTCCTGTAGTATCTTCTGACTCAGATGCAACGTGAGAAATCTTGCAATATGTAAGAGAAAAAACAACATATAAAGCAAAATTGATCAAATTCCTTAAATGACAGTTTCAGGAATGGGAAAAAATGCCAAAGAACAAGCTTCTAGCAACCAGAAGCAATAAAAAATGAGACTTAAATAATGTGGAGACAAAAGCGACGCCCATATTTTTTAGCGCCAAATAAGACGCCCACATTATTTGGCGCCTAAATGCTTTTGGCGCCAAAAATGACGCCACATCCGGAACGCCGACACTTTTGGCGCAAAATAACGTCAAAAAATGACGCAACTTCCGGCGACACGTATGACGCCGGAAACGGAAAAGATTTTTTGCGCCAAAAAAGTCCGCGCCAAGAATGACACAATAAAATGAAGCATTTTCAGCCCCCGCGAGCCTAACAGCCCACAGGGAAAAAGAGTCAAATTTTTGAAGGTAAGAAAAAATGATTAATTCAAATGCATTATCCCAAATATGAAACTGACTGTCTGAAAAATAAGGAATGTTGAACATCCTGAGTCAAGGCAAATAAATGTTTGAATACATATATTTAGAACTTTATAAACAAAGTGCCCAACCATAGCTTAGAGTGTCACAGAAAATAAGATTTACTTACCCCAGGACACTCATCTACATGTTTGTAGAAAGCCAAACCAGTACTGAAACGAGAATCAGCAGAGGTAATGGTATATATAAGAGTATATCGTCGATCTGAAAAGGGAGGTAAGAGATGAATCTCTACGACCGATAACAGAGAACCTATGAAATAGACCCCGTAGAAGGAGATCACTGCATTCAAATAGGCAATACTCTCCTCACATCCCTCTGACATTCACTGCACGCTGAGAGGAAAACCGGGCTCCAACTTGCTGCGGAGCGCATATCAACGTAGAATCTAGCACAAACTTACTTCACCACCTCCATCTGAGGCAAAGTTTGTAAAACTGAATTGTGGGTGTGGTGAGGGGTGTATTTATAGGCATTTTGAGGTTTGGGAAACTTTGCCCCTCCTGGTAGGAATGTATATCCCATACGTCACTAGCTCATGGACTCTTGCTAATTACATGAAAGAAAAGGACCTTGCGATAGAAGGTCTGGTCTTAACGGAAGAGTCCACGGTTGGCAAATGGCCATCCGGACAAGATCCGCATACCAAAACCTGTGAGGCCATGCTGGAGCCACCAGCAGAATAAACGAACGTTCCTTTAGAATCTTGGAAAAAGAACTATAGGCGGAAAGATATAAGCAGGATGATACTTCCAAGGAAGTGACAATGCATCCACTGCTTCCGCCTGAGGATCCCTGGATCTGGACAGATACCTGGGAAGCTTCTTGTTTAGATGAGAAGCCATCAGATCTATTTCTGGAAGTCCCCATATTTGAACAATCTGAAGAAATACCTCTGGGTGAAGAAACCATTCGCCCGGATGTAGCGTTTGGTGACTGAGATAATCTGCTTCCCAATTGTCTATACCTGGGATATGAACCGCAGAAATTAGACAGGAGCTGGATTCCGCCCATACAAGTATTCGAGAGACTTCTTTCATAGCCAGAGGACTGTGAGTTCCTCCTTGATGATTGACATATGCCACGGTTGTGACATCGTCCGTCTAGAAACAAATGAACGACTCTCTCTTTAGAAGAGGCCACGACTGAAGAGCTCTGAAAATTGCACGGAGCTCCAAAAATGTTGATTGGTAATCTCGCCTCCTGAGATTCCCAAACCCCTTGTGCTGTCAGAAACCCCCATACAGCTCCCCAACCTGTCAGACTTGCATCTGTTGAGATCACAGTCTAGGTTGGAAGAACAAAAGAAGCCCCCTGAACTAAACGATGGTGGTCTGTCCACCACATCAGAGAGTGTCGAACAATCGGTTTTAAAGATATTAATTGAGATATCTTTGTATAATCCCTGCACCACTGGTTCAGCATACAGAGCTGAAGAGGTCGCATGTGAAAACGAGCAAAGGGGATCGCGTCCAATGCAGCAGTCATAAGACCTAGAATTTCCATGCATAAGGCTACCGAAGGGAAAGATTGAGACTGAAGGTTTCGATAAGCTGAAACCAATTTCAGACGCCTCTTGTCCGTCAGAGACAGAATCAAGAACACTGAATCTATCAGGAAACCTAAAAAGGTTACCCTTCTCTGAGGAATCAAACGAACTTTTTGGTAAATTGATCCTCCAACCATGTTCTTGAAGAAACAACACTTATAAAAGACTGGAAAGGTTCTTTCTAGAGAAAATGAGCAAAGGGAATTGAATCCAATGCTGTGGCCATAAGACCTAAAACTTCTATGCATATATAGCAACTGAAGGAAATAATAGAGACTAAAGGTACCGATAGACGGAACCCAATAACATTATCCCTTGTCTGATAGAGACAAGGACAGTGACACAAACTATCTGGAAACCTAAAAAAGGTGACCCTTGTGTGAGGAATCAAGAGCTTTTGAAAAGAAGATCCTCTAACTATGTCCTGAAGAGTAAGTGAATCATATGAGATTCCGCATCCTCAGAAAATAATCTGAATGAAAACAGAAAAATGAAAATATGCATTTATTGTATCTAATGAAAACAAATAATGCTATCAATGACCATAAAAAGGCAAAATAGTTTGAATAAAACTCCAAAACCCGGTTCCTCAAAAGGAACTGGAAGAAATACCCCAGAAGATTCCAGGTCTGAGCAGCGCTTGAACCCCATGGGTGCCCAGCCATGCTTCAACAGTACCCAAAATATATAGGACAGAAACACAGTTAAAGAAAGTGTTAGCCTTACTGGAATAAAATCAAAGAAATTTGGACAAAATAAATTTCAAAGAAGCCTTAACCTGCCCCTTACCAGCCAAGCTGGAATTAGGGAGCTGATTTCGAACTCCAATTATAGACATGTTACTTGGGAAAGAACTCAGGAATTCGTTCCTTAATAAGAACAACCAAACCAGTATAAGCTTAAAGTTTTAGTCTTAGAACTCAATCTTGAAGCCCAGAGTAACAGTTAAGAATTGAATCCAATTATAAAACAAATAATTGATTATCATAGAACAAAAGAAATATGGATTTTTTTTTATTTTATTTTTAAAAATCACAAAATTCTTCTAGCTAAAAAAGCTAAAGACATAGATTAACCCTCATTTGCGAAAATATTCAATAAAATGAAGACACAAATGAAATTATTAGCATGATAGTCCAGTTTAAAGGACCAGCCAATACAGTGGACTTGCATAATCAATAAATGCAAAACAACAAGACAAATGCAACAGCACCTAGTCTAGTAAATGTTGTCCCTTTAACAATGCTAAAATAAATCATAATCTGATACTTGATCTTAAAGTAAACAGAGAAAATGAAGCAATTGCAATATCCAAATAAATCACAGGACCAAGAAAAGTACCTGAAACTAAATAATTTTCCATAAATAAGATACAACTATCTAAAGGAAAATAAATACTATTTTGCTATAGAAACAATAGCATAATTAGTAGAATTAGAGATAGCCCCAATAAATTGGAGAACCCTCCAAATTGAGTTTAACTGCTGGCAAAGAATATAGTTTAAAACCTTTGAAGAAGGAATAAAAGAAAATTCTCAGCCTATTCCATTCCCTAGTATAGGGAATTGGAAAGAAAACCTCTGAAAACACGGAAGAAATAAATAGGCAGAAATAATGTCAGCTAGTCTTAAAGAACTAGTTACCTTAATATCCAAAATAATCAACACCTTTTCAACAAAGAACAAATGTACTTTAATAATAGAAAAATAATAAAAAAGTAGATTTGTTAGTGTCAATATCTGATGAAGAAAATTTCTGAAAGAGAAAAAAACATCATCAGAGAAGGATAAATCAGTATGTTGTTGGTCATTTGAAACTTCAATAATTAAAAAAGAAGTGAAAAAGACCTAAAAATTTTATTAGAAGGCACGAAGTCAGACAAAGCCTTTAACATAGAATCAGAAAAATATTTCTTATAAGTCTTCTAAATATTTCTTGTAAGAAAAGAAAATATATAAAGCATAAATACTAATGGATTCCGCATGTAAAAGTATAACATAATAACTTATTTCAAACCATAGCTAAAGATAAACATTTATAACATTTAAAATAAATGAACTGAAACTCAGTTAAGCGTTTTTCCAGAAGTGGCTTCTGATTCAGAGTCCATCTGAGACATCTTGCAATATGTAATAGAAAAAACAACATATAAAGCAAAATTGATCAAATTCCTTAAATGACAGTTTCAGGAATGGGAAAAAAATGCCAATGAACAAGCTTCTAGCAACCAGAAGCAATAAATAATGAGACTTAAATATTGTGGAGACAACAATGACGCTCGAATTTTTTAGCGCCAAAAAAGCCGCCCACATTATTTGGCGCCTAAATGCTTTTGGCGCCAAAAATGGCGCCACATCCGGTAACGCAGACATTTTTGGCGCAAAAACGTCAAAAAAATTACGCAACTTCCGGCGACACGTATGACGCCGGAAATGACAAGAAAATTTTTGCGCCAAGAAAGTCCGCGCCAAGAATGACGCAATAAAATGAAGCATTTTCAGCCCCCCGCGAGCCTAACAGCCCACAGGAAAAAGTGCCCAACCATAGCTTAGAGTGTCACAGAAAATAAGACTTACTTACCCCAGGACACTCATCTACATGTAGTAGAAAGCCAAACCAGTACTGAAACGAGAATCAGTAGAGGTAATGGTATATATAAGAGTATATTGTCGATCTGAAAAGGGAGGTAAGAGATGAATCTCTACGACCGATAACAGAGAACCTATGAAATAGACCCCGTAGAAGGAGATCATTGAATTCAAATAGGCAATACTCTCTTCACATCCCTCTGACATTCACTGCACGCTGAGAGGAAAACCGGGCTCCAACCTGCTGCGGAGCGCATATCAACGTAGAATCTAGCACAAACTTACTTCACCACCTCCACAGGAGGCAAAGTTTGTAAAAACTGATTTGTGGGTATGGTGAGGGGTGTATTTATAGGCATTTTGAGGTTTGGGAAACTTTGCCCCTCCTGGTAGGAATGTATATCCCATACGTCACTAGCTCATGGACTCTTGCTAATTACATGAAAGAAAGGATGATTTATCTCAGAGAAGGCTCTCTAAGAAGTGAGCTAAATTGTAAATCCTTAGTGCACCTGCGCTACTGGTGAGTAATTAAACCAAGGACCCAAAGGAAACAAAAATAAATTGAGTGCAGTTTAAGGAAAATACACTGTGTACAGCTCAGATGCAACTTCTGAGCACGGTAAGCTGACTGCACTAAATTTAAAGCATTGAAATTTTGTAGTGTGCCCAAAAGTACTAATAACTATTAACCTCTGTACGACATTGGTCGTTATGCCCTTAAGGACCAGCGATGTACCCTGTACTTCGCTGCAGTCCTGGGCTACTCTCTGCCGCGATCTCGCTCAAGAGAGCGAGATCGCACTATTTCTGCATGCACCACGAGTGGGGCACTGCAGAAATAGATGTGCAGAGTTGTCGATGCAGAGAGGGCCACTCTGTGGCCCTCTCTGCATCGGCCAGTGGTGGTGCTGATCGTTGGTGGGTGGGACCAATTGCAAGGAGGCGGGTGGGCGGCCCATCGCTGGCGAACTTCCATCCAGCCGTGTGGAAACACTCGCCGGTGCGAAATAGTGAGAGGGGGGAGGGTTAGAGAGCTCTTTTGGGGGGATCAGGGAGGTTGGGGGCTAAGGGGGGATCCTACACAGCAGAATGTATTTAAAAAAAATAAAAAATCCACTTGTATTCCTCTTGAACATTGTTCTCTAACCCTTTCCTAAATGGGACAAATTAGTTCTCATGTTTGATCCCAGCTACCGTGAAGGAACTTGAACCAGTTGGTAACGTATTGTTTACAATTTGTTTTACGTGGTTACTTATTATGGTTATTTATTTCATATCCTAAATGATTGTGTTTGCTGTGTCATGTTTGGACTTGCTTTTTGTTTTACAGATTACAGTTATACACCACTATAGCCCTCACATACTCTGTAACACATAGATTTGCATGTTTACATACAATGCCCCTACGTATACTCTTCCTATTAATTATTTTTCTTCAACAAATTGATAAGACCCTCATTATTGCTCACATTTTAACCTATGACTTTAAAAGAGGTCTCTCTATTACTAACCTATAGACTCCAAACTACGTTTCGCAACCAACATATAGATTAGGTGTCCTGTGTGAACAGATTCATCATATTAACTCCCCACACTTAGATGGGTAACACATTAACAAGGAATATTGAGTAATTCTGTCTCTAGTTATTTTATTTCTTCCTGTCCAGTTGCGGCAATGTATATCATGTTACAAGCCTATCTATGACTATATGGATTAATGCATATTGACCTGCAAGTCTCTCTAATGTTTTATTTTATGTTTTTGTATGCTTCGTAATTTATAATTCCTCTTACAGAGGTACCTACATATATGTGATGACAAACTGTTATATTTTATCTTCCATTATCTCTATCCCTAGTTAGCTCACTTATGTTCATTCATCCCAGGCGGAGATCCCTTCATCGCTCCCCAATTTTCTCGGCACTCCCCTATGTATTATATATTCTAGATCAACAGTAATCTCCACTTCTCCCCTCCTCACAATCCTGAGACTCCTTCTCTCCTTATAGTGACTGCACACTTCCCATCCCTCTTCTCTTCTTTTTCTTCTCTTTCATATTTTCTAGCCCATTAAAACGCTTGGTCCACCATCAACAAATAGTATTTAGTGTACCCCCAAGAGCACTACTCTTAACATTCTAATTGCTACTCCCTCCCCCCCCCTCATCCCCCTACACCCCCTTACCACATTCAAGCGGCTTTCGCCTGCTGAGCTCCCCCCCTTAATAGCCTTTTATTGACTATGCTCCACCACACTAGAGTTGATGTTGCCATCGTTCAGGAGACACATTGGTTATTAAATGCAGATTTCCCTAGATTGACTAAGAAGTTTCCAACTCTTATTTCTGCTCCTTACACTTCTAAATCCAGAGGAGTGGCGATCCTGATTAGCTCACTTCTCACTTATGAATCCATATATATATATATATATATATATATATATATATATATAGAACGAGACCCACAAGCCAGATTTATTATACATATGTAAATTGAATGATAAATTGGTCACTCTTGTCAATATATACGCACCTAATACAAAGCAAATTACATTTCTTAAGCAGCTACTGAATTCAGTGTCGGCGGTCAAACAAGGCGAGTTAATTCTGGGGGGAGACTTTAATTTAATATGCGACCCCATTCTGGACAGAATGGGCCCTAGAATTTCCTTATCGGAGAGAGCCACTCATCCCCTTTCAGAAATTATTTCGCCAGCATGATCTCTACGATGTCTGGAGAGCCTTTCATCCAACAGATAAAGAGTTTACGTTCTATTCCCTCCCACATAAATCCTACACTCGCATAGATTTCTTTTTTCTTAGCTGCCGTGCTTTGGAACAAGTAACTTATACTAGGATCTCTCCCATATCGTGGTCTGACCATGACTCTCTGCTGATAATCATAGGACCGAACCTAGCTAGACCCCACCCTCCCATGTGGCGCCTCAAAGACTTTCTAGTTACTCATCCCACACTCCAAATTGAAACTAGGGAGATTATTTCCGACTTCCTCGCAACCAATGATACAGCACAAGTCTCCATAGAGGTTCTCTGGGCTTCGCTTAAGGCCTTTCCTAGGGGGCATTTCATCGCTAAAGCTTCGCAACTCCAGAAAAGGCGAGGTGCGTCTTTAGCGTCACTTAATTGTCAACTAAGATCTCTCAGGAATCAGCTATCTACCTCTTATTCTGTAGCACTTAATGCCCAACTCACAGAAGTAATACAGCAAATTAGAACGATTGAATTTCAGAAAACCCAAACTAATCTAGATAAACTTAAGCAGATTTATTATCATAAGAGTAATAAGGCCTCTTCGCTCTTAGCCATGAAACTAAAATGTCGGACAGCGCAGGCTAAAGTAACCAGCATAAAAACACCAAACTCTACAGTGACCTCTCCAAGAGAGATTGGAGAGACCTTCCGGAGGTTCTACTCCAAATTATATAACTTAGAGACCAGTGAACCTCACCACTTGCTCCCACTAGATGAGATTTCCATGTTCTTAAGAACCCTGAACCTTCCTTCTCTACCACAGGAGATATGGCCGGACCTCTCCGCCTCAATTGCACTTGAAGAAGTGCACTTAAAGGGACAGTCTAGGCCAAAATAAACTTTCATGATTCAGATAGAGCATGTAATTTTAAACAATTTTCCAATTTACTTTAATTTTTCTTTGTTCTCTTGGTATTCTTAGTTGAAAGCTTAACCTAGGAGGTTCATATGCTAATTTCTTAGACCTTGAAGCCCACCTCTTTCAGATTGCATTTTAACAGTTTTTCACCACTAGAGGGTGTTAGTTCACATATTTCATATAGATAACACTGTGCTCGTGCACGTGAAGTTATCTGGGAGCAGGCACTGATTGGCTAGACTGCAAGTCTGTCAAAAGAACTGAAAAAAGGGGCAGTTTGCAGAGGCTTAGATACAAGATAATCACAGAGGTTAAAAGTATATTATTATAACTGTGTTGGTTATGCAAAACTGGGAAATGGGTAATAAAGGGATTATCTATCTTTTAAAACAATAAAAATTCTGGTGTAGACTGTCCCTTTAAGCATAAAAGATCTTAAAGTAACCAAATCTCCAGGCCCTGATGGCTTTACAGGGCAATTTTATAAAACCTTTGAGCCTATTCTCACCCCCATACTATGTAGGATGTTTAATGAGGTTAAAAGTAATGGAAGTTTTCGTGCAGAATTTTTGGAAGCCACTATCACCACCATCCTGAAACCCGGTAAAGACCCCTTAGATTGTGGTAGCTATCGCCCCATCTCCCTTCTCAATGTGGATACCAAGTTATACGCAAAGATTATATTTGTTTGTTTGTTTATTAAACCCGACTATCTAGGGTGATCCCGAGTCTTATTCATACAGACCAAGTGGGATTTGTCCCAGAGAGAGAGAGAGACCGGATGCCATGAGACGGGTCTTGGATATTCTGTTAGAGGCTACTAGGATGGAGGTACCACTGCTCGCTCTGTCTCTTGATGCCGAGAAGGCCTTTGACAGAGTGAGCTGGGAATATTTATGGGAGATCCTTCGAACGTTTGGGTTTCCGGACACCTTTATAACAGCTGTACAGGCCCTATACTCTGGCCCCTCAGCCAGAGTTAGGGGAGTGCATTTTCAATCCGCTTCTCTGGAGATCTCTAATGGAACCAGACAAGGGTGCCCTCTCTCACCACTCCTTTTCGCTCTCTCAATAGAGCCCTTAGCGCAAGCGGTTAGATTAGATCCAGCCATTTCAGGAGTTACCTTCGGGAAGTCCCACCACAAGATAGCTATGTGGATGACATTACACTCCTCTTAACTGATCCATCCAGTTCTATACAAGCAGTCTTTAAACTCCTCTCCCACTTTGGTACCCTTAGCTACTATAAGCTAAACGTCAATAAGACGGAGGCTCTCCCCGTGAATATCTCACCACCAGAACTGGCTGCCCTCCAGAAACAATTTAAATTTCAGTGGTCCACACATTCTATAAAACTCCTGGGCACCTATCTCAGCACGTCCATCTCCATAGTAGTTGCTAAAAATTTCTCAGATAGGCTCCCTGAGTGGCAGAGACTCCAGGATTCCTGGGAATTTTGGGAGATCTCCTGGACAGGCAGGATATCCGCTATCAAGATGTCTTTTATCCCTAAGATCCTTTACCTTTTTCGCGCTTTACCGATCAATATTCCTAGACCTATACTTAACAGATTACAAAGCCTAATTACCAACTATTTATGTAAGGGTAAAAAAACCTAGGACCTCTACATGTACTCTGCAGAGAGACGTCACTAGTGGAGGACTCAGCCTACCAAACATTCTGTACTATTACCAATCGGCGCAATTGTCACACTTAATGAGTTGGAGCGATACCACAAATCCCTCTTCTTGGAAGGAGGTGGAACAATCATTTCTCCCTAGGGGACTATTACTCAGTGATCTCCCTTGGATCCCCCCACACGGACAAGGATATCTCAAAATCACACACATTATAATAATAGACATGCTGCAGTTCTGGAATCAAATCAGACACCTCACTACTATCGCACCACATCCCTCCCCGCATCAGACTATTGCGGGTTCCCTCTTTTGCCTCCCAGACTCTCACATAATGACCTGGCGTGGCTTTGATGTTATTACTGTCTCGGATCTCTATGGTCACACAAGCATGCTGTCACACAGCAGAATCTGCACTGATGCGCAGATTCCTCCCACACTTAGGTTTGAAGCCTTTCGCCTCTGTTCCTTTCTCAAAGCATGGGGCTTTCCCAGAAGGGATCTTAGAGAGCCCACAATTTGGGAACGCAGATGGATATTGACTCCTCCACCAGGGAAAGCTATTTCGTTCCATTATGGTCTCCTCCTTGAATCTCATTCACTCCAAAAGATCTCACAGCACCTGTCTTGGGAGAGAGAGCTAATTTTTACTGCCGACACTGAAACGTGGTATAAAGAGATACTTTTTACCAAGCAGCTACTTCATTGTGCAACACTATGGGAGCTATATTACAAGATCTCAGTCAGATAGCACTTAGTCCCTCATACCCTACACAAGATTCACGTCAACCACCCTCCTACCTGCTGGAGAGGATGCGGCATGATAGGTACACAGAGCCATATCTGGTGGTATTGCCTCAAAATAGTACCAGTCTGGACGCAGCTCTTCCACATACTCAACTCCATACATTTCGCTTACACTCTTAGCCCACAGGCGTGCCTACTACATATAGGACTCCCAGTCATGCCTCAAGCCCACAAATCCCTTATTATTTACTTGCTCAAGTCTGCAAAACTCGAAATTGCTAAAGCATGGAAACAAAAATCACCTCCTACTATATCACAAATAATGGCCACTGCGCATTATATTCAGAAAATGGAATCATACTCCTATTCTGTCTTAGATAAGATGGACACATGTATAGTTATCTGGTCCCCTTGGCTAGAGAAGTTCCCTCATTGAAGGCCTGAACACTAACACTGTACTACTTGTTTTCCGCCCCTGACCTCTTCTCTTGTTATTTCTTTTTACCACGTCAGTTACGCCTTTCCCTTCCCCCCCTTTTTTTTTATCTCCTCCCTTGCCCCCCCTCTCTATTTATGCCAGTGCAGGTTTGCGAGACATTCACTAACTTGAGATTTTACATTCTATAAGATATAAAATGTAAAACGAGAACTGCCGAACCCATCTCACTGACCTTAGGAATACGACTATATTGTTGTTGGTTATAAAAATAAAGGCCTAGATTTAGAGTTCGGCGGTAGCCGTCAAAACCAGCGTTAGAGGCTCCTAACGCTGGTTTTGGCCGCCCGCTGGTATTTGGAGTCAGTGATTAAAGGGTCTAACGCTCACTTTACAGCCGCGACTTTTCCATACCGCAGATCCCCCTACGCCATTTGCGTAGCCTATCTTTTCAATGGGATCTTCCTAACGCCGGTATTTAGAGTCGTTTCTGCAGTGAGCGTTAGAGCTCTAACGACAAGATTCCAGCCGCCTGAAAATAGCAGGAGTTAAGAGCTTTCTGGCTAACGCCGGTTTATAAAGCTCTTAACTACTGTACCCTAAAGTACACTAACACCCATAAACTACCTATGTACCCCTAAACCGAGGTCCCCCCACATCGCCGCCACTCGATTAAAAATTTTAACCCCTAATCTGCCGACCGCCACCTACGTTATACTTATGTACCCCTAATCTGCTGCCCCTAACACCGCCGACCCCTGTATTATATCTATTAACCCCTAACTTGCCCCCCACAACGTCGCCGCAAGCTACTTAAAATAATTAACCCCTAATCTTCCGACCGCAAATCGCCGCCACCTACGTTATCCCTATGTACCCCTAATCTGCTACCCCTAACATCGCCGACCCCTATGTTATATTTATTAACCCCTAATCTGCCCCCCACAACGTCGCCGACACCTACCTACACTTATTAACCCCTAATCTGCCGAGCGGACCTGAGCGCTACTATAATAAAGTTATTAACCCCTAATCCGCCTCACTAACCCTATCATAAATAGTATTAACCCCTAATCTGCCCTCCCTAACATCGCCGACACCTACCTTCAATTATTAACCCCTAATCTGCCGACCGGAGCTCACCGCTATTCTAATAAATGTATTAACCCCTAAAGCTAAGTCTAACCCTAACACTAACACCCCCCTAAGTTAAATATAATTTTTATCTAACGAAATAAATTAACTCTTATTAAATAAATAATTCCTATTTAAAGCTAAATACTTACCTGTAAAATAAATCCTAATATAGCTACAATATAATTTATAATTATATTATAGCTATTTTAGGATTAATATTTATTTTACAGGCAACTTTGTAATTATTTTAACCAGGTACAATAGCTATTAAATAGTTAAGAACTATTTAATAGTTACCTAGTTAAAATAATAACAAATTTACCTGTAAAATAAATCCTAACCTAAGATATAATTAAACCTAACACTACCCTATCAATAAAATAATTAAATAAACTACCTACAATTACCTACAATTAACCTAACACTACACTATCAATAAATTAATTAAACACAATTGCTACAAATAAATACAATTAAATAAACTATCTAAAGTACAAAAAATAAAAAAGAACTAAGTTACAGAAAATAAAAAAATATTTACAAACATAAGAAAAATATTACAACAATTTTAAACTAATTACACCTACTCTAAGCCCCCTAATAAAATAACAAAGACCCCCAAAATAAAAAATTCCCTACCCTATTCTAAATTTAAAAAGTTACAAGCTCTTTTACCTTACCAGCCCTGAACAGGGCCCTTTGCGGGGCATGCCCCAAGAATTTCAGCTCTTTTGCCTGTAAAAAAAAACATACAATACCCCCCCCCCCAACATTACAACCCACCACCCACATACCCCTAATCTAACCCAAACCCCCCTTAAATAAACCTAACACTAAGCCCCTGATGATCTTCCTACCTTGTCTTCACCATGCCAGGTTCACCGATCCGTCCTGGCTCCAAGATCTTCATCCAACCCAAGCAGGGGCTAGACATCCACTGAAGAAGTCCAGAAGAGGGTCCAAAGTCTTCCTCCTATCCGGCAAGAAGAGGACATCCGGACCGGCAAACATCTTCTCCAAGCGGCATCTTCTATGTTCTTCCATCCGATGACGACCGGCTCCATCTTGAAGACCTCCAGCGCGGATCCATCCTCTTCTTCCGACGACTAGACGACGAATGACGGTT
Source organism: Bombina bombina (assembly GCF_027579735.1). NCBI lineage: Eukaryota > Metazoa > Chordata > Amphibia > Anura > Bombinatoridae > Bombina > Bombina bombina. Next base: position 719,157,879 of record NC_069501.1, on the reverse strand, counting down.
CCTTTAAGGGACGTCATCCAAGATGGCGTCCCTCGAATTCCGATTGGCTGATAGGATTCTATCAGCCAATCGGAATTAAGGTAGGAATTTTCTGATTGGCTGATGGAATCAGCCAATCAGAATCAAGTTCAATCCGATTGGCTGATCCAATCAGCCAATCAGATTGAGCTCGCATTCTATTGGCTGTTCCGATCAGCCAATAGAATGCGAGCTCAATCTGATTGGCTGATTGGATCAGCCAATCGGATTGATCTTGATTCTGATTGGCTGATTCCATCAGCCAATCAGAAAATTCCTACCTTAATTCCGATTGGCTGATAGAATCCTATCAGCCAATCGGAATTCGAGGGACGCCATCTTGGATGACGTCCCTTAAAGGAACCGTCATTCGTCGTCTAGTCGTCGGAAGAAGAGGATGGATCCGCGCTGGAGGTCTTCAAGATGGAGCCGGTCGTCATCGGATGGAAGAACATAGAAGATGCCGCTTGGAGAAGATGTTTGCCGGTCCGGATGTCCTCTTCTTGCCGGATAGGAGGAAGACTTTGGACCCTCTTCTGGACTTCTTCAGTGGATGTCTAGCCCCTGCTTGGGTTGGATGAAGATCTTGGAGCCAGGACGGATCGGTGAACCTGGCATGGTGAAGACAAGGTAGGAAGATCATCAGGGGCTTAGTGTTAGGTTTATTTAAGGGGGGTTTGGGTTAGATTAGGGGTATGTGGGTGGTGGGTTGTAATGTTGGGGGGGGGTATTGTATGTTTTTTTTTACAGGCAAAAGAGCTGAAATTCTTGGGGCATGCCACGCAAAGGGCCCTGTTCAGGGCTGGTAAGGTAAAAGAGCTTGTAACTTTTTAAATTTAGAATAGGGTAGGGAATTTTTTATTTTGGGGGTCTTTGTTATTTTATTAGGGGGCTTAGAGTAGGTGTAATTAGTTTAAAATTGTTGTAATATTTTTCTTATGTTTGTAAATATTTTTTTATTTTCTGTAACTTAGTTCTTTTTTATTTTTTGTACTTTAGATAGTTTATTTAATTGTATTTATTTGTAGCAATTGTGTTTAATTAATTTATTGATAGTGTAGTGTTAGGTTAATTGTAGGTAATTGTAGGTAGTTTATTTAATTATTTTATTGATAGGGTAGTGTTAGGTTTAATTATATCTTAGGTTAGGATTTATTTTACAGGTAAATTTGTAATTATTTTAACTAGGTAACTATTAAATAGTTCTTAACTATTTAATAGCTATTGTACCTGGTTAAAATAAATACAAAGTTACCTGTAAAATAAATATTAATCCTAAAATAGCTATAATATAAATGTAATTTATATTGTAGCTATATTAGGATTTATTTTACAGGTAAGTATTTAGCTTTAAATAGGAATCATTTATTTAATAAGAGTTAATTTATTTCGTTAGATAAAAATTATATTTAACTTAGGGGGGTGTTAGTGTTAGGGTTAGACTTAGCTTTAGGGGTTAATACATTTATTAGAATAGCGGTGAGCTCCGGTCGGCAGATTAGGGGTTAATAATTGAAGGTAGGTGTCGGCGATGTTAGGGAGGGCAGATTAGGGGTTAATACTATTTATGATAGGGTTAGTGAGGCGGATTAGGGGTTAATAACTTTATTATAGTAGCGCTCAGGTCCGGTCGGCAGATTAGGGGTTAATAAGTGTAGGTAGGTGTCGGCGACGTTGTGGGGGGCAGATTAGGGGTTAATAAATATAACATAGGGGTCGGCGATGTTAGGGCAGCAGATTAGGGGTACATAAGGATAACGTAGGTGGCGGCGGTTTACGGAGCGGCAGATTAGGGGTTAAAAGTGTAATGCAGGGGTCAGCGATAGCGGGGGCGGCAGAATAGGGGTTAATAAGTGTAATGCTAGGGGTGTTTAGACTCGGGGTACATGTTAGAGTGTTAGGTGCAGACGTAGGAAGTGTTTCCCCATAGGAAACAATGGGGCTGCGTTAGGAGCTGAACGCTGCTTTTTTGCAGGTGTTAGGTTTTTTTTCAGCTCAAACAGCCCCATTGTTTCCTATGGGAGAATCGTGCACGAGCACGTTTTTGAGGCCGGCCGCGTCCGTAAGCAACTCTGGTATCGAGAGTTGCATTTGCGGTAAAAATGCTCTACGCTCCTTTTTTGGAGCCTAACGCAGCATTTGTTTGAACTCTCGATACCAGAGTTAAATTTATGGTGCGGCCAGAAAAAAACCCGCGGAGCGTTAACAGCCCTTTTACCGCCGAACTCCAAATCTAGCCGAAAGTGTTTTCGATGCAACTGACATTGAGATGCTCAATACCTGTTTTTACTCTTACCAATGCTTTAATTATTTATTTATCACTTAGTTCTTTAACCCTGGCATAAGCTTGTCGACCATTGTAACTCTACGGTCGCATATTTATTTGATGATCCCTGTGCGGATACATTTGATGGTTATGTTTATGAATATTTGTCATTTGTTTCTGTTCTATTAATAAAAAGAACTTTTAAAAAAAATAAATAGAAAAAGCATTTTATTTTAGTACTGGCAGACTTTCTGCTAGTACTTAAGATGGAGGGGACAATTGTGGGGTGGGGGGAGGGAAGAGAGCTGTTTGGGAGGGAGCAGGGGGTGGGATGTGTCAGGTGGGAGGCTGATCTCTACACTAAAACTAAAAACATAATTTATGTAAGAACTTACCTAATAAATTCATTTCTTTCATAGTGGCAAGAGTCCATGAGCTAGTGACGTATGGGATATACATTCCTACCAGGAGGGGGCAAAGTTTCCCAAACCTCAAAATGCCTATAAATACACCTCCCACCACACTCATACCTTAGTTAACGTATAGCCAAGTAGTGAGGTGTAAAAAGGAGTAAAAAAGCATACAAAAAGAGGAACTGGAAAAAATAATGTGCTTTATTACAAAAAAAATCATAACCACCAAAAAATAGGGTGGGTCTCATGGACTCTTGCCACTATGAAATAAATTAATTTATCAGGTAAGTTCTTACATAAATGATGTTTTCTTTCATGTAAGTGGCAAGAGTTCATGAGCTTATGATGTATGGGATATAATACCCAAGATGTGGAAATCTACAGAGTCACTAGAGAGGGAGGGATAAAATAAAAACAGCTATTTCCGCTAAAAAAGTAAATCCAAATAATAATAAAGTTTTCTTAAAAAATTTCAAAAACTCAAATCATAGGCAACATAATCAAACTGATACAGCTGCCTGAAGAACTTTTCAACCAAAGACTGCTTCTGAAGAAGCAAATACATCAAAATGGTAAAATTTAGTAAATTTATACAAAGAAAACCAAGTTGCTGCTTTGCAAATCTGATCATCTGAAGCTTCATTCTTGAAAGCCCAAGAAGTGGCAACTGATATAGTAGAATGAGCTGTAATTCTCTGAGGAGACTGCCCCGCCTCCAAATAGACTTTGTGAATCAAAAGTTTTTATCAAGATGCCAAAGAAATGGCAGAGGCTTTCTGACCTTTCCTGGAACCAGAGAAAACAACAAATACACTAGAAGTCTTTCTGAAATCCTTAGTAGCCTCAACATAGTATTTCAAAGCTCTTACCACATCCAAAAAATGTAGAGATCTCTCAAGAGAATTCTTAGGATTAGGACACAAGGAAGGAACAACAATTTTCCTACTAATGTTGTTAGAATTCACAACTTTAGGCTAAAATTTAAACTAAGTTCGTAAAACAGCTTTATCTTGTTGGAAAATCAGATAAGGAGACTCACAGGAGAGAGCAGACAACTCAGAAACTCTCCTAGCAGAAGAGATAGCCAAAATAAATAACACTTTCCAAGAAAGTAGTTTAATATCCAAAGAATGCATAGGCTCATAAGGAGGAGCCTGCAAAATCCTTAAAACCAAATTGAGGCTCCAAGGAGGAGAAATAGACTTAAAAACATGTTTGATACGAACCAAAGCCTGAACAGAACAGTGAATATCAGGAAGTTTAGCAATCTTTCTATGAAATAAAACAGAAAGAGCAGAAATATGTCTCTTCAAAGTATTTGCAGACAACCACTTGAAAAAAATGTAAAATCCTAGGAATTCTAAAAGAATGCCAAGAAAAATAATGAGAGGAGCACCATGAAATATAGGTTTTCCAAACCCGATAATAAATCTTCCTCTAAACAGACTTACGAGCCTGTAACATAGTGTTAATCACTGAGTCAGAGAAACCTCTATGACTAAGAACTAAGCGTTCAATTTCCATACCTTCAAATTTAGAGATTTGAGACCTGATGGAAAAACGGCCCTTGAGACAGGAGGTCTGGCCTTAAAGGAAGTGGCCAAGGTTGGCAACTGGACATCCAGACAAGATCCGCATAACAAAACCTGTGAGGCCATGCTGGTGCTATCAGAAACACATGAGATTGTTCCATTATGATCTTGAAGATCACCCTTGGAAGAAGAACTAGAGGCGGAAAAATGTAAGTATGTTGGTAAAACTAAGGAACTGCTAAAGCATCCATCATCTTTGCCTGAGGATCCTTGGATCTGGAAAGATATCTGGGAAGTTTCTTGTTCAAACGGGAGGTCATCAGATCTATTTCTGGAAGACCCCACATCTGCACAATCTGATGAAACACATCTGGATGGAGAGACCACTCCCCCGGATGCAAAGTCTGATGACTGAGATAATCCGCTTCCCAATTGTCTACACCTGGAATATGAATCGCAGAAATTAGACAAGAGTTGGACTCCGCTCAAGAAATTATCCGAGATACTTCTTTCATTGCAAAAGAGCTGTGAGTCCCTCCCTGATGATTGACTTATGCCACTGTTGTGATATTGTCTGTTATAAACGAATGAAAGAGTTCTAAAATATTGATTGGTAACCTTGCCTCTTGAGGTTTCCAAACCCCTTGTGCTGTCAGAGACCCCCAGACAGCTCTCCAACCTGTAAGACTTGCATCCATTGAGATCATAGTCCAGGAAGGATGAACAAAGGAGGCCCCTTGAACAATATGGTGATGGTCCAACCACCAAGACAGAGAGAGTTAAATGTTGGGATTTAAGTATATCAATTGTGATATCTGAGTATAATCCCAGCACCATTGATTTAGCATTCAAAGCTGCAGAGGTCTCATATGAAAATGAGCAAAGGGGATCGCGTCTGATGCTGCAGTCATAAGACCTAAAATTTCCATGCACATAGCCACTGAAGGGAATGATCGAGACTGAAGGTTTAGACAAGCTAAAACCAATTTCATTCGCCTCTTGTCTGTTAAAGACAGAGTCATGGACACTGAATCTATCTGGAAACCTAAAAAGGTTACCCTTGTTTGAGGAATCAAGAAACTCTTTTGTAAATTGATCCTCCAACCATGCCTTTGAAGAAACCACACTAGTTGTTTTGTGTGAGATTCTGCTAAACGAAAAGACTGAGCTAGTACCAAGATATTGTCCCAATAAGGAAACACCGCAATACCCTGCTCTCTGATTACAGATAGAAGGGCACCAAGAACCTTTGAAAAGATTATGGGAGCTGTCGCTAGGCCAAATGGAAGAGCGAAAAATTGGTAATGCTTGTCTAGAAAAGAGAGTCTCAGAAACCGATAGTGGTCTGGATGACTTGGAATATGAAGATAAGCATCCTGTAAATCTATTGTGGACATAAAATGCCCTTGCTGAACAAAAGGCAGAATAGTCCTTATAATCACCATCTTGAAAATTGGGACTCTAACAAAACGATTTAAAAACGTCAGATCCAGAACTGGTCTGAAAGAATTCTCTTTCTTTGGGACAATGAATAGATTTGAATAGAACCCCAAACCCTGTTCCTGGAGAGGAACTGGTACAATCACCCCGGAAAGCTCTAGATCTGAAACAAATTTCAGAAAATCCTGAGCCTTCACAGTATTTGTTGGTACATGTGAAAGAAAGAATCTTCCCACGGGAGGTCTTATTCTGAAACCTATTCGATACCCTTGAGACACAATATTCTGAATCCACTGATTCTGAACAGAACTTGTCCAAATTTACTGAAATAATTTCAATCTGCCCCCCACAAGATGAACTGGATTGAGGGCCGTACCTTCATGCAGTCTTGGGGGCTGGATTTGTTTTTTTATAAGGCTTGGTCTTATTCCAATTTGAAGATGGTCTCCAATTGGAACCAGAGGCCTTAGCGGAAGGAGTGTTTTTTTGTTCTTGATTCTGGCAAAAGGAACGAAAATGATTAGGAGCCTTAAATTTACCCTTAGACTTTTTATCTTGGGGGAGAAAAACTCCCTTCCCCCCAGTGATAGTGGAAATAAGAGAATCCAATTACGAACTAAATAAATTCTTATCCTGGAAAGATAGAGATAGTAATCTAGATTTAGACACCATAGCATTCCAAGATTTAAGTTATAAAGCTCTTCTAGCTAAAATAGCTAAACACATAGATTTAACATTGATCTTAATAATGTCAAATATAGCACCACAAATTAAATAATTAGCATGTTGAAGCAGAAGAACAATGCTAGACAAATCAGAATCTTCTACCTGATGAGCTAAACTGTCCAACCAAAAAGTTGAAGCAGCAGCCACATCAGTGATAAAAATGGCAGGTCTAAGAATATAACCAGAATGTAAATAAGCTTTTCTGAGATAAGATTCAATCTTCCTGTCTAAAGGATCCTTAAAAACATAATTTATGTAAGAACTTACCTGATAAATTCATTTCTTTCATATTGGCAAGAGTCCATGAGCTAGTGACATATGGGATATACAATCCTACCAGGAGGGGCAAAGTTTCCCAAACCTCAAAATGCCTATAAATACACCCCTCACCACACCCACAATTCAGTTTAACTAATAGCCAAGCAGTGGGGTGATAAAGAAAGGAGTAGAAAGCATCAACAAAGGAAATTTGGAAATAATTGTGCTTTATACAAAAAATCATAACCACCATAAAAAAGGGTGGGCCTCATGGACTCTTGCCAATATGAAAGAAATGAATTTATCAGGTAAGTTCTTACATAAATTATGTTTTCTTTCATGTAATTGGCAAGAGTCCATGAGCTAGTGACATATGGGATATCAATACCCAAGATGTGGAGTCTTCCACTCAAGAGTCACTAGAGAGGGAGGGACTAAAACAAAAACAGCCATATTCCGCTGAAAAAATAATCCACAACCCAAAAATAAGTTTATTTTCACTTTTGAAAGAAAAAAACTTAAATCAAAAAGCAGAAGAATCAAACTGAAACAGCTGCCTGAAGAACTTTTCTACCAAAAACTGCTTCCGAAGAAGCAAATACATCAAAATGGTAGAATTTAGTAAATGTATGCAAAGAGGACCAAGTGGCTGCTTTGCAAATCTGATCGACTGAAGCTTCATTCTTAAAAGCCCATGAAGTAGAGACTGATCTAGTAGAATGAGCTGTAATTCTCTGAGGCGGGGTTTGACCCGACTCCAAATAAGCTTGATGAATCAAAAGTTTCAACCAAGAAGCCAAGGAAACAGCAGAAGCTTTCTGACCTTTCCTAGGACCATAAAATAAAACAAATAGACTAGAAGTCTTCCTGAAATTTTTAGTAGCTTCCACATAATATTTCAAAGCTCTTACCACATCCAAAGAATGTAAGGATCTCTCCAAAGAATTCTTAGGATTGGGACATAAAGAAGGGACAACAATTTCTCTACTAATGTTGTTAGAATTCACAACCTTAGGTAAAAATTGAAAAGAAGTCCACAAAACTGCCTTATCCTGATGAAAAATCAGAAAAGGAGACTCACAAGAAAGAGCAGATAGCTCAGAAAGTCTTCTAGCAGAAGAGATAGCCAAAAGGAACAACACTTTCCAAGAAAGTAGTTTAATGTCCAAAGAATGCATAGGTTCAAATGGAGGAGCCTGTAAAGCCCTCAGAACCAAATTAAGACTCCAAGGAGGAGAAATTGACTTAATGACAGGCTTAATACGAACTAAAGCCTGTACAAAACAGTGTATATCAGGAAGTATAGCAATTTTTCTGTGAAATAAAACAGAAAGAGCGGAGATTTGTCCTTTCAAGGAACTTGCAGACAAACCCTTATCCAGACCATACTGAAGAAACTGCAAAATTCTAGGAATTCTAAAAGAATCCCAGGAGAATTTATGAGAAGAACACCATGAAATGTAAGCCTTCCAAACTCTATAATAAATCTTCATAGAGACAGATTTACGAGCTTGTAACATAGTATTAATCACTGAATCAGAGAAACCTCTATGACTTAGAACTAAGCGTTCAATTTCCATACCTTCAAATTTAATGATTTGAGATCCTGATGGAAAAACGGACCTTGAGATAGTAGGTCCGGCCGTAACGGAAGTGGCCAAGGTGGGCAACTGGACAACCGAACCAGATCCGCATACCAAAACCTGTGTGGCCACGCTGGAGCCACCAGCAACACAAAAGACTGTTCCATGATGATTTTGGAAATCACTCTTGGAAGAAGAACTGGAGGCAGGAAGATGTAAGCAGATTGATAACACCAAGGAAGTGTCAGCGCATCCACTGCTTCCGCCTGAACATCCCTGGACCTGGACAGGTATCTGGGAAGTTTCTTGTTTAGATGAGAGGCCATGAGATCTATCTCTGGAAGCCCCCACATCTGAACAATCTGAGAAAACACATCTGGATGGAGAGACCACTCCCCTGGATGTAAAGTCTGGCGGCTGAGATAATCCGCCTCCCAATTGTCTACACCTGGGATATGCACCGCAGAGATTAGACAGGAGCTGCATTCCGCCCAAGCAAGTATCCGAGATACTTCTTTCATAGCTTGGGGACTGTGAGTCCCACCCTGATGATTGACATAAGCCACAGTTGTGATATTGTCTGTCTGAAAACAAATGAACGGTTCTCTCTTTAGTAGAGGCCAGAACTGAAGAGCCCTGAGAATTGCACGGAGTTCTAAAATATTTATTGGTAATCTCGCCTCTTGAGATTTCCAAACCCCTTGTGCTGTCAGAGACCCCCAAACGGCTCCCCAACCTGAAAGACTCGCATCTGTTGTGATCACAGTCCAGGTTGGGCGAACAAAAACATAATTTATGTAAGAACTTACCTGATAAATTCATTTCTTTCATATTAACAAGAGTCCATGAGCTAGTGACGTATGGGATATACATTCCTACCAGGAGGGGCAAAGTTTCCCAAACCTTAAAATGCCTATAAATACACCCCTCACCACACCCACAAATCAGTTTAACGAATAGCCAAGAAGTGGGGTGATAAGAAAAAAGTGCGAAGCATATAAAATAAGGAATTGGAATAATTGTGCTTTATACAAAAAAATCATAACCACCACAAAAAAGGGTGGGCCTCATGGACTCTTGTTAATATGAAAGAAATGAATTTATCAGGTAAGTTCTTACATAAATTATGTTTTCTTTCATGTAATTAACAAGAGTCCATGAGCTAGTGACGTATGGGATAATGACTACCCAAGATGTGGATCTTTCCACACAAGAGTCACTAGAGAGGGAGGGATAAAATAAAGACAGCCAATTCCTGCTGAAAATAATCCACACCCAAATAAAAGTTTAACAAAAAACATAAGCAGAAGATTCAAACTGAAACCGCTGCCTGAAGAACTTTTCTACCAAAAACTGCTTCAGAAGAAGAAAATACATCAAAATGGTAGAATTTAGTAAAAGTATGCAAAGAGGACCAAGTTGCTGCTTTGCAGATCTGGTCAACCGAAGCTTCATTCCTAAACGCCCAGGAAGTAGAAACTGACCTAGTAGAATGAGCTGAAATTCTTTGAGGCGGAATTTTACCCGACTCAACATAGGCAAGATGAATTAAAGATTTCAACCAAGATGCCAAAGAAATGGCAGAAGCTTTCTGGCCTTTCCTAGAACCGGAAAAGATAACAAATAGACTAGAAGTCTTACGGAAAGATTTCGTAGCTTCAACATAATATTTCAAAGCTCTAACAACATCCAAAGAATGCAATGATTTCTCCTTAGAATTCTTAGGATTAGGACATAATGAAGGAACCACAATTTCTCTACTAATGTTGTTGGAATTCACAACTTTAGGTAAAAATTCAAAAGAAGTTCGCAACACCGCCTTATCCTGATGAAAAATCAGAAAAGGAGACTCACACGAAAGAGCAGATAATTCAGAAACTCTTCTAGCAGAAGAGATGGCCAAAAGGAACAAAACTTTCCAAGAAAGTAATTTAATGTCCAATGAATGCATAGGTTCAAACGGAGGAGCTTGAAGAGCTCCCAAAACCAAATTCAAACTCCATGGAGGAGAAATTGACTTAATGACAGGTTTTATACGAACCAAAGCTTGTACAAAACAATGAATATCAGGAAGAATAGCAATCTTTCTGTGAAAAAGAACAGAAAGAGCAGAGATTTGTCCTTTCAAAGAACTTGCGGACAAACCCTTATCCAAACCATCCTGAAGAAATTGTAAAATTCTCGGTATTCTAAAAGAATGCCAAGAAAAATGATGAGAAAGACACCATGAAATATAAGTCTTCCAGACTCTATAATATATCTCTCTAGATACAGATTTACGAGCCTGTAACATAGTATTAATCACGGAGTCAGAGAAACCTCTATGACCAAGAATCAAGCGTTCAATCTCCATACCTTTAAATTTAAGGATTTCAGATCCGGATGGAAAAAAGGACCTTGTGACAGAAGGTCTGGTCTTAACGGAAGAGTCCAAGGCTGGCAAGATGCCATCCGGACAAGATCCGCATACCAAAACCTGTGAGGCCATGCCGGAGCTATTAGCAGAACAAACGAGCATTCCCTCAGAATCTTGGAGATTACTCTTGGAAGAAGAACTAGAGGCGGAAAGATATAGGCAGGATGATACTTCCAAGGAAGTGATAATGCATCCACTGCCTCCGCCTGAGGATCCCGGGATCTGGACAGATACCTGGGAAGTTTCTTGTTTAGATGAGAGGCCATCAGATCTATCTCTGGGAGCCCCCACATTTGAACAATCTGAAGAAATACCTCTGGGTGAAGAGACCATTCGCCCGGATGCAACGTTTGGCGACTGAGATAATCCGCTTCCCAATTGTCTACACCTGGGATATGAACCGCAGAGATTAGACAGGAGCTGGATTCCGCCCAAACCAAAATTCGAGATACTTCTTTCATAGCCAGAGGACTGTGAGTCCCTCCTTGATGATTGATGTATGCCACAGTTGTGACATTGTCTGTCTGAAAACAAATGAACGATTCTCTCTTCAGAAGAGGCCAAAACTGAAGAGCTCTGAAAACTGCACAGAGTTCCAAGATATTGATCGGTAATCTCACCTCCTGAGATTCCCAAACTCCTTGTGCCGTCAGAGATCCCCACACAGCTCCCCAACCTGTGAGACTTGCATCTGTTGAAATTATAGTCCAGGTCGGAAGAACAAAAGAAGCCCCCTGAATTAAACGATGGTGATCTGTCCACCACGTTAGAGAGTGCCGAACAATCGGTTTTAAAGATATTAATTGATATATCTTCGTGTAATCCCTGCACCATTGGTTCAGCATACAGAGCTGAAGAGGTCGCATGTGAAAACGAGCAAAGGGGATCGCGTCCGATGCAGCAGTCATAAGACCTAGAATTTCCATGCATAAGGCTACCGAAGGGAATGATTGAGACTGAAGGTTTCGACAGGCTGTAATCAATTTTAGACGTCTCTTGTCTGTTAAAGACAAAGTCATGGACACTGAATCTATCTGGAAACCCAGAAAGGTTACCCTTGTTTGAGGAATCAAAGAACTTTTTGGTAAATTGATCCTCCAACCATGATCTTGAAGAAACAACACAAGTCGATTCGTATGAGACTCTGCTAAATGTAAAGACGGAGCAAGTACCAAGATATCGTCCAAATAAGGAAATACCACAATACCCTGTTCTCTGATTACAGACAGAAGGGCACCGAGAATCTTTGTAAAAATTCTTGGAGCTGTAGCAAGGCCAAACGGTAGAGCCACAAATTGGTAATGCTTGTCTAGAAAAGAGAATCTCAGGAACTGATAATGATCTGGATGAATCGGAATATGCAGATATGCATCCTGTAAATCTATTGTGGACATATAATTCCCTTGCTGAACAAAAGGCAATATAGTCCTTACAGTTACCATCTTGAACGTTGGTATCCTTACATAACGATTCAATAATTTTAGATCCAGAACTGGTCTGAAGGAATTCTCCTTCTTTGGTACAATGAAGAGATTTGAATAAAACCCCATCCCCTGTTCCGGAACTGGAACTGGCATAATTACTCCAGCCAACTCTAGATCTGAAACACAATTCAGAAATGCTTGAGCTTTCACTGGATTTACTGGGACATGGGAAAGAAAAAATCTCTTTGCAGGAGGTCTCATCTTGAAACCAATTCTGTACCCTTCTGAAACAATGTTCTGAATCCAAAGATTGTGAACAGAACTGATCCAAATTTCTTTGAAAAAACGTAACCTGCCCCCTACCAGCTGAACTGGAATGAGGGCCGTACCTTCATGTGAACTTAGAAGCAGGCTTTGCCTTTCTAGCAGGCTTGGATTTATTCCAGACTGGAGATGGTTTCCAAACTGAAACTGCTCCTGAGGACGAAGGATCAGGCTTTTGTTCTTTGTTGAAACGAAAGGAACGAAAACGATTGTTAGCCCTGTTTTTACCTTTAGACTTTTTATCCTGTGGTAAAAAAGTTCCTTTCCCACCAGTAACAGTTGAAATAATAGAATCCAACTGAGAACCAAATAATTTGTTTCCCTGGAAAGAAATGGAAAGTAGAGTTGATTTAGAAGCCATATCAGCATTCCAAGTCTTAAGCCATAAAGCTCTTCTGGCTAAAATAGCCAGAGACATAAATCTAACATCAACTCTAATAATATCAAAAATGGCATCACAGATGAAATTATTAGCATGCTGGAGAAGAATAATAATATCATGAGAATCACGATTTGTTACTTGTTGCGCTAGAGTTTCCAACCAAAAAGTTGAAGCTGCAGCAACATCAGCCAATGATATAGCAGGTCTAAGAAGATTACCTGAACATAGATAAGCTTTTCTTAGAAAAGATTCAATTTTTCTATCTAAAGGATCCTTAAACGAGGTACCATCTGATGTAGGAATGGTAGTACGTTTAGCAAGGGTAGAAATAGCCCCATCAACTTTAGGGATTTTGTCCCAAAATTCTAATCTGTCAGGCGGAACAGGATATAATTGCTTAAAACGTTTAGAAGGAGTAAATGAATTACCCAATCTATCCCATTCCTTAGCAATTACTGCAGAAATAGCATTAGGAACAGGAAAGACTTCTGGAATAACCGCAGGAGCTTTAAAAACCTTATCCAAACGTATAGAATTAGTATCAAGAGGACTAGAATCCTCTATTTCTAAAGCAATTAGTACTTCTTTAAGTAAAGAGCGAATAAATTCCATCTTAAATAAATATGAAGATTTATCAGCATCAATCTCTGAGACAGAATCCTCTGAACCAGAAGAGTCCAAAGAATCAGAATGATGGTGTTCATTTAAAAATTCATCTGTAGAGAGAGAAGATTTAAAAGACTTTTTACGTTTACTAGAAGGAGAAATAACAGACAAAGCCTTCTTTATGGATTCAGAAACAAAATCTCTTATGTTATCAGGAACATTCTGCACCTTAGATGTTGAGGGAACTGCAACAGACAATGGTACATCACTAAAGGAAATATTATCTGCATTAACAAGTTTGTCATGACATTTAATACAAACAACAGCTGGAGGAATAGCTACCAAAAGTTTACAGCAGATACACTTAGCTTTGGTAGATCCAGCAGGCAGAGGTTTTCCTGTAGTATCTTCTGACTCAGATGCAACGTGAGACATCTTGCAATATGTAAGAGAAAAAACAACATATAAAGCAAAATAGATCAAATTCCTTATAAGACAGTTTCAGGAATGGGAAAAAATGCCAAACATCAAGCTTCTAGCAACCAGAAGCAAATGAAAAATGATTCTGAAATAATGTGGAGACAAAAGCGACGCCCATATTTTTTGGCGCCAAATAAGACGCCCACATTATTTGGCGCCTAAATGCTTTTGGCGCCAAAAATGACGCCACATCCGGAACGCCGACATTTTTGGCGCAAAATAACGTCAAAAAAATGACGCAACTTCCGGCGACACGTATGACGCCGGAAACGGAAATGAATTTTTGCGCCAAAAAAATCCGCGCCAAGAATGACGCAATAAAATGAAGCATTTTCAGCCCCCGCGAGCCTAACAGCCCACAGGGAAAAGTCAAATTTTTGAGGTAAGAAAAATATGATAATTAAAGCATAATCCCAAATATGAAACTGACTGTCTGGAAATAAGGAAAGTTGAACATTCTGAGTCAAGGCAAATAAATGTTTGAATACATATATTTAGAACTTTATAAATAAAGTGCCCAACCATAGCTTAGAGTGTCACAGAAAATAAGACTTACTTACCCCAGGACACTCATCTACATGTTTGTAGAAAGCCAAACCAGTACTGAAACGAGAATCAGTAGAGGAAATGGTAAATATAAGAGTATATCGTCGATCTGAAAAGGGAGGTAAGAGATGAATCTCTACGACCGATAACAGAGAACCTTATGAAATAGACCCCGTAGAAGGAGATCACTGCATTCAATAGGCAATACTCTCCTCACATCCCTCTGACATTCACTGCACGCTGAGAGGAAAACCGGGCTCCAACTTGCTGCGGAGCGCATATCAACGTAGAATCTAGCACAAACTTACTTCACCACCTCCCTTGGAGGCAAAGTTTGTAAAACTGATTTGTGGGTGTGGTGAGGGGTGTATTTATAGGCATTTTAAGGTTTGGGAAACTTTGCCCCTCCTGGTAGGAATGTATATCCCATACGTCACTAGCTCATGGACTCTTGTTAATTACATGAAAGAAAGAAGCCCCTTGAACCAAACGATGGTGATCTATCCACCATGTCAGAGAGTGTCGTACATTGGGATTCAAGGATATTAATTGTGATATCTTTGTATAATCCCTGCACCATTGATTCAGCATACAAAGCTGTAGAGGTCTCATGTGAAAACGAGCAAAGGGGATTGCGTCCGATGCTGCAGTCATGAGACCTAAAACTTCCATGCACATAGCCACTGAAGGGAATGACTGAGACTGAAGGTGCCGGCAGGCTGCAACCAATTTTAAACGTCTCTTGTCTGTTAGAGACAGAGTCATGGACACTGAATCTATCTGGAAACCTAAAAAGGTGACCCTTGTCTGAGGAATCAAGAAACTTTTTGGTAAATTGATCCTCCAACCATGTTTCCGAAGAAACAACACTAGTTGATTCGTGTGAGATTCTGCAGTATGTAAAGACTGAGCTAGTACCAAGATATCGTCCAAATAAGGAAACACCACAATACCCTGTTCTCTGATTACAGATAGTAGGGCACCCAGAACCTTTGAAAAGATTCTTGGAGCTGTTGCTAGGCCAAATGGAAGAGCAACAAATTGGTAATGCTTGTCTAGAAAAGAGAATCTCAGAAACTGATAGTGTTCTGGATGAATTGGAATATGAAGGTATGCATCCTGCAAGTCTATTGTGGACATATAATGTCCTTGCTGAACAAAAGGCAGAATAGTCCTTATAGTCACCATCTTGAAAGTTGGTACTCTTACATAACGATTCAAAATTTTCAGATCCAGAACTGGTCTGAACAAATTTTCTTTCTTTGGTACAATGAATAGGTTTGAATAAAACCCCAAACTTTGTTCCTGAAGAGGAACTGGCATGACTACCCCTGAAGACTCCAGGTCTGAAACACACTTCAGAAAAGCCTGAGCTTTTACTGGATTTACAGGAATGTGTGAGAGAAAAAATCTTCTCACAGGAGGTCTTACTTTGAATCCTATTCGATACCCTTGAGAGACAATGCTCTGAATCCAATGATTTTGGACAGATTTTATCCAAAAATCCTTGAAAAACCTTAATCTGCCCCCTACCAGCTGAGCTGGAATGAGAGCCGCACCTTCATGCGGACTTAGGGGCAGACTTTGGTTTCCTAAATGGCTTGGATTTATTCCAATTTGAGGAAGGCTTCCAACTGGAAGCAGATTCCTTGGGAGGAGGCTTGAGTTTTTGTTCCTTATTCTGACGAAAGGAACGAAAACGGTTAGAAGCCTTAGATTTACCCTTAGGTTTTTTATCCTGAGGCAAAAAAACTCCTTTTCCTCCAGTGATAGTTGAAATAATAGAATCCAACTGAGAACCAAACAAATTATTACCTTGGAAAGAAAGAGATAGTAATCTAGATTTAGATGTCAAATCAGCATTCCAAGATTTAAGCCACAAAGCTCTTCTAGCTAATACAGCTAAAGACATGGATCTAACATCAATTTTGATAATATCAAAAATGGCATCACAAATAAAATGATTAGCATGTTGCAGTAAGCGAACAATGCTAGATATGTCAGAATCCAATTCATGTTGCGCTAAATTTTCCAACCAGAAAGTTGATGCAGCCGCAACATCACCCAAAGAAATAGCAGGTCTGAGAAGATGACCTGAATATAAATAGGCCTTCCATAGATAAGATTCAAGCTTCCTATATAAAGGATCCTTAAAGGAAGTGCTGTCTTCCATAGGAATAGTGGTACGTTTAGCAAGAGTAGAAATAGCCCCATCAACTTTGGGGATCTTTTCCCAAAACTCTATTTTGCTGGTAAAGGATACAATCTCTTAAACCTTGAAGAAGGAATAAAGGAAGTACCTGGCTTATTCCATTCCCTAGAAATCATATCAGAAATAGCCTCAGGAATGGGAAAAACACCTGGAGAAACCACAGGAGGTTTAAAAACAGCATTTAAACGTTTATTAGACTGAACGTCAATAGGACTGGTTACCTCAATATCCAAAGTAATTAACACTTCTTTTAATAAAGAACGCATATACTCTATTTTAAATAAATAAGTAGATTTGTCAGTGTCAATATCTGAGGAAGGATTTTCTGTTTCAGATAGATCCTCAGCAGAAGAGGATGAATTTTTATGTTGTTGGTCATTTGAAATTTCATCAGCTAAATGAGAAGTTTTAAAAGACCTTTTACGTTTATTAGAAGGTGGAAATGCAGACAAAGCCTTCATAATAGATTCAGAAACAAATTCTTTAAAATTTACAGGTATATCATGCACATTAGAAGTTGAAGGAACTGCAACTGGCAATGTACTATTACTGATAGAAACATTATCTGCATGTAAAAGTTTATCATGAAAACTATTACAAATGACATTCGGTGGAATAATTTCTACAATTTTGCAACAAATGCACTTAGCTTTGGTAGAACCGATGTCAGGCAGCAATGTTCCAGCAGAAACTTCAGAGACAGGATCGGATTGGGACATCTTGCTCAATGTAAAAGAAAAAACAACATATAAAGCAAAATTATCTATTTCCTTAAATGCCAGTTTCAGGAATGGGAAAAAACATAATTTATGTAAGAACTTACCTGATAAATTCATTTCTTTCATATTAGCAAGAGTCCATGAGCTAGTGACGTTTGGGATATACATTCCTACCAGGAGGGGCAAAGTTTCCCAAACCTTAAAATGCCTATAAATACACCCCTCACCACACCCACAAATCAGTTTAACGAATAGCCAAGAAGTGGGGTGATAAGAAAAAAGTGCGAAAGCATAAAAAATAAGGAATTGGAATAATTGTGCTTTATACAAAAAAATCATAACCACCACAAAAAAGGGTGGGCCTCATGGACTCTTGCTAATATGAAAGAAATGAATTTATCAGGTAAGTTCTTACATAAATTATGTTTTCTTTCATGTAATTAGCAAGAGTCCATGAGCTAGTGACGTATGGGATAATGACTACCCAAGATGTGGATCTTTCCACGCAAGAGTCACTAGAGAGGGAGGGATAAAATAAAGACAGCCAATTCCTGCTGAAAATAATCCACACCCAAAATAAAGTTTAATAAAAACATAAGCAGAAGATTCAAACTGAAACCGCTGCCTGAAGTACTTTTCTACCAAAAACTGCTTCAGAAGAAGAAAACACATCAAAATGGTAGAATTTAGTTAAAGTATGCAAAGAGGACCAAGTTGCTGCTTTGCAAATCTGATCAACCGAGGCTTCATTCCTAAACGCCCAGGAAGTAGAAACTGACCTAGTAGAATGAGCTGTAATCCTATGAGGCGGAGTTTTATCCGACTCGACATAGGCATGATGAATTAAAGATTTCAACCAAGATGCCAAAGAAATGGCAGAAGCTTTCTGACCTTTTCTAGAACCGGAAAAGATGACAAATAGACTAGAAGTCTTTCAGAAAGACTGAGTAGCTTCAACATAATATTTCAAAGCTGTAACAACATCCAAAGAATGCAATGATTTCTCCTTAGAATTCTTAGGATTAGGACATAATGAAATATAAGTCTTCCAGGCTCTATAATATATCTCTCTAGATACAGATTTACGAGCCTGTAACATAGTATTAATCACAGAGTCAGAGAAACCTCTTTGACCAAGAATCAAGCGTTCAATCTCCATACCTTTAAATTTAAGGATTTGAGATCCTGATGGAAAAAAAGGACCTTGCGACAGAAGGTCTGGTCTTAACGGAAGAGTCCACGGTTGGCAAGAGGCCATCCGAACAAGATCCGTATACCAAAACCTGTGAGGCCATGCTGGAGCTACCAGCAGAACAAACGAGCATTCCTTCAGAATCTTGGAGATTACTCTTGGAAGAAGAACTAGAGGCGGAAAGATATAGGCAGGATGATACTTCCAAGGAAGAGATAATGCATTCACTGCCTCCGCCTGAGGATCCCGGGATCTGAACAGATACCTGGGAAGTTTCTTATTTAGATGAGAAGCCATCAGATCTATTTCTGGAAGTTCCCACATTTGAACAATCTGAAGAAATACCTCTGGGTGAAGAGACCATTCGCCCGGATGTAACGTTTTGGCGACTGAGATAATCCGCTTCCCAATTGTCTATACCTGGGAAATGAACCGCAGAGATTAGACAGGAGCTGGATTCCGCCCAAACCAGAATTCGAGATACTTCTTTCATAGCCAGAGGACTGTGAGTCCCTCCTTGATGATTGATGTATGCCACAGTTGTGACATTGTCTGTCTGAAAACAAATGAACGACTCTCTCTTCAGAAGAGGCCAAGACTGAAGAGGTCTGAAATTGCACGGAGTTCCAAAATATTGATCGGTAATCTCACCTCCTGAGATTCCCAAACCCCTTGTGCTGTCAGAGACCCCCACACAGCTCCCCAACCTGTAAGACTTGCATCTGTTAAAATTACAGTCCAGGTCGGAAGAACAAAGAAGCCCCCTGAACTAAACGATGGTGATCTGTCCACCACGTCAGAGAGTGTCGTACAATCGGTTTTAAAGATATTAATTGAGATATCTTTGTGTAATCCCAGCACCATTGGTTCAGCATACAGAGCTGGAGAGGTCGCATGTGAAAATGAGCAAAGGAGATCGCGTCCGATGCAGCAGTCATAAGACCTAAAATTTCCATGCATAAGGCAACCAAAGGGAATGATTGTGACTGAAGGTTTTGACAAGCTGATATCAATGTTAGACGTCTCTTGTCCGGAAAAGACAGAGTCATGGACACTGAATCTATCTGGAAACCTAAAGAGGTTACCCTTGTCTGAGGAATCAATGAACTTTTTGGTAAATTGATCCTTCAACCATGATCTTGAAGAAACAACACAAGTCGATTCGTATGAGATTCTGCTAAATGTGAAGACTGAGCAAGTACCAAGATATCGTCCAAATAAGGAAATACCAATACCCTGTTCTCTGAATACAGACAGAAGGGCACCGAGAACCTTTGTAAAAATTCTTGGAGCTGATGCTAGGTCAAACGGTAGAGCCACAAACTGGTAATGCTTGTCTAGAAAAGAAAATCTCAGAAACTAAAAGTGATCTGGATGAATCGGAATATGCAGATATGCATCCTGTAAATCTAATGCAGACATATAATGCCCTTGCTGAACAAAATGCAGGATAGTCCTTACAGTTACCATCTTTAATGTTGGTATCCTTACATAACGATTCAATATTGACAGATCCGGAACTGGTCTGAAGGATTTGACCTTCTTTGGTACAATAAAGAGATTGAATAAAACCCCAGCCCCTGTTCCAGAACTGGAACTGGCAAAATTACTCCAGCCAACTCTAGATCTGAAACAAAAAGAGTGTCCACAGCACCAAATAAATGAAAAGAGGTTTATTCTGGTACAAACATTAAAACATGCAACGTTTCGGGATCCATTCCCTTAATCATGTATAGATACAACAGGTGTGTGCACAAGCTTTATAGGGAAACACATTAACCCTTTAATGACATTTAAGCATTACTTGTATTATAGCATCACCTAGTGGAGAATGAAAATCATTACATTTTATTAATTACAACTATTTATTTTGATGCTTTTAACTTTTATAAAGACAAAACTGAGTGCACTTAACCCATTGATTGTATTAAAAACAATACTTACATAGAACAGATGCCACAATTTACAGGAACACAGAAAAATCAAGTTCCCTATTTAAACCTAGGGGAACCATTGAATTTAACCTATGTGTTCCTGTAAATTGTGGCATCTGTTCTATGTAAGTATTGTTTTTAATACAATCAATGGGTTAAGTGCACTCAGTTTTGTCTTTATAAAAGTTAAAAGCATCAAAATAAATAGTTGTAATTAATAAAATGTAATGATTTTCATTCTCCACTAGGTGATGCTATAATACAAGTAATGCTTAAATGTCATTAAAGGGTTAATGTGTTTCCCTATAAAGCTTGTGCACACACCTGTTGTATCTATGCATGATTAAGGGAATGGATCCCGAAATGTTGCATGTTTTAATGTTTGTACCAGAATAAACCTCTTTTCATTTATTTGGTGCTGTGGACACTCTTTTTGTTGGAATACTGAGAGGAAGGCAGTCTCCTCTACCCCACCGGTCACCACTAACCCTGAGTTGAAAAAGGGAATTTGGGAACTTAAGGTGCTGTTTGTGCATTGTTTTGTGCTATTTTAGATCTGAAACACATTTCAGAAATGCTTGAGCCTTTGCTGGGTTTACTGGGACACTGGAAAGAAAAAAATCTCTTTGCAGGAGGCCTTAACTTGAAGCCAATTCTGTACCCTTCTGAAACAATGTTCTGAAAAACAGAGATTGTGAACGGAATTGATCCAAATTTCCTTGAAAAAAACGTAATCTGCCCCGTACCAGCTGAGCTGGAATGAGGGCCGCACCTTCATGTGGACTTAGGAGCTGGCTTGGGTTTCTATAAGGCTTGGATATATTCCAAACTGGAGAAGGTTTCCAAACTGATACCGCTCCTGAGGATGAAGGATCAGGCTTTTGTTCCTTGTTGTGATGAAAGGAACGAAAACGATTATTAGACCTAAATTCACCTTTAGATTTTTTATCCCGTGGTAAAAAAGTTCCCTTCCCTCCAGTAACAGTTGAGATAAAAGAATCCAACTGAGAACCGAATAATTTATTACCCTGGAAAGAAAGGGATAGCAAAGATGACTTAGAAGACATATCAGCATTCCAAGTTTAATCCATAAAGCTCTTCTAGCTAAAATAGCTAGAGACATATACCTGACATCAACTCTAATGATATCAAAGATGGCATCACAAATAAAATAATTAGCATGTTATAGAAATGCAAATGATAATTATGATCTGTTATTTGCGCTAAAGCTTCTAACCAAAAAAGTTGAAGCTGCAGCAACATCCGCTAAGGATATAGCAGGAGTAGAGACAGCCCCATCAATCTTAGGGATTTTGTCCTAAAACTCTAATCTGTCAGATGGCACAGGAAATAATTGCTTAAAACGTTTTTAGAAGGAGTAAATGAATTACCCAAAATATTCCATTCCCTGGAAATTACTTCAGAAATAGCACTAGGGACAGGAAACACTTCTGGAATAACTACAGGAGATTTAGAAACCTTATTTAAACGTTTAGATTTAGTATCAAGAGGACCAGAATCCTCAATTTCTAATGCAATTAATACTTCTTTAAGCAAAGAACGAATAATTCCATCTTGAACAAATACGAAGATTTATCAGCATCAACCTCTGAGACAGAAACCTCTGAACCAGAAGAACCATTATCAGTATCAGAATGATGATGTTCATTTAAAAATTCATCTGAAAAAAGAGAAGTTTTAAAAGACTTTTATGTATACTAGAAGGAGAAATAACAGACATAGCCTTCTTAATGGATTTAGAAACAAAATCTCTTATGTTATCAGGAACACTCTGAGTATTAGATGTTGACGAAACAGCAACAGGTAATGTAACAGTACTAAAGGAAATTTTATCTGCATTAACAAGTTTGTCATGACATTCAATACAAACAACAGCTGGAGGAACAGATACCAAAAGTGATACACTTAGCTTTGGTAGCTCCAGCACCGGGCAGCGATTTTCCTGAAGTATCTTCTGACTCAGTTGCAACGTGGAACATCTTGCAATATGTAATAGAAAAAAACAACATATAAAGCAAAATAGATCAAATTCCTTAAATGACAGTTTCAGGAATGGGAAAAAAATGCCAGTAAACAAGCTTCTAGCAACCAGAAGCAATAAATAATGAGACTTAAATAATGTGGAGACAAAAGTGACGCCCATATTTTTTTAGCGCCAAATAAGACGCCCACATTATTTGGCGCCTAAATGCTTTTGGCGCCAAAAATGACGCCACATCCGGAACGCCGACACTTTTGACGCAAAAAAAACGTCAAAAATGACGCAACTTCCGGCGACACGTATGACGCCGGAAACAGAAAACAATTTTTGCGCCAAAAAAGTCCGCGCCAAGAATGACGCAATAAAATGAAGCATTTTCAGCCCCCGCGAGCCTAACAGCCCACAGGAAAAAAGTCAAATTTTTTAAGGTAAGAAAAAATGATTGATTCAAATGCATTATCCCAAATATGAAACTGACTGTCTGAAAATAAGGAATGTTGAACATCCTGAGTCAAGGCAAATAAATGTTTGAATACATATATTTAGAACTTTATAAAAAAGTGCCCAACCATAGCTTAGAGTGTCACAGAAAATAAGACTTACTTACCCCAGGACACTCATCTACATATAGCAGATAGCCAAACCAGTACTGAAACGAGAATCAGTAGAGGTAATGGTATATAAGAGTATATCGTCGATCTGAAAAGGGAGGTAAGAGATGAATCTCTACGACCGATAACAGAGAACCTATGAAATAAACCCCGTAGAAGGAGATCATTGCATTCAAATAGGTAATACTCTCCTCACATCCCTCTGACATTCACTGCACGCTGAGAGGAAAACCGGGCTCCAACCTGCTGCGGAGCGCATATCAACGTAGAATCTAGCACAAACTTACTTCACCACCTCCATAGGAGGCAAAGTTTGTAAAACTGATTTGTGGGTGTGGTGAGGGGTGTATTTATAGGCATTTTAAGGTTTGGGAAACTTTGCCCCTCCTGGTAGGAATGTATATCCCAAACGTCACTAGCTCATGGACTCTTGCTAATTACATGAAAGAAAATGCAAAAGCATAGGCCTCTTGATAGAGAAAAAAGCAGGAGGCAAACATGAATGGGGTATTGAAATAATGATAAAAATTTGGCGCCAAGTATGACACACAACGTAATGTAAACTTTTTTGGCGCCAAAAAATGACCGTAAATGACACACTTGCGTCACTAATGACGCCGCCGTGTGAAAGGTCTCGACGTCACGTATGACGCCGGAAATGACTAAGTTGCGTCAAAAACGTAATTTCCTGCGCCAAAAAGTTTGCGCCAAAAATGACGCAATAAAGTCTAACATTTGACGCACCCGCGGGCCTAATACCCGCAAATGCAAATGTAGTCAAAATTGAAAAAGACTAAACCCCAGGTAAGAAACAAATTTCTTAAAGTGTTTATATTCCCAAATATGAAACTGACAGTCTGCAGAAGGAAATACATGAACCTGACTCATGGCAAATATAAGTACAATACATATATTTAGAACTTTATATAATTTGCATAAAGTGCCAAACCAAAGCTGAGAGTGTCTTAAGTAATAAAAACATACTTACCAAAAGACACCCATCCACATATAGCAGATAGCCAAACCAGTACTAAAACAGTTCTTTAGTAGAATGGTAAATTTGAGAGTATATCGTCGATCTGAAAAGGGAGGTAAGAGATGAATCTCTACGACCGATAACAGAGAACCCATGAAAAAAAACCCCGTTAGGGAAATCATCGTATTCAATAGGTGATACTCCCTTCACGTCCCGCTGACATTCGCTGTACTCTGAGAGGAATCGGGCTTCAACAATGCTGAGAAGCGCATATCAACGTAGAAATCTTAGCACAAACTTACTTCACCACCTCCATAGGAGGCAAAGTTTGTAAAACTGAATTGTGGGTGTGGTGAGGGGTGTATTTATAGGCATTTTGAGGTTTGGGAAACTTTGCCCCTCCTGCTAGGATTGTATATCCCATATGTCACTAGCTCATGGACTCTTGCCGATTACATGAAAGAAGAAGTATTATCTTCCATAGGGATAGTAGTAGTTTGGCAAGAGTGGAAATAGCCCGATCAACTTTAGGGACTTTTCCCCAAAACTCCAAATTAGCCACAGGTAAAGGATACGACTTCTTAAACCTAGAAGAAGGATTAAGAGAAGAACCAGGCTTGGACCATTCCTTAGTAATCATATCAGAAACAGCATCTGGAATAGGAAAAACCTCAGGAGCAACCTTTGGAGGTTTGAAAAAAAGAATTTAAATGTTTACTGGCTTTGTTATCAAGAGGACTAGACTCTTCAAAACCCAAAGTAACCAACACTTCCTTCAATAAAGAACGAATATAATCAATCTTAAACAGATAGGAAGATTTGTCAATTTCAGAGTCTGATTCAGGATCCTCTGAACCAGAGAGATCATCATCAGCAGAGGATACTTCAGTATGTTGTCGGTCAGTACAAATTTCATCAGAATTATGAGAAGTTTTAAAAGACCTTTTACGTTTATTTGAAGGCAAAATAGCAGACATACGGCTAGATTTAGAGTTTTGTCGGTAACGACCCGAAAAACTAACGCCCGCGTTTGTCTGGCCGCACCATAAAAATAACTCTGGTATCGAGAGTCCACATAAAGGCTGCGTTAGGCTCCAAAAAAGGAGCGTAGAGCATTTTTAACGCAGCTTCAACTCTCGATACCAGAGTTGCTTACGGACGCGGCCAGCCTCAAAAACGTGCTCGTGCACGATTCTCCCATAGGAAACAATGGGGCTGTTTGAGCTGAAAAAAAACCTAACACCTGCAAAAAAGCCGCGTTCAGCTCCTAACGCAGCCCCATTGTTTGCTATGGGGAAACACTTCCTACGTCTGCACCTAACACTCTAACATGTACCCCGAGTCTAAACACCCCTAACCTTACACTTATTAAGCCCTAATCTGCCGCCCCCGCTATCGCTGACCCCTGCATATTATTTTTAACCCCTAATCTTCCGCTCCGTAAACCGCCGCTACTTACATTATCCTTATGTACCCCTAATCTGCTGCCCCTAACACCGCCGACCCCTATATTATATTTATTAACCCCTAATCTGCCCCCCACAACGTCGCCTCCACCTGCCTACACTTATTAACCCCTAATCTGCCGACCGGACCGCACCGCTATTATAATAAAGTTATTAACCCCTAATCCGCCTCACTAACCCTATCATAAATAGTATTAACCCCTAATCTGCCCTCCCTAACATTGCCGACACCTAACTTCAAACATTATCCCCTAATCTGCCGACCGAATCTCGCCGCTATTCTTATAAATGTATTAACCCCTAAAGCTAAGTCTAACCCTAATACTAACACCCCCCTAAGTTACATATAATTTAAATCTAACGAAATTAATTAACTCTTATTAAATAAATTATTCCTATTTAAAGCTAAATACTTACCTGTAAAATAAATCCTAATATAGCTACAATATAAATTATAATTATATTATAGCTATTTTAGGATTTATATTTATTTTACAGGTAACTTTGTATTTATTTTAACCAGGTACAATAGCTATTAAATAGTTAAGAACTATTTAATAGCTAAAATAGTTAAAATAATTACAAATTTACCTGTAAAAGAAATCCTAACCTAAGTTACAAATAAACCTAACACTAGACTATCAATAAATTAATTAAATAAACTACCTACAATTACCTACAATTAACCTAACACTACACTATCAATAAATTAATTAAATACAATTGCTACAAATAAATACAATTAAATAAACTAGCTAAAGTACAAAAAATAAAAAAGAACTAAGTTACAAAAAATAAAAAAATATTTACAAACATAAGAAAAATATTACAACAATTTTAAACTAATTACACCTACTCTAAGCCCCCTAATAAAATAACAAAGCCCCCCAAAATAAAAAAATGCCCTACCCTATTCTAAATTACTACAGTTCAAAGCTCTTTTACCTTACCAGCCCTGAACAGGGCCCTTTGCGGGGCATGCCCCAAGAAGTTCAGCTCTTTTGCCTGTAAAAAAAAACATACAATACCCAAGCCCCCCAACATTACAACCCACCACCCACATACCCCTAATCTAACCCAAACCCCCCTTAAATAAACCTAACACTAAGCCCCTGAAGATCATCCTACCTTGTCTTCACCATACCAGGTTCACCGATCGGTCCAGAAGAGCTCCTCCGATGTCCTGATCCAAGCCCAAGCGGGGGGCTGAAGAGGTCCATGATCCGGCTGAAGTCTTCATCCAAGCGGGGCAGAAGAGTTCTTCCATCCGATTGAAGTCTTCATCCAAGCGGCATCCATCCGGAGCGAAGCGGCAGCATCCTGAAGACCTCCACCGCGGAACATCCATCCTGGCCGACGACTGAACGTCGAATGACGGTTCCTTTAAATGACATCATCCAAGATGGCGTCCCTCGAATTCCGATTGGCTGATAGGATTCTATCAGCCAATCGGAATTAAGGTAGGAATATTCTGATTGGCTGATGGAATCAGCCAATCAGAATCAAGTTCAATCCGATTGGCTGATCCAATCAGATTGAGCTTGCATTCTATTGGCTGTTCCGATCAGCCAATAGAATGCAAGCTCAATCTGATTGGCTGATTGGATCAGCCAATCGGATTGAACTTGATTCTGATTGGCTGATTCCATCAGCCAATCAGAATATTCCTACCTTAATTCCGATTGGCTGATAGAATCCTATCAGCCAATCGGAATTCGAGGGACGCCATCTTGGATGACGTCCCTTAAAGGAACCGTCATTCTGCAGTTGGACGTCGCCGGAAGAAGATGGGTCCGCGGTGGAGGTCTTCAGGATGGAGCCGGTCGTCATCGGATGAAGATAGAAGATGCTGCTTGGATCAAGATGGTTGCCGGTCCGGATCGCCTCTTCTTCCCGGATAGGATGAAGACTTTGGAGCCTCTTCTGGACCTCTTCAGGCACCGGATGATGGATCGCCAACCCCCGCTTGGGTTGGATGAAGATTTTGGAGCCAGGACGGATCGGTGATACCTGGTGAGGTGAAGACAAGGTAGGATGGTCTTCAGGGGCTTAGTGTTAGGTTTATTTAAGGGGGGTTTGGGTTAGATTAGGGGTATGTGGGTGGTGGGTTGTAATGTTGGGGGGGGGTATTGTATGTTTTTTTTTTACAGGCAAAAGAGCTGAACTTCTTGGGGCATGCCCCGCAAAGGGCCCTGTTCAGGGCTGGTAAGGTAAAAGAGCTTTTAACTTTAGTAATTTAGAATAGGGTAGGGCATTTTTTATTTTGGGGGGCTTTGTTGTTTTATTAGGGGGCTTAGAGTAGGTGTAATTAGTTTAAAATTGTTGTAATATTTTTCTTATGTTTGTAGATATTTTTTTATTTTTTGTAACTTAGTTATTTTTTATTTTTTGTACTTTAGCAAGTTTATTTAATTGTATTTATTTGTAGGAATTGTATTTAATTAATTTATTGATAGTGTAGTGTTAGGTTAATTGTAGGTAATTGTAGGTAGTTTATTTAATTAATTTATTGATAGTATAGTGTTAGTTTTAATTGTAACTTAGTTTAGGATTTCTTTTACAGGTAAATTTGTAATTATTTTAACTATTTTAGCTATTAAATAGTTCTTAACTATTTAATAGCTATTGTACCTGGTTAAAATAAATACAAAGTTACCTGTAAAATAAATATAAATCCTAAAATAGCTATAATATAATTATAATTTATATTGTAGCTATATTAGGATTTATTTTACAGGTAAGTATTTAGCTTTAAATAGGAATAATTTATTTAATAAGAGTTAATTTATTTCGTTAGATTTAAATTATATTTAACTTAGGGGGGTGTTAGTGTTAGGGTTAGACTTAGCTTTAGGGGTTAATACATTTATTAGAATAGCGGTGAGCTCCGGTCGGCAGATTAGGGGTTAATAATTGAAGTTAGGTGTCGGCGATGTTAGGGAGGGCAGATTAGGGGTTAATACTATTTATGATAGGGTTAGTGAGGCGGATTAGGGGTTAATAACTTTATTATAGTAGCGCTCAGGTCCGCTCGGCAGATTAGGGGTTAATAAGTGTAGGTAGGTGGAGGCGACGTTGTGGGGGGCAGATTAGGGGTTAATAAATATAATACAGGGGTCGGCGGTGTTAGGGGCAGCAGATTAGGGGTACATAAGGATAACGTAGGTGGCGGTCGGCAGATTAGGGGTTAAAAAAATTTAATCGAGTTGCGGCGATGTGGGGGGACCTCGGTTTAGGGGTACATAGGTAGTTTATGGGTGTTAGTGTACTTTAGAGTACAGTAGTTAAGAGCTTTATGAACCGGCGTTAGCCCAGAAAGCTCTTAACTACTGACTTTTTTCTGCGGCTGGAGTTTTGTCGTTAGATGTCTAACGCTCACTTCAGAAACGACTCTAAATACCGGAGTTAGAAAGATCCCATTGAAAAGATAGGATACGCAATTGACGTAAGGGGATCTGCGGTATGGAAAAGTCGCGGCTGAAAAGTGAGCGTTAGACCCTATTTTGAGTGACTCTAAATACCGGCGGTAGCCTAAAACCAGCGTTAGGAGCCTCTAACGCTGGTTTTCACGGCTACCGCCAAACTCCAAATCTAGGTCATAGCCTTTTCTATAGCTGCAGCAATATCAGGTACATTAGATGTTGAAGGAACAACAGATCATGCATTTGTACTAATAAAAACATTATCCTCATTCAACAGCTTGTCATGACAAATGCCACATAATTGAGCTGAAGAAATAACTAGCTAATTTACAACAGACACACTTAACTTTGGTAGAACTGTGTTCAGCAGCATGGTTTCTACAGCGACATCAGAGGCAGGATCAGACTGAGACATCTTGCAAAATGTAAAAAGAAACAAACAACATTTAAACAAAATATCCAATTTCCTCATATAGCAGTTTCAGGAATGGGAAAAAATGCTTATGCTAAAGTAAGATGCAGGAAAATAAGCATCATAGCTCTTAAAAATATAAAGAGAACCAGAAGCATTAAAGGAAGAAGAGTTATATACAAAATAAATTTGGTGCCAAATATGATGCATGACACAAAAGTAAGTGAAAAATGTTTTGGCGCCAAAGCTAACACCAGGAAATGAAGCAACTCGTGTCATAACAAGCGCGACTTCGTGCCAAAAGAACTAACGTCTACAAAGACGCAGGAATTGACGAAACTTGCGTCACTATAGATGCAACTTCGTGCCCAAAAACTTTTCGTGCTAAGAATGACGCCATAAAAAAAGCATTTTGCGTCCTCGCGAGCCTGGTTTGCCTGAAATTTGTTTTTTTAAAAACAAAGTCAAATTGAAAGAAATGGAATCCCAGGTAAGAAAAAAGTTAAAATAATCTTTCCAAACATAATTTCCATGCTGAAACTGATAGTCTGCAAAAAAACATAATTTATGTAAGAACTTACCTGATAAATTCATTTCTTTCATATTGGCAAGAGTCCATGAGCTAGTGACATATGGGATATTCAATCCTACCAGGAGGGACAAAGTTTCCCAAACCTCAAAATGCCTATAAATACACCCCTTGCCACACCCACACATGAACCTGACTCATGGCAAATATAAGTACAATACATATATTTAGAACTTTATATAAATACATAAAGTGCCCAATCATAGCTGAGGTGTCTTAAGTAATGAAAACATACTTACCAAAAGACACCCATCCACATATAGCAGATAGCCAAACCAGTACTAAAACAGTTATTAGTAGAGGTAATGGTAAATTGAGAGTATATCGTCGATCTGAAAAGATGAATCTCTACGACTGATAACAGAGAACCTATGAAATAGACCCCCGTTAGGGAAATCATCGTATTCAATAAGCTATACTCCCTTCACGTCCCTCTGACATTCGCTGTACTCTGAGAGGAATCGGGCTTCAACAATGCTGAGAAGAGCATATCAGCGTAGAAATCTTAGCATAAACTTACTTCACCACCTCCATAGGAGGAAAAGTTTGTAAAACTGAATTGTGGGTGTGGTGAGGGGTGTATTTATAGGCATTTTGAGGTTTGGGAAACTTTGCCCCTCCTGGTAGGATTGTATATCCCATATGTCACTAGCTCATGGACTCTTGCCAATTACATGAAAGAAAACATAATTTATGCTTACCTGATAAATTCCTTTCTTCTGTAGTGTGATCAGTCCACGGGTCATCATTACTTCTGGGATATTACTCCTCCCCAACAGGAAGTGCAAGAGGATTCACCCAGCAGAGCTGCATATAGCTCCTCCCCTCTACGTCACTCCCAGTCATTCGACCAAGGACCAACGAGAAAGGAGAAACCAAGGGTGTAGTGGTGACTGGAGTATAATTTAAAAAATATTTACCTGCCTTAAAAAACAGGGCGGGCCGTGGACTGATCACACTACAGAAGAAAGGAATTTATCAGGTAAGCATAAATTATGTTTTCTTCTGTTAAGTGTGATCAGTCCACGGGTCATCATTACTTCTGGGATACCAATACCAAAGCAAAAGTACACGGATGACGGGAGGGATAGGCAGGCTCTTTATACAGAAGGAACCACTGCCTGAAGAACCTTTCTCCCAAAAATAGCCTCCGAGGAAGCAAAAGTGTCAAATTTGTAAAATTTGGAAAAAGTATGAAGCGAAGACCAAGTTACAGCCTTGCAAATCTGTTCAACAGAGGCCTCATTCTTAAAGGCCCAAGTGGAAGCCACAGCTCTAGTAGAATGAGCTGTAATTCTTTCAGGAGGCTGCTGTCCAGCAGTCTCATAGGCTAAACGAATTATGCTACGAAGCCAAAAAGAAAGAGAGGTAGCAGAAGCCTTTTGACCTCTCCTCTGACCAGAGTAAACGACAAACAGGGAAGACGTTTGTCGAAATTCCTTAGTTGCCTGTAAGTAAAACTTTAGGGCACGAACTACATCCAGATTGTGCAGAAGACGTTCCTTCTTCGAAGAAGGATTTGGACACAAAGAAGGAACAACAATCTCTTGATTGATATTCCTGTTAGTGACTACCTTAGGTAAGAACCCAGGTTTAGTGCGCAGAACTACCTTATCCGAATGAAAAATCAAATAAGGAGATCACAATGTAAGGCTGATAACTCAGAGACTCTTCGAGCCGAGGAAATAGCCATTAAAAATAGAACTTTCCAAGATAACAACTTTATATCAATGGAATGGAGGGGTTCAAACGGAACACCCTGTAAAACGTTAAGAACAAGGTTTAAACTCCATGGTGGAGCAACAGTTTTAAACACAGGCTTAATCCTGGCTAAAGCCTGACAAAAAGCCTGAACGTCTGGCACTTCTGACAGACGTTTGTGTAACAGAATGGACAGAGCTGAGATCTGTCCCTTTAATGAACTAGCAGATAAACCCTTTTCTAAACCTTCTTGTAGAAAAGACAATATCCTAGGAATCCTAACCTTACTCCAAGAGTAACCTTTGGATTCACACCAATATAGGTATTTACGCCATATCTTATGGTAAATCTTTCTGGTAACAGGCTTCCTAGCCTGTATTAAGGTGTCAATAACTGACTCAGAAAACCCACGTCTTGATAAAATCAAACGTTCAATTTCCAAGCAGTCAGCTTCAGAGAAGTTAGATTTTGATGTTTGAAAGGGCCCTGTATCAGGAGGTCCTGTTTCAGAGGTAGAGACCAAGGTGGACAGGATGACATGTCCACCAGGTCTGCATACCAAGTCCTGCGTGGCCACGCAGGCGCTATTAGAATCACTGATGCTCTCTCCTGTTTGATTCTGGCAATCAATCGAGGAAACATCGGGAAGGGTGGAAACACATAAGCCATCCTGAAGTCCCAAGGTGCTGTCAGGGCATCTATTAGGACTGCTCCTGGATCCCTGGATCTGGACCCGTAACGAGGAAGCTTGGCGTTCTGTCGAGACGCCATGAAATCTATCTCTGGTTTGCCCCAACGTCGAAGTATTTGGGCAAAGACCTCCGGATGAAGTTCCCACTCCCCCGGATGAAAAGTCTGACGACTTAAGAAATCCGCCTCCCAGTTCTCCACTCCCGGGATGTGGATTGCTGACAGGTGGCAAGAGTGAGACTCTGCCTAGCGAATTATCTTTGATACTTCCATCATTGCTAGGGAGCTTCTTGTCCCTCCCTGATGGTTGATGTAAGCTACAGTCGTGATGTTGTCCGACTGCAACCTGATGAACCTCCGAGTTGTCAACTGGGGCCAAGCCAGGAGAGCATTGAGAACTGCTCTCAATTCCAGAATGTTTATTGGCAGGAGACTCTCCTCCTGACTCCATTGTCCCTGAGCCTTCAGAGAATTCCAGACGGCGCCCCAACCTAGAAGGCTGGCGTCTGTTGTTACAATTGTCCAGTCTGGTCTGCTGAATGGCATCCCCCTGGACAGATGTGGCCGAGAAAGCCACCATAGAAGAGAATTTCTGGTCTCTTGATCCAGATTCAGAGAAGGGGACAAGTCTGAGTAATCCCCATTCCACTGACTTAGCATGCATAGTTGCAGTGGTCTGAGGTGTAAGCGAGCAAATGTTTGTCCATTACCGCTACCATTAAGCCGATTACCTCCATGCATTGAGCCACTGACGGGTGTTGAATGGAATGAAGGGTGCGGCAAGCACTTTGAAGTCTTGTTAACCTGTCCTCTGTCAGGTAAATCTTCATTTCTACAGAATCTATAAGAGTCCCCAGGAAGGGAACTCTTGTGAATGGAACGAGTGAACTTTTCTTTTCGTTCAACTTCCATCCATGTGACCTTAGAAAAGCCAGTACTAACTCTGTATGAGACTTGGCAGTTTGAAAGCTTGAAGCTTGTATCAGAATGTCGTCTAGGTACGGAGCTACCGAAATTCCCCGCGGTCTTAGTACCGCCAGAAGAGCACCTAGAACCTTTGTGAAGATTCTTGGAGCTGTAGCCAATCCGAATGGAAGAGCTACAAACTGGTAATGCCTGTCTAGAAAGGCAAACCTTAGATACCGGTAATGATCTTTGTGGATCGGTATGTGAAGGTAAGCATCCTTTAAATCCACTGTGGTCATGTATTGACCTTCTTGGATCATGGGTAAAATTGTCCGAATAGTCTCCATTTTGAACGATGGAACTCTTAGGAATTTGTTTAGGATCTTTAAATCCAGGATTGGTCTGAAAGTTCCCTCTTTTTTGGGAACCACAAACAGATTTGAGTAAAACCCTTGTCCCTGTTCCGATCGTGGAACTGGATGGATTACTCCCATTAACAACAGCTCTTGTACGCAGCGTAGAAACGCTTCTTTCTTTGTTTGGTTTGTTGACAACCTTGACAGATGAAATCTCTCTCTTGGAGGAGAGTATTTGAAGTCCAGAAGGTATCCCTGAGATATTATCTCTAGCGCCCAGGGATCCTGGACATCTCTTGCCCAAGCCTGGGCGAAGAGAGAAAGTCTGCCCCCCACTAGATCCGATCCCGGATCGGGGGCCCTCAATTCATGCTGTTTTAGTGGCAGCAGCAGGTTTCCTGGCCTGCTTGCCCTTGTTCCAGGACTGGTTAGGTCTCCAGCCTTGTCTGAAGCGAGCACCAGATCCTTCTTGTTTTGGAGCAGTGGAAGTTGATGCTGCTCCTGCTTTGAAATTCCGAAAGGAACGAAAATTAGACTGTCTAGCCTTAGGTCTGGCTTTGTCTTGAGGCAGAGCGTGGCCCTTACCTCCTGTAATGTCAGCGATAATTTCTTTCAAACCGGGCCCAAATAAGGTCTGCCCTTTGAAAGGTATATTAAGTAATTTGGACTTAGAAGTTACATCAGCTGACCAGGATTTTAGCCACAGTGCCCTGCGCGCCTGAATGGCGAATCCGGAATTCTTAGCCGTAAGTTTAGTTAAATGTACTACGGCTTCCGAAATGAATGAATTAGCTAGCTTAAGTATTCTAAGCCTGTCCGAAATGTCGTCCAGCGTAGCTGAACTAAGGTTCTCTTCCAGAGACTCAATCCAGAATGCCGCTGCAGCCGAGACCGGCGCAATGCATGCAAGGGGTTGCAATATAAAACCTTGTTGAACAAACATTTTCTTAAGGTAACCCTCTAACTTTTTATCCATTGGATCTGAAAAGGCACAGCTATCCTCTACCGGGATAGTGGTACGCTTAGCTAAAGTAGAAACTGCTCCCTCCACCTTAGGGACCGTTTGCCATAAGTCCCGTGTGGCGGTGTCTATTGGAAACATCTTTCTAAATATCGGAGGGGGTGAGAACGCCACACCGGGTCTATCCCACTCCTTAGTAATAATTTCAGTTAGTCTCTTAGGTATAGGAAAAACGTCAGTACTTGTTGGTACAGCAAAATATTTATCCAACCTACACATTTTCTCTGGTATTGCAACTGTGTTACAATCATTCAGAGCCGCTAACACCTCCCCTAGTAATACACAGAGGTTTTCCAGCTTAAATTTAAAATTTGAAATATCTGAATCCAATCTGTTTGGATCAGAACCGTCAGCCGCAGAATGAAGCTCTCCGTCCTCATGCTCTGCAAGTTGTGACGCAGTATCTGACATGGCCCTAGCATTATCAGCGCACTCTGTTCTCACCCCAGAGTGATCACGCTTGCCTCTTAGTTCTGGTAATTTAGCCAAAACTTCCGACATAACAGTAGCCATATCTTGTAATGTTATTTGTAATGGCCGCCCAGATGTACTGGGTGCCACCATATCGCGCACCTCCCGGGCGGGAGAAGCAGGTACTGTCACGTGAGGCGAGTTAGTCGGCATATCTCTCCCCTCGTTGTTTGGTGAAATTTGTTCAATTTGTACAGATTGACTTTTATTTAAAGTAGCATCAATACAGTTAGTACATAAATTTCTATTGGGCTCCACTTTGGCGTTATTACAAATAGTACAGGTCTCATCCTCTGAATCAGACATGTTTAACACACTAGCAACTAAACTTGCAACTTGGAAATATTATTCAAATAAAATACAATGAAAAAGCGTACTGTGCCTAAGAAGCACAGAAGAAATATAACAGTTGAAATCAATAAACTTTGCAAAACAAAACACAATTTTAGCAAAGGCTTGTTCCCATTAGCAAAGAGTAACTAACCCTGATGGCATAAAAAAGTTAAAGAATAAACGTTTCTTTATCACAGTCAACTACAATCTCACAGCTCTGTTAGATTACTTCCCTCAAACAAGCTTTGAAGACCCCTGAGTTCTGTAGAGATAAACCGGAACATGCAGGAAAAAAACAATGAGCTTCTGACTGAAATTTTTGATGCGTAGCAAAAGCGCCAAAAAAAGGTCCCTCCCCCTCACACACAACAGTGAGAGAGATCAGTAAACTGTCATAATTAGATAAAGCAACTGCCAAGTGGAAAAATAGTGCCCAAACATTTTATTCACCCAGTACCTCAGAAAATGAAAACGATTTTACATTCCAGCAAAAACGTTTAACATAAATTAGTAAAAAACCAAATAGGCTAGAGATTATATACACAGTGTAATTCTAGTGAAGTACCATTCCCCAGAATACTCAAATGTAAAAAATACATACATGATATTATGTCGGTATGGCAGGATTTTCTCATCAATTCCATTGTCAGAAAATAAAAACTGCTACATACCTCTTTGCAGATTAAACTGCCCGCTGTCCCCTGATCTGAAGTTTACCTCTCCTCAGATGGCCGAGAAACAGCAATATGATCTTAACTACTCCGGCTAAAATCATAGTAAAAAACTCTGGTAGATTCTTCTTCAAATTCTACCAGAGAAGGAATAACACACTCCGGTGCTATTAAAAAATAACAAACTTTTGATTGAAGAAATAAAACTAAATAAAATCACCATAGTCCTCTCACACATCCTATCTAGTCGTTGGGTGCAAGAGAATGACTGGGAGTGACGTAGAGGGGAGGAGCTATATGCAGCTCTGCTGGGTGAATCCTCTTGCACTTCCTGTTGGGGAGGAGTAATATCCCAGAAGTAATGATGACCCGTGGACTGATCACACTTAACAGAAGAAAGGGAAATATACATAGATCTGACTCATGGCAAATATAAGAAAACACATATATTTAAAACTTTACAATATAATATAAAGCGAAAAAACATAGCTGAGAGTGTCTTAAAAAATGATACATACTTACCAGAAGACACCCATCCACATATAGCAGACAGCCAAACCAGTACTGAAAAATATCAGCAGAGGTAATGGTATAGGAGTATAGCGTCGATCTGAAAAGGGAGGCAGGGGATGAATCCCGAGAACGATTACAGAGAGCCTTTGAATAGATTTCCCATGGGTGAAACCATAAAATCAACAGGCAATACTCCCTTCACATCCCTCTGACAAACACTGTACTCTGAGAGGAATTGTGTTTCAGAATGCTTAGAAGCGCCTATCACAGAAGAAATCAAGCACAACTTACTTCACCACCTCCATAGGAGGCAAAGTTTGTAAAACTAAGGTATGAGTATGGTGGGAGGTGTATTTATAGGCATTTTAAGGTTTGGAAACTTTGCCCCCTCCTGGTAGGAATGTATATCCCATACGTCACTATCTCATGGACTCTTGCCACTTACATGAAAGAAATGAACCCCACAAACTCCCTACAAGTTCCCTAATTAACCCCTTCACTGCTGGGCATAATACATGTGTGGTGCGCAGCAGCATTTAGCAGCCTTCTAATTACCAAAAAGCAATGTCAAAGCCATATATATCTGCTATTTCTGAACAAAGGGGATCCCAGAGAAGCATTGACAACCATTTGTGCCATGATTGCACTAACTGTTTGTAAATAATTTTTTGGAGAAACCTAAAATTGTAAAAAAGTTAATGTTTTTTTTTTTATTTGATCCCATTTGGCGGTGAAATGGTGGCATGAAATATACCAAAATGGGCCTAGATCAATACTTTGGGTTGTCTACTAAAAAAAATATATATACATGTGAAGGGTTATTCAGGGTTTCCTGACAGATATCAGTTAGCGGCCTTCTAACTACCAAAAAGCAACGCCAAATCCATATATGTCTGCTATTTCTGAACAAAGGGGATCACAGAGAAGCATTTACAACCATTTGTGCCATAATTGCACAAGCTGTTTGTAAATAATTTTAGTGAGAAACCAAAAGTTTGTGAAAAAATTAACGATTTTTTTTTAATCTCATTTGGCAGTGAAATGGTGGCATGAAATATACCAAAATGGGCCTAGATCAATACTTTGGGTTGTCTACTAAAAAAAATATATACATGTGAAGGGTTATTCAGGGTTTCCTGACAGATATCAGTATTCCAATGTAACTATTGCTAATTTTGAAAATAGGATTGAGCTCGCATCAGCCAATAGAATGCAAGCTCAATCCTATTGGCTGATTGGATCAGCCAATAGGATTGAACTTCAATCCTATTGGCTGATTGCATCAGCCAATAGGATTTTTTCTACCTTAATTCTGATTGGCTGATAGAATTCTAACAGCCAATCGGAATCTAAGGGACGCAATCTTGGATGACGTCACTTAAAGGTACCTTTATTCAGCTTTAGTCGTCGGATGAAGAGGATGCTCAGCGTTGAATGTCTTGAAGATGGACCCGCTCCGCGCCGGATGGATGAAGATAGAAGATGCCGTCTGGATGAAGACTTCTGCCGGTCTGGAGGACCACTTCGTCCTGCTTGGATGAAGACTTCTCCCGGCTTCGTTGAGGACTTCGGCCCGGCTTGGATGAAGACATCTCCCGGTAAGTCGATCTTCAGGGGGTTAGTGTTAGGTTTTTTTAAGGGTGTATTGGGTGGGTTTTATTTTTAGGTTAGGGACTTTGGGCTGCAATAGAGCTAACTGCCCTTTTAAGGGCAGTGCCCATCCAAATGCCCTTTTCAGGGCAATGGGGAGCTTAGGTTTTTTTAGATAGTATTTTATTTGGGGGGTTGGTTGTGTGGGTGGTGGGTTTTACGGTTGGGGGGGTTGTTTGTATTTTTTTTTTACAGGTAAAAGAGCTCATTACTTTGGGGCAATGCCCTGCAAAAGGCCATTTTAAGGGCTACTGATAGTTTAGTTTAGGCTAGGCTTTTTTTTTATTTTGGGGGGGCTTTTTTATTTTAATAGGGCTATTAGATTAGGTGTTATTAGTTTAAATATCTGTAATTTGTTTTTTATTTTTTGTAATTTAGGTATTTGTATTTAATTTTGTTAATTGTATTTAATTTAGGTAATTTGTTTAATTGTACTGTAAGGTTAGGTTTTATTTTACAGGTAAATTTGTCTTTATTTTAGCTTGGTAGTTATTAAATAGTTAATAACTATTTAGTAACTATTCTACCTAGTTAAAATAAATACAAACTTGCCTGTAAAATAAAAATTAGTTATATTGTAGCTTGCTTAGGGTTTATTTTATTAGGTATTTAGTTTTAAATAGGAATTATTTATTTAGTTAATGATAGGAATTTTTAGTTAGATTTATTTTAATTAGGGGGTGTTAGGGTTAGACTTAGATTTAGGGGTTAATAACTTTAATATAGTGGCGGCGACGTTGGGGGCGGCAGATTAGGAGTTAATAAATAGTAGGTAGGTTGCGGCGGCATTGGGGCATCAGATTAGGGGTTAATAAATAGTATGTAGGTGTCGGCGATGTTGGGGGCAGCAGATTAGGGGTTAATACATATAATGTAGGTGGCGGCGGTGTCCGGAGCGGCAGATTAGGGGTTAATAATTATAATGTAGGTGTCGGGGGTGGCAGATTAGGGTTAACAAGTGTAGGATTAGGGGTGTTTAGACTCGGGGTTCATGTTAGGGTGTTAGGTGCAGACATAAATTTTATTTCCCCATAGGAATCAATGGGGCTGCGTTACTGAGTTTTACGCTGCTTTTTTGCAGGTGTTAGACTTTTTCTCAGCCGGCTCTCCTCGTTGATTCCTATGGGGAAATCGTGCACGAGCACGTACGACCAGCTCACCGCTGACTTAAGCAGCGCAGGTATTGGAGTGCGGTAATGAGCAAAATTTTGCTCAACGCTCACTTCTTGTCTTTTAAAGACAGGTTTCTGAAAACTCGTAATACCAGCGCTGCAGGTAAGTGAGCGGTGAGACAAAACTGCTTGTTAGCACCGCATAGCCTCTAACGCAAAACTCGTAATCGGGGCCATGGTTTGGAAATAGCAAAGTGCTACTTGTACTTATTGCCCTATTACTTGCAAAAAAAAGCAAAGAACATGTAAAAATTGGGTATTTCTAAACTCAGGACAAAATATAGAAACTATTTAGCATGTGTGTTTTTGGTGGTTGTAGATGTGTAACAGATTTTGGGGGTCAAAGTTAGAAAAAGTGAGGTTTTTTTCCCATTTTTTCATCATATTTTATCATTTTTTTCATAGTAAATTATAAGATATGATGAAATGATGGTATCTTTAGAAAGTCCATTTAATGTCGAGAAACACGATATATAATATGTGTGGGTACATTAAATGAGTAAGAGGAAAATTACAGCTAAACACAAACACTGCAGAAATGTAAAAACAGCCCTTGTCCTTAAGGGGTTAATACAAGTAGTATGGTATACAAATATATGTCCATATACTGTGTGAAGCATGTGTACATGTTTATACTAATAATCTCTGTGCTATGAAGGAGCAAATTACTTACCTATCAGCACCTTCGTCCACTGTGCTTACCTTAGCTGCAGCAACTTGCTTCCAGCAGACGAGCCCATGCTGGGCAGTGCAAGCTCAATGCCAAAGATGCAAATCCAGGGAATTGGTGGACAAGTCTACATTTCACCTGGGAATCCTGTGACATTTCTGAAAGGGACATGAAACCTAAAAAATTTCTTTCATGTTTAAGATAGAGAATACAATTTTAAACAGCATTCCAATTTAATTATATTATTTAATTTGCTTCATTCTTTAGGTATCTTTTGTTGAAGAAATAGCAAAGCACATGTGTGAGCCAATCACACTGCGCATCTATGTGCAGCCACCAATCAGCAGCTACTGAGCCTATTTAAATATGCTTTTCAACAAAGGATATCAAGAGAATGAAGCACATTTTATAATAGAAGTAAATTTGAAAGTTGTTTAAAATTGCATGCGCTTTCTAAATCATGAAAGAAAAAAATTTGATTTCATCTCACTTTAATGAGAAAATACATTTCACTGCCTGGCTGATAACTCCTTGTCTACCCCTCTAAATGACAGGTTAGATCTGCGCTTGACTTTTACCTTACTCCTCATCAAGGAGGCAAAAGAAAATAACTGATGATTGTCATAAGTGGAAAGGATTTAAAGCTCTGTTGTATTGGGGTGTATTTTGCCTCCACCTAGTGGTCAGGAGAGGAATTCCCACACGTGATGACTTGTGGACACTCACCATATTTTGTTAACAAAGCAACTGTATTGCTTTCACCGAAAAGTAAAAAATAAAACACACAAATGTTTTTGTTAATTAGGTTTTATTTCACACACTGCATTTACCATAGCATTATTTGACTTTAATCTTCATATAGTCTCAGTCATATAGACAGCAGTATTCATGCTGTTCACTCCTCTTCACGGACCTACACAAGAAAAGAATAAATAAATACTACAACCGTTTTTTTTCACAAGCATTTTCAAACATGAATGCTAAATGAAGCAAGAGAGTTTGACATTTAGAGAGCAAGTTTCATGCACTGACAAATCTCTAGGTACTTTAATAAAAAGAGTGCAGGAAAGATTGTTGGTAAATGTTTAAGGCTAATTCTGCACAGACTGGAGCTTATCAAAAGAAAGGAGATTCCTTATTGAGCCACAGACCATATTGATATCATACTCAGTTATTTATTTAAAATAAAGCAGTAGAATATAATGTTGGTTTTAGGACAGGTTATGGATTCTTACTTAGGGCCAGATTATGAGTGGAGCGCTGACGTTTGAGCGCGAGTGATAAGGGGTCTATCGCGGGTGTTTGCGCTAGTTGGGTGTACTGCTGGAATTACGAGTTGAAAGTGAAAGCAATCGCTTGCGCGCAATCACGATTTACGCTAGAATTGATTACCGCATCCTCAGAGCTCTGGTTAACTGTTTTTCGAAACAAAAAAGTGTCACAAAACACATCAAAAATACAGTACAAAGTACACTTACTCATAATAACACCATCTAATAAAAATTATTCTAAAAAAAAATTGCACACAAAAGTCAGCCAAAGGGCTTTAACATTGGCATATATTCACATACATCTCTAAAAATATATGTGAATGTGGATATACTGTATACATATATATACATATTTGACATTCCAATGTTCTGCATATAGCAGAAAATGTTCTATGTCTTTATAAATAGATATCCCTATATATAATTCTGTATATATCTATACCTATATATAATCATGTGTGTATATATATATATATATATATATATATATATATATATATATACACAGTATATATATGTCTGAGTGAAAAAAAACATCATATATATTTAGAAATATGTATTTATGAATAAATAGAACCTATTCTTGTATTTGAAAAACAGTGTAATGTAAATATAGGGTTAGCGCATATGAGAATATGCAATTGGGTTTGCGCGCCACAATATTCTAATTTCGGCTTTTTGCGCTCCTCAAGTTAGCGCACAAGTGAGAACAGTTTACTTTCAACTCATAATACGAGTGCAAAAAGCTTACTTCTAGCACAGTTAAGGCTCGAAGGGAAGTATTAAATATCGCTTCAATCACAATCTAGTCCTTAATGGGGTACATTAAGAGGAAGGAAGTCAAAGCATATCACTATGGGCTAGATTACAAGCGGAGCGCTAAATTATTGCAATAATTAACCAACCATCACAAGTGACTGGTTATTGCTTCCGCAAGGTTGCGGTAGCAATTAACACTTATAATTTTATAAATCTGCCCCAAATGCCCCCAAAATACTATCTAGTGTAGTTTATTAAAGAAATTAAGATGGCATCTTTATTTTTTAATAAAAGTACTGCACTAGGCAGTATTTTGAGGCTAAAGTTGGTTAATTACTCTCAGAACGATTAGGTTTAAAATCACTTTAAAGTTGGTGGGAGTGGGGTGCATATACACATTAACACATAAATATTTATGTATATAAGCATATACATATATACAGTATTTACTGGGAACACACAGTTCCCACCAACTTTAAACTGATTGTAAACTTAATCGTTCTGAGAATAATCAGTGTAACTATGATCAAAATATAACCCCCCTTTCATTCATCATTACTGAGTTTGGTTCTAAATAAAAGTGTTTTTAGAGTCCATGGGGCGTGCTGTGTGAGGACTTGGATGTCTAAAGGCCAGAAAATCAATTGGTCGGATGAAGAAACGTAATTTAAAAGAATTAAGAGGAAGATCGGCCTCAGGAGGAGGAGAGGTATGAGTAAATCGGAGCGATTAGCTCTAAAAACACTTTTATTTAGAAGCAAACTCAGTAATGATGAATGAAAGTGGGGTTAAATTTTGATCATAATTACACTGATTACTCTCAGAACGATTAAGTTTACAATCACTTTAACCCCAAAATACTGCCTAGTGCAGTAATTTTATCAAAAAATAAAGATGCGGCCATCTTTATTTTTTAATAAACTGTACTAGACAATATTTTGGGCAGATTTATAAAATTACCAGAGAACTGATCACTGGTTAATTTTATAAGCGCTAATTGCTACCATGAGCTCACGGTAGCAATAACCAGCCACTTGTAATGGCTGGCTAATTATTTCGCTCCCGCAAACGGGCAAATTTACCTATTTGCTGGGGCGCGATAATTTTGCACTCCACTTGTAATCTAGCCCTCATTATTTTTTTTGCTGATCTCTTCTTATGTTGGAGGTCTATAAGATCACAAATTGTATTGTTTTCTTTGAAGGACTCACCCCCCTACTATGTTGAACAACTCTGTGGGTTGGCACATTTAAGACAATTTTTTTATTTGTGGTCTTTTCTCCTATATTCCAAAGAAAATTTCAGTTGTTTTCTTATTTTGCTTGTCTGGTCCCTACACATGTTGATTTAATATAGGGTCAAATTTATTGGGAGTGGGTAAACCTCCACTGGACTTGCTGAATTGTCAGTATTAGGAAGTAGGTTCACATCCAGCTTCCTTTATAACTCATAATAATTAAGGAGTTCAGTCAAAGTAATAAAAATAAATATAGAAAGAAAAGTCTGTTATTGTTACAACTCATATTCATTTGCATACAAAACATTAAAGGAGACAGAGAGCTAGATATACATACATAGTTATTTTCTGGAAACAGAATATTATAACAAAAAGTGTCTTACCTTTCCACTAACATCTCTTGTTTTGCTCCGTAGCTTGTTTACTTGAGATTCGGCTATGTCAGCCCTCTCCTGAGCATCATCAAGCTCATGCTGCAGTTTTTTATATTTTGTCAAGTACTGATTGGCTTGTTCCTCCTATGGTAGAAAGAAAGCACTTAAAGGGTCAGTTTACTCAAAAATGTTCTCCCCTTTAGTTTGTTCCCAACTATCCACTTTACCTGCTGGAGTGTACAGTTGTAAGAAAAAGTATGTGAACCCTTTGGAATGATATGGATTTCTGCACAAATTGGTCATAAAATGTGATCTGATCATTA
Source organism: Bombina bombina (assembly GCF_027579735.1). Classification (NCBI taxonomy): domain Eukaryota; kingdom Metazoa; phylum Chordata; class Amphibia; order Anura; family Bombinatoridae; genus Bombina; species Bombina bombina. Next base: position 719,113,812 of record NC_069501.1, on the reverse strand, counting down.
TCTAAGTCACAACAATAGACAATCACAGTCTGCTTAAACTAATAACACACAAAGAATGAAATGTTGCCATGTTTTTATTGAACACACCATGTAAACATTCACAGTGCAGGTGGAAAAAGTATGTGAACCCCTAGACTAATGACATCTCCAAGAGCTAATTGGAGTGAGATGTCAGCCAACTGGAGTCCAATCAATGAGATGAGATTGGAGGTGTTGGTTACAGCTGTCCAGCCCTATAAAAAACACGCACCAGTTCTGGGTTTGCTTTTCACAAGAAGCATTGCCTGATGTGAATGATGTCTCGCACAAAAGAGCTCTCAGAAGACTTACGATTAAGAATTGTTGACTTGCATGAAGCTGGAAAGGGTTATAAAAGTATCTCCAAAAGCCTTGCTGTTCATCAGTCCACGGTAAGACAAATTGTCTATAAATGGAGAAAGTTCAGCACTGCTGCTACTCTCCCTAGAAGTGGCGGTCCTGTAAAGATGACTGTAAGAGCACAGCGCAGACTGCTCAATGAGGTGAAGAAGAATCCTAGAGTGTCAGCTAAAGACTTACAAAAGTCACTGGCAAATGTTAACATCCCTGTTAGCGAATCTACAATACGTAAAACACTAAACAAGAATGGATTTCATGGGAGGATACCACAGAGGAAGCCACTGCTGTCCAAACAAAACATTGCTGCACGTTTACAGTTTGCACAAGAGCACCTGGATGTTCCACAGCAGTACTGGCAAAATATTCTGTGGACAGATGAAACCAAAGTTGAGTTGTTTGGAAGAAACACACAACACTAAGTGTGGCGAAAAAGAGGCACAGCACACCAACATCAAAACCTCATCCCAACTGTGAAGTATGGTGGTGGGGGCATCATGGTTTGGGACTGCTTTGCTGCGTCAGGGCCTGGACGGATTGCTATCATCGAAGGAAAAATGAATTCCCAAGTTTATCAAGACATTTTGCAGGAGAACTTAAGGCCATCTGTCTACCAGCTGAAGCTCAACAGAAGATGGGTGTTGCAACAGGACAATGACCCAAAGCATAGAAGTAAATCAACAACAGAATGGCTTAAACAGAAGAAAATACGCCTTCTGAAGTGGCCCAGTCAGAGTCCTGACCTCAACCTGATTGAGATGCTGTGGCATGACCTCAAGAAAGTGATTCACACCAGTCATCCCAAGAATATTGCTGAACTGAAACAGTTCTGTAAAGAGGAATGGTCAAGAATTACTCCTGTGCACGTCTGAGCTGCAACTACAGGAAACGTTTGGTTGAAGTTATTACTGCCAAAGGAGGTTCAACCAGTTATTAAATCCAAGGGTTCACATACTTTTTCCACCTGCACTGTGAATGTTTATATGGTGTGTTCAATAAAAACATGGCAACATTTCATTCTTTGTGTGTTATTAGTTTAAGCAGACTGTGATTGTCTATTGTTGTGACTTAGATGATGATCAGATCACATTTTATGACCAAATTGTGTAGAAATCCATATCATTCCAAAGGGTTCACATACTTTTTCTTGCAACTGTATTACATTTTTTCAAGTATTTCCATTACCCTTATATCGGCATTTTAAATAGTTGATTTAGCCTGTGGTATCCCCACCCATCCTGAAAGTTTTTGGCCTCAAGGCCAAGCTGTAGAGAAGAGATTACACTCCCAGTGGGTTATAGAAGAGATAAGGTAATAAAATGTTAATTTTACATTGTTCTCTTCAAGTATTGGTGATTGGTTTACGGACAGATATAAGATAAAGAAGCAGGTATATATACACAATGTTATAAAGTAATAAGATCTGATTATACCTACAAGCTCAACCCATTTTATTAGGTTGTGGCTTCAAAACACAAAATCAGATAATTAATATATACAAATAAGCCTTAAAAAAGCAAATCTCATACATTTTATACTCTTAGCTGGTAAAAAAAAAAGTAATAAAGGGAATTTTAGGAACAAAACAATCAACTTTGAAAACAACCTAACCATGCTACTTTTTAATCAACTTTACATTTTTTGTTGTAAAACAAGTTTTCTGTGATTAGCATCTATAAACGAGGCTGGGTGTGTGTATGCTTCTTTTTCGGGTATTGTCTAGGTGTCAGTCTTGGCTATTTCTCTATGTGCCTCTAGGGGACCACGGATAATGTAGTTCTATTTAATATTAGATGTCCGGAAATCCGGGCAAGCTCATTTTTACTACTGAGCAATCTAATTCTAAGTGTGATGTATTATGTCGAATCAAAAGGCAGGGTGTGATGAGATGTCAACTGGTGAGTAGTTAAGTGAAGTGAGGGTAGGCTAAAGGTGTCTAGGTAGGTTATAGCTATAAATCCCAACCCCTACCCTTTGCCCGGTGAGGAGGGCTAATTGGTGTATCGTTAATCTGTTAGGGGTGTCTAGATAGATCTGTATCGGTATAGATATATGTTTCCCAATATAAGGACATTGCACAATAGAAATCCATTCTATCAGTGTTAATATAATGGTATCTTTCAAGGGTCAAAAGATATGTAACATTTTGGGACCATTCTTGTTTGGACGGAATCCTGCTCTGTTTCCAGAGTCTTGGGATTAATTGATTTGCGCTGCTAAGCATGATATATAGTAATGTGGATTTATATTTACACTTAATTTTGGGGGGCTTATTGAATAATAGTGTTAGGGGGTCAAACGGGATCTTTTGTGAGAGGACTTTCTGTATTTCAGCGTGAACGTCCCGCCAGTATGGCTGGAGTACAGGGCACTCCCACCATATGTGGAATAACGTGCCCGTCTGTGTGCAATTTCTCCAACAGAGGGGATCTGAGTGCTGAAACATCCTTGCCAACCTGCTTGGGTATAGGTACCATCTCCCTAACAATTTCATATTTGTTTCAGTGATTCCCATTGATGAGGGTGCTTTGCCCATTTGTTGAAAGATGGTATTCCATGTTGCTAAGGGGACCGTAATGCCCATCTCTGCCTCCCATGTCTTAGTATAGGGTGGTAAGTGTCTGGAGTGCGCTACTATTAAAATCTTATATATCTTGGATAGCGTTCCTTTCATTACCAATGGGGAGTAGCATAATTGTTCAATGGGGGAAAGGTCTCTAGTCAGGTTGGGCTTATCTTTGTGATGGGTGAGGAAGTGTTGTAATTGGAGGTATTCAAACCATCTATTGAAATATGTTATATTTTTGTCCATTAGGGATGTTTTGGTCATGACAGTTCCCTTGTCTGTTACTGCGCATATTGGCAAGCCTGCAGCGATGGAGTAGGGATCTCTTGCCCACAAGTGTCTCAGTGGTGGATAATCACCGTTGTGGCAAAGGGGAGTCAGTGGTGAGGGGATTGTGGATATATGTCTTTGGGACTTAACCTGACTATCCCATGTATTTAGCGTGTCTGTCACCAGCGAGGGAGTAAATATGAGGTTCTGTCTGTGTTGTTTATGTGTCCAGCATCTAGCCCCCAGGCTCTGCGAGCCCGTTAATTCGTGTTCTAGCATCACCCATTCTTTATTTCGTACATTTTTACACCAATCTATTATTCTGGTTAATTGAGCAGCTTGCTGATATAATAGGAGATTGGGTACTCCAAGACCTCCCTTGTCTCTGTCTCTGTAAAGTATCGATTTCGCTATTCTGAGGTGTTTGTGAGCCCAGATAAATGTATTGACTATCGCTTGTGCAGTATTTATATATTGCGGTGGGGGCTGAACGGGTATCGTCTGGAATAGGTATAGGAATCTGGGCAGTATACTCATCTTAAAAGCCTGTATCCTACCCAACCATGAAAGACATTTTCCCTGCCAGGTTTTTAAATCCGATCTAACAGATTCTAAGAGGTGGTAGTGATTTAGCTAGTACAGAGATTCTCTGGTACTCGTTATATGTATTCCGAGATATTTTATAAGGGAATTTTTTATAGTATACTGTCCCTTTAACAATCTCACATAATCTGCTATATAAGTAAAATGCTTTGCTAGACTAAATATTCGTAGTATAGAAAATATCCAAATACTAATCCACCAATGTGAATATCATAAGATAAAGAACTTTTCATATATTTTATCATAAGTATCTATACAAATGCATTTCATTAAAGGGACAGTGTATTGTAAAATAGTTTTCCCCTTAATGTATTTCTAATGATTTGTTATACCAGCTGCATAGAATACAATGGATGAGAAATGGTTTTGTTGTTTGAAACCACAACCCATTAAAATGGGTTGAACTTGCAGTTAAAGGAATAGTAAACCCCAAAATTTTCTTGTATGATTCAAATAGAACATTAAATTTTAAACAACTTCCAATTTATTTATTTTATCAAATTTGCTTCATTCTCTTGTTATCCTTTTCTGAAGGAACAGCATTGCACTACTGGCAGCTAGCTGAATACATCTACTTAGCCAATCACAAGAGACAAATGTCTGCAGGCACCAATAAGCAGCAGCTCCCACTGGTAAATGATATGTGCATATTCATTTTTAGCAAAGGAAACTAACGCCTAGATTTAGAGTTTTGCGGCCAAAGGGGTGCGTTAGCTACGCGTATTTTTCTTCCCCCGCACCTTTTAAATAACGCTGGCATTTAGAGTTCTCTGAAGGGCTGCGTTAGGCTCCAAAAAGGGAGTGTACAGGCATATTTACCGCCACTTCAACTCTCAATACCAGCGTTGCTTACGGTAGCGGCTAGCTTGAAAAACGTGCTCGTGCACGATTCCCCCATAGGAAACAATGGGGCAGTTTGGGCTGAAAAAAAACCCTAGCATCTGCAAAAAAGCAGCGTTCAGCTCCTAACGCAGCCCCATTGTTTCCTATGGGGAAACACTCTCTAAGTCTGCACCTAACACCCTAACATGTACCCCGAGTCTAAACACCCCTAACCTTACACTTATTAACCCCTAATCTGCCGCCCCCACTATCGCTGACCCCTGCAATTTATGATTAACCCCTAATCTGCCGCTCCGGACACCGCCGCAACCTACATTATATACCTATGTACCCCTAAACATCGCCGACCCCTATATTATATTTATTAACCCCTAATCTGCCGCCCCAACGTCGCCCCTACCTTACCTACACTTATTAACCCCAAAGCTGATGACCGGACCTCGCCGCCACTATAATAAATGTATTAACCCCTAAACCGCCTCACTCCCGCCTCAAAAACCCTATAATAAATAGTATTAACCCCTAATCTGCCCTCCCTAACATCTGCGACACCTAACTTCAAGTATTAACCCCTAATCTTCCGACCGGACCTCGCCGCTACTCTAATAAATGTATTAACCCCTAAAGCTAAGTCTAACCCTAACACCCCCCTAAGTTAAATATAATTTTATTCTAACAAAATAAATTATTTCTTATTAAAAAAAATTATCCTATTTAAAGCTAAATACTTACCTGTTAAAATAAACCCTAATATAGCTACAATATAAATAATAATTACATTGTAGCTATTTTAGGATTTATATTTATTTTACAGGCAACTTTGTATTTATGTTAACTAGGTACAATAGCTATTAAATAGTTATTTACTATTTAATAGCTACCTTGTTAAAATAATTACAAAATTACCTGTAAAATAAATCCTAACTTAAGTTACAATTAAACCTAACACTACACTATAAATAAATTAATTAACTAAACTACCTACAATTACCTACAATTAAATCAACTAAACTACAAAAAAACCCCCACTAAATTACAAAAAAAAAAGATTACAAGAATTTTAAACTAATTACACCTACTCTAAGCCCCCTAAAAAAATAACAAAGCCCCCCAAAATAAAAAAATGCCCTACCCTATTCTAAAATAAAAAGTTAACAGCTCTATTACCTTACCAGCCCTTCAAAGGGTTTTTTGCGCAGCATGTCCCAAATAAATCAGCTCTTTTGCCTGTAAAAAAAACATACAATACACCCCCCTTCTGCTAGAAGAGTTTCTGAGTTGTCTGCTCTCTCTTGTGACTCTCCTCATCTGATTTTCCATCAAGATAAAGCTGTTCTGCGGACTTAGTTTACATTTTTGCCTAAAGTTGTGAATTCTAAAAACATTATTGGGGAAATTGTTGTTCCTTCCTTGTGTCCCAATCCTAAGAATATTCTTGAAAGGTCTTATCATTCTTTGGATGTGGTAAGAGCTTTGAAATATTATGTTGAGGCTACTAAAGATTTCAGAAAGACTTGTAGTCTATTTGTTATTTTTTCTGGTTCCAGGAAAGGTCAGAAAGCCTCTGCCATTTCTTTGGCATCTTCGTTAAAACGTTTGATTCACAAAGCTTATTTGGAGGCGGCTGAGTCTCCGTCTCAGAGAATTACAGCTCATTCTTCTAGATCAGTCCCCACTTTGTGGGCTTTTAAGAATGAAGCTTCAGTTGATCAAATTTGCAAAGCAGCAACTTGGTCTTCTTTGCATACATTTACCAAATTTTACCATTTTTATGTGTTTGCTTCTTCAGAAGCAGTCTTTGGTAGAAAGGTCCTTCAGGCAGTTGTCTCAGTTTGATTCTAGTGCCTATGATTTGAGTTCTTTAAATTTTTTAAGAAAACAATTATTATTTGGATTTATTTTCTCAGCGAAAAACATAATTTATGTAAGAACTTACCTGATAAATTCATTTCTTTCATATTAGCAAGAGTCCATGAGCTAGTGACGTATGGGATATACATTCCTACCAGGAGGGGCAAAGTTTCCCAAACCTCAAAATGCCTATAAATACACCCCTCACCGCACCCACAAATCAGTTTAACGTATAGCCAAGAAGTGGGGTGATAAGAAAAAAGTGCGAAAGCATAAAAAATAAGGAATTGGAATAATTGTGCTTTATACAAAAAAAATCATAACCACCACAAAAAAGGGTGGGCCTCATGGACTCTTGCTAATATGAAAGAAATGAATTTATCAGGTAAGTTCTTACATAAATTATGTTTTCTTTCATGTAATTAGCAAGAGTCCATTAGCTAGTGACGTATGGGATAATGACTACCCAAGATGTGGATCTTCCACGCAAGAGTCACTAGAGAGGGAGGGATAAAATAAAGACAGCCAATTCCGCTGAAAAAAATCCACACCCAAAATAAAGTTTAAATCTTATAATGAAAAAAAATGAAATTATAAGCAGAAGAATCAAACTGAAACAGCTGCCTGAAGTACTTTTCTACCAAAAACACATCAAAATGGTAGAATTTAGTAAAAGTATGCAAAGAAGACCAAGTGGCTGCTTTGCAAATCTGATCAACTGAAGCTTCATTCCTAAACGCCCAGGAAGTAGAAACTGACCTAGTAGAATGAGCTGTAATCCTTTGAGGCGGAGTTTTACCCGACTCGACATAGGCATGATGAAACAAAGATTTTAACCAAGATGCCAAAGAAATGGCAGAAGCCTTCTGACCTTTCCTAGAACCGGAAAAGATAACAAATAGACTAGAAGTCTTTCGGAAATCCTTAGTAGCTTCAACATAATATTTCAAAGCTCTAACTACATCCAAAGAATGCAACGACTTTTCCTTAGAATTCTTAGGATTAGGACACAATGAAGGAACCACAATTTCTCTACTAATGTTGTTAGAATTCACAACCTTAGGTAAAAATTTAAAAGAAGTTCGCAACACCGCCTTATCCTGATGAAAAATCAGAAAAGGAGACTCACAAGAAAGAGCAGATAATTCAGAAACTCTTCTAGCAGAAGAGATGGCCAAAAGAAACAAAACTTTCCAAGAAAGTAATTTAATGTCCAGCGAATGCATAGGTTCAAACGGAGGAGCTTGAAGAGCCCCCGGAACCAAATTCAAACTCCAAGGAGGAGAGATTGACTTAATAACAGGTTTTATACGAGCCAAAGCTTGTACAAAACAATGAATATCAGGAAGACTAGCAATCTTTCTGTGAAAAAGAACAGAAAGAGCAGAGATCTGACCTTTCAAGGAACTTGCAGACAAACCTTATCCAAACCATCCTGAAGAAACTGTAAAATTCTAGGAATTCTAAAAGAATGCCAAGAAAAATGATGAGAAAAACACCAAGAAATGTAAATCTTCCAGACTCGATAATATATCTTCCTAGATACAGTTTTACGAGCCTGTAACGTAGTATTAATCACAGAGTCAGAGAAACCTCTATGACTGAGAATCAAGCGTTCAATCTCCATACCTTCAAATTTAAGGATTTGAGAACCTGATGGAAAAAAAGGACCTTGCGATAGAAGGTCTGGTCTTAACGGAAGAGTCCACGGTTGGCAAGTGGCCATCCGGACAAGATCCGCATACCAAAACCTGTGAGGCCATGCTGGAGCCACCAGCAGAATAAACGAACGCTCCTTTAGAATCTTGGAAAAAGAACTGTAGGCGGAAAGATATAAGCAGGATGATACTTCCAAGGAAGTGACAATGCATCCACTGCTTCCGCCTGAGGATCCCTGGATCTGGACAGATACCTGGGAAGCTTCTTGTTTAGATGAGAAGCCATCAGATCTATTTCTGGAAGTCCCCATATTTGAACAATCTGAAGAAATACCTCTGGGTGAAGAAACCATTCGCCCGGATGTAGCGTTTGGCGACTGAGATAATCCGCTTCCCAATTGTCTATACCTGGGATATGAACCGCAGAAATTAGACAGGAGCTGGATTCCACCCATACAAGTATTCGAGAGACTTCTTTCATAGCCAGAGGACTGTGAGTTCCACCTTGATGATTGACATATGCCACGGGTGTGACATCGTCCGTCTGGAAACAAATGAACGACTCTCTCTTTAGAAGAGGCCACGACTGAAGAGCTCTGAAAATTGCACGGAGTTCCAAAATGTTGATTGGTAATCTCCCTGAGATTCCCAAACCCCTTGTGCTGTCAGAAACCCCCATACAGCTCCCCAACATGTCAGACTTGCATCTGTTGAGATCACAGTCTAGGTTGGAAGAACAAAAGAAGCCCCCTGAAATAAACGATGGTGGTCTGTCCACCACGTCAGAGAGTGTCGAACAATCGGTTTTAAAGATATTAATTGAGATATCTTTGTATAATCCCTGCACCACTGGTTCAGCATACAGAGCTGAAGAGGTCGCATGTGAAAACGAGCAAAGGGGATAGCGTCCAATGCAGCAGTCATAAGACCTAAAACTTCTATGCATATATAGCAACTGAAGGAAATAATAGAGACTAAAGGTACCGATAGACGGAACCCAATAACATTATACCTTGTCTGATATAGACAAGGACAGTGACACAAACTATCTGGAAACCTAAAAAAGGTGACCCTTGTGTGAGGAATCAAGAGCTTTTGAAAAAAAGATCCTCTAACTATGTCCTGAAGAGCAAGTGAATCATATGAGATTCTGCATCCTCAGAAAATAATCTGAATGAAAACAGAAAAATGAAAATATGCATTTATTGTATCTTATGAAAACAAATAATGCTATCAATGACCATAAAAAGGCAAAATAGTTTGAATAAAACTCCAAAACCCGGTTCCTCAAAAGGAACTGGAAGAAATACCCCAGAAGATTCCAGGTCTGAGCAGCACTTGAACCCCATGGGTGCCCAGCCATGCTTCAACAGTACCCAAAATATATAGGACAGAAACACAGTTAAAGAAAGGGTTAGCCTTACTGGACTAAAATCAAAGAAATTTGGACAAAATAAATTTCAAAGAAGCCTTAACCTGCCCCTTACCAGCCAAGCTGGAATACGGCACGTATATCGCAAAATTAGGGAGCTGATTTCGAACTCCAATTATAGACATGTTACTTGGGAAAGAACTCAGGAATTCGTTCCTTAATAAGAACAACCAGTATAAGCTTAGGTTTTAGTCTTAGAACTCAATCTTGAAGCCCAGAGTAACAGTTAAGAATTGAATCCAATTATAAAACAAATAATTGATTATCTTAGAACATCATCAGAGAAAGATAAATCAGTATGTTGTTGGTCATTTGAAACTTCAATAATTAAAAAAGAAGTGAAAAAGACCTAAAAATTTTATTAGAAGGCACGAAGTCAGACAAAGCCTTTAACATAGAATCAGAAAAATATTTCTTATAAATCTTCTAAATATTTCTTATAAGAAAGGAAATATATAAAGCATAAATACTAATGAATTCCGCATGTAAAAGTATAACATAATAACTTATTACAAACCATAGCTAAAGATAAACATTTATAACATTTAAAATAAATGAACTTAGCTTTGGTAGAACTGAAACTCAGTTAAGCGTTTTTCCAGAAGTGGCTTCTGATTCAGAGTCAATCTGAGACATCTTGCAATATGTAATAGAAAAAACAACATATAAAGCAAAATTGATCAAATTCCTTAAATGACAGTTTCAGGAATGGGAAAAAAATGCCAATGAACAAGCTTCTAGCAACCAGAAGCAATAAATAATGAGACTTAAATATTGTGGAGACAACAATGACGCTCAAATTTTTTAGCGCCAAAAAAGCCACACACATTATTTGGCGCCTAAATGCTTTTGGCGGCAAAAATGGCGCCACATCCGGTAACGCCGACATTTTTTGGCGCAAAAACGTCAAAAAAATGACGCAACTTCCGGCGACACGTATGACGCCGGAAATGACAAGAAAATTTTTGCGCCAAGAAAGTCCGCGCCTAACAGCCCACAGGAAAAAAAGTCAAATTTTAAGGTAAGAAAAAATTGAATTATTCATATGCATTATCCCAAATATGAAACTGACTGTCTGAAAATAAGGAACGTTGAACATCCTGAATCAAGGCAAATAAATGTTTAAACACATATATTTAGAACTTTATATAAAAGTGCCCAACCATAGCTTAGAGTGTCACAGAAAATAAGACTTACTTACCCCAGGACACTCATCTACATGTAGTAGAAAGCCAAACCAGTACTGAAACGAGAATCAGTAGAGGTAATGGTATATATAAGAGTATATCGTCGATCTGAAAAGGGAGGTAAGAGATGAATCTCCAAGACCGATAACAGAGAACCTATGAAATAGACCCCGTAGAAGGAGATAATTGAATTCAAATAGGCAATACTCTCTTCACATCCCTCTGACATTCACTGCACACTGTGAGGAAAACCGGGCTCCAACCTGCTGCGGAGCGCATATCAACGTAGAATCTAGCACAAACTTACTTCACCACCTCCACAGGAGGCAAAGTTTGTAAAACTGATTTGTGGGTGTGGTGAGGGGTGTATTTATAGGCATTTTGAGGTTTGGGAAACTTTGCCCCTCCTGGTAGGAATGTATATCCCATACGTCACTAGCTCATGGACTCTTGCTAATTACATGAAAGAAATAGCTGTTTTTATTTTATCCCTCCCTCTCTAGTGACTCTTGGTCTTCCACATCTTGGGTATTATATCCCATACGTCACTAGCTCATGGACTCTTGCCACTTACATGAAAGAAAACATAATTTATGTAAGAACTTACCTGATAAATTCCTTTCTTTCATAGTGGCAAGAGTCCATGAGACCCACCCTATTTTTTTTGTGGTTATAATTTTTTGTATAAAGCACATTGTTTTTTCCAGTTCCTCTTTTTGTATGCTTTTTACTCCTCACTACTTGGCTATATGTTAGGCCGGAGGAAACAGTTGCACTTAACAACTCTATTAACCCCTAAACTACCACAACCACCATCACAAACTACCCCTCTACACTTTTAATTCCTAAAAAGCCACGACCAACATCGCAAGCTACCTTCCTACACTAGTAACCCCTAAACCACCACAACCCCCATCTCAAACAACCCCTCTACACTATTAACTCCTAAACCACCACAACCCCACCGCAAAATATCCACTAACATCTAAACACCCTAACCAGCTAACCCCCCCTAAGTTACCCAAAAAAACTAACCTTACTTGAAAAAAAACCTCAGAACCAAAAAACAACCTAACAGAACCTTAAAAAAACAGAAAAAAAGGAACAGTACCTAAAAAAAGAAGCAACCATTGAAGAAAATTTAATTAAACAAACTACCATTACAGAATATATTTTTTTTTACCAACCCCCCCCCCCAGTTATGTCTATTCTAAAACTAAAGCTCCATCTGAAAAAACACCCCCCAAAAAACTATACTAACACTAATCTATAGCATCTATAGCAATAAAAAAAAAAATCCAAACACCATTCTACAAATACCTCCCCCCACACACACACACAAAAAGGCTATTAAAAAAAAAACTACTCTAGTATTGCTCTTAGAAGGGCATTTAGCACTTTTGCTGCCCCCCCCAAAAAAAATAATAATCTTAAAAAAAAATACAAAACAATTCTATAACAAACCTATCACTAAACCCCAAAGAAGGTACTCACTAAAATTGAATTTGGGCGATGGTGCTCCATCTTCAACCCAGCTGTGTCCTTCTTCATCCTGGCAGCGGTCCTCTATCTTCATCCATCTTCTTATCTTCAGTCGTCAACATCCTCTTAATGCAGTCACCCGCCGTACACTGAATTTTGAATATGAGGTACCTCCTCCATTCATATTAGCTCATTTTTAAATTCAAATCAGCCAATAGAAAAAGCTTTTATTCTACTGGCTAATTTGAATTTAAAAATAAGCCAATAGGAATGCAACCCCTATGTAAGAGGACGTCAGCGATGGAATATAAGAAGATTGATGAAGATAGGTGGATCACTGCTGCCTGGATTCAACTTTGGTGAATACCATCGTTTGAGGTATAGTGAAAGGTTTTTTTGGGTGGGTTTTATATTTTATTTTATTTTTTGGGCAGCAAAAGAGCTAAATGCCCTTCTAAGTGCAATGCCCAGCCAAATGCCCTTTTCAAGGCAATTTTTATAAGTTTTTTTTTAAGATAGCTTTTTCCGGGGGGAGGGGCTACTTGTAGAATGGTAGAGTTGTTTTTTTTGTTTGAAAAAGAGCTAAGTCACTTTAGGACAACACCCTACAAAAGGCCATTTTAAGTGCTATTGTTTAGTGTTTGTATAGTTTTTTTTTTTATTTTGAGGTGGGTTTAGTTTTAGAATAGGCACAATTTTTTTTTTTTTTTGGTAATTTTGTTTTTTTCTGTAATGGTAGTTTTTTTCAGGTAAGGTTAGTTATTTTTTTAGAGTAACTTAGGGGGTGCTAGGTTAGGGGGGTTAGCTGGTTAGGAAGTTTAGATGTTAGTGGGTATTTTGCAGTGGAAGTTGTGGTGTTTTAGGATTCATAGTGTAGTGGGGTATTTTGCCATGTGTGGGTGTGACAGTTTATGGGATTAATAGTGTAGTGGGGTTGTTTGTGATATGGGGGTGTGGCAGTTAAGGGGTTAATAGTGTAGTGGATAATTTGCAGTGAGCTATGTGGCGGATTAAGGTAAATAGAGTAGGGTACTTATGGTGATTTGGGTTAATGCATGAGTATGGGTGTTAGTTTTTTTTTCACTTTCTCTCTCCATTGAAGTCTGTGGGGGAGTATGTTAACGCGGTCGCAATATTCTAACTTCTGCTCTTTGCATGTGTCAGGTTAGCACTCAAACCAAAACAATTTACTTTCAATTTGTAATACGTGCAATCCCCAACATGCGCAAAGAACAGAAGTCAAGTGGAGTTATTACCGCTCCACTCATAATCTAACCCTCAGTCAGGTAAATTAAACATTGGGAACAAATTAAAGGGGGAAAACTTTGGCTAAACTGACCCTTTAAAAAAATAAATATTTTAAAACATTTGCTATTACGTATACTCACAGCTTCCTCAGCTTGATGCTTGTAACTTTTCACTTTAAGCTGCAATTTATCAGTCAAATCTTGCATCCGGATCAGATTCTTCCTGTCTTCTTCAGACTGTTGAGGAAAATAATAAATTTAAAAATGAACATCCACATTCTCAGCATCTCCCTAGAACTATGCCCCGAACAGGTGGACCAGTTTCTTTCTCCATTAACCAGTGAGGAACTCAAAACAGTTCTTAAAAATGTGAAACTAAATAAAGCCCCAGGCACAGATGGTTACTCAGCTTTCATTTTTAAACTTAAAAGGGAGATTCAACCATTACTATTGCAAGTTTATAGTGCAGCCTTTTTAAGTGGGTCCTTTCACAATTACTTTTTAGAAGCATCTATGTTAACAATCCCAAAGCTAGGGAGGGACCAGTCAATTTATGGGAAATACAGGCCTATATCGCTAATAAATGTTGATGTGCAAAATATAATTTATGCTTACCTGACAAATCCATATCTTTCATGGTGGTGAGAATTCGTGCTCAATTACTCCTGGGAATTATACTTATAACCACTAGGAAGAGGCAAAGATCTCAAATCTCCAAGAGCCCCTAAAACCCCTTCCACCTTACTAGAAACTAGTCTGACATATAGCAATGCCAAAGAAAAAAGTAGGAAAAGAAATAAGAGCAAGACAAAAAGAAACAGGCAAAAAAAGGTGTATACTTGAACTGTCGCCAGAAAAATCAATGATAGAAAATAATGGACAGGGTTTCATAGGCTCTCACCACCATGAAAGAAATGAATTTATCAAGTAGGCATACATTATATTTTCTTTCATAAAGGTGGTGAAAGTCCACTATCCATTACTCCTGGGAAACTAATACCCAAGGTGTGGAGTCCATGAGTAATCTGGACGGGACCAGACTTATTTTACTATTCCAATTAGAGTGAATGGTAAGGTTTTTTTTATATGCAGACAAATATCTATAATATTTAATGCCCAGAAACAAAGCTGCTTCAGAAGAAGCAAAAGCATCAAATTGGTAGAATTTAGAAAAATTATGTAAGGAAGACCAAGCAGCTGCCTTGCAAATTTGATCCAAGAAGCAAAATAAGGCAACATCAAACAATGGAACAGTGAAGCAGCAGTGATGTTTCAGCATGATTAAGGGTGTGTAACCAGAAACGTTGCTGCTGTTTCACTGTTAATCTACAAAAGGTTATACAGACTGCGCTAAGGTTAGGGTATATATGCTTTTAAGTTTTAAGGGGATATTTCTCCTAAATCCCCAGGGGAAAGGACAACAGAGAACAATTAAAATCTAAAGCGCCAGTACAGGCAAAATATACCCAAGAAAAAGAGAGCATGCAATTTAGTGTTTATATAAAAAATAATTTATTCTTCAACAAATGTCACAAAAAGAACCTAAAAATAAAAATATGTATAACATGAGATGAAAATCTCCTAGGTATAAATTAAACCTTATACAAGAATTCAGACAATAAAATATGTGATTGGCCAATCTCTATTAAAATGTGAGTAATCTATAAAAGCATTTACACAAGGAAAATTACACATATATTGTAGGTTACTAATGTAAGCAACTAGAACTGTATGTATCAGAATATCAAGCAATTTGTAACACAATATCTATCATCAAATTATCTACTGATAATCTAAGAGTATGTGCGCTAAGTGCATAAACCAAATAGCTTCCGTTAAATATGGCTAAGTCAGCATATCAGTAAAATGTCCACAAAGGTGCAGATGAATATGAGTGATTTACTGGTATCCGTGATTCCTTTAGTGTAGCACAGTGTTTTTTAGTGCTCTAATGGATCCACTAGAAACTACAGGTACCTGTTTAAGTGATCCTTTTAAGTTCAGCTCTTAGAATGGAATGAGCTGCCTTCTTTGTCCGATGTCACCTTTTAGAAGACAATGCCTCCAAAATAAGACAAGCAGTGTAACTGTTTTTGCTGATCTTGAAGCCGCGCTGTAAACCCCAGCTACAAACACTTCTGTCTCTTGCTCAGTTCTCACCTATACCGGTTAGGGCGCTGATTAGCTTAGTATTATGGGAGTGTCTGGTTTGAGCTGTGGGGTGCCGGCTCTACAGCTGATCCTTTCTTTTCTTCCTCTTGATGTACACTAGGAGATCCGCAACGCGTTTCCGCTGAAATTACTTCAGCCTTTGTCAAGCTTGATCTCCTTTGAATCCTATGGCTTTAAATAGCCCTCCTTCCATTTCAATTGGTTAGGAATTTCAGCCAATGTGTGTCTAATTGGCTTCAGTCAATATGTGTCTAATTGGCTCAGAAATGTTTGTTAAACATTTATAAACATTATATTTCTTGAATTTATATATTGATGCAAGTAAATTTATTAGAAATCTTACACTTAAGAAATACTTCCTTAAACCCCCTCTGGAAAGGAATTTTAACACAAAAATGTCTATAAATGAACAAGAAGTCTTAAACAATACTGAATATATTCATTCAGGTCTAAAAAATAAATCCAACTTCTACCCTAAACAAGAAAAAGGATTATTTATTGAAACCTTTGAAAAATTGGTTCTTGAAGACATCACTAAGATTAAGCAAAATACGAAAATTAAACATAATATTACACTCAAACAAAAAAAGCTAATCAAAGAATTAGAAGAAAATAAAGAGATAACTATAAAACCGGCGGACAAGGGAGGAGGGATTGTTATCTTAGACAGAGAAGCGTATAGAAATATGATTGATGATCTAATAAATGACACCAATACATACAAGCAATTAAGATGTAATCCTACGATGATATATAAAGTATTTTTGAAACACCACCTAGATAAAGCTAGTGATAAAGGGATCATTAATGATAAAGAATATGATTATCTACTCCCCAGATTTCCTATTATGCCTGTTCTCTATGCCCTCCCGAAAATTCACAAATCACTAACTAAACCTCCAGGGAGACTGATTATAGCGGGGATAGATTCACTAACAGCTAATCTATCGGCTTACATAGACAAATACTTACAAAAATACGTGACAAAGCTCGATTCTTATCTAAGAAACTCTACCAATTTACTATTACTACTTGATGAGTTCAAATGGAAAAAAGATTACCTACTGGTCACATGCGATGTACAGTCCTTATATACATCAATTAAACATGACGATGGGATACATGCCATAGAAAATTTTCTTAAAGATGATAAAGATATTAAGAAAGAACAAAGAGACTTCTTAATAGATAGTATAAGGTATATTCTTACCCATAATTTTTTCTTATACGAAGACAATTACTATGAACAGATTTGCTACATAATACTAAGCTAATCAGCGCCCTAACCGGTATAGGCGAGAACTGAGCAAGAGACAGAAGTGTTTGTAGCTGGGGTTTACAGCGCGGCTTCAAGATCAGCAAAAACAGTTACACTGCTTGTCTTATTTTGGAGGCATTGTCTTCTAAAAGGTGACATCGGACAAAGAAGGCAGCTCATTCCATTCTAAGAGCTGAACTTAAAAGGATCACTTAAACAGGTACCTGTAGTTTCTAGTGGATCCATTAGAGCACTAAAAAACACTGTGCTACACTAAAGGAATCACGGATACCAGTAAATCACTCATATTCATCTGCACCTTTGTGGACATTTTACTGATATGCTGACTTAGCCATATTTAACGGAAGCTATTTGGTTTATGCACTTAGCGCACATACTCTTAGATTATCAGTAGATAATTTGATGATAGATATTGTGTTACAAATTGCTTGATATTCTGATACATACAGTTCTAGTTGCTTACATTAGTAACCTACAATATATGTGTAATTTTCCTTGTGTAAATGCTTTTATAGATTACTCACATTTTAATAGAGATTGGCCAATCACATATTTTATTGTCTGAATTCTTGTATAAGGTTTAATTTATACCTAGGAGATTTTCATCTCATGTTATACATATTTTTATTTTTAGGTTCTTTTTGTGACATTTGTTGAAGAATAAATTATTTTTTATATAAACACTAAATTGCATGCTCTCTTTTTCTTGGGTATATTTTGCCTGTACTGGTGCTTTAGATTTTAATTGTTCTCTGTTGCTGTTTCACTGTTCCATTGTTTGATGCTGAATTAATCCAGTTAATAGCTGCTTCTTTGAGTGCTGCTGCCTTCTTTTGCTTCTTGGATGTGATTTCTGGGTTATGGTATAGTACCCAGTGGCAGCTTGGCACCATCTCAGAGCTTGTGCTGAACTATCTTTTGTATTTTGCAAATTTGATCAACAGAGGCCTCATTTAAAAGGCCTATGAAGTAGTAACAAATCTGGTAGAATAGGCAGTAATCCATTTAGGAAGAGACTGTCCCACCTTCAAGGGTTTCTACCAAGAGACTAACGGCTCGGCAGTAGCCTTTTGGCCCTTTCTAGAACCAGAAAAATGAACAAACAAGCTAAAGGACTGTCTAAAATCCAACAGCAAACAAGAAAAAGAGCATGTCGGAACACCTAATCCTGAATAAGAGGAGTGAAGGAATACGTTTTTTCTTACTTACTGTTTATGGTAAGATATTGATGCTTGAGTCACCTACACATCAGGATTACAGGTTACGGCTTGAACAGATTTTCTCATACTATAACTACTTGAGCGCTGTTTAGGGTTTTCCTTTTGTATATAGACTGTCTAAAATCCTTAGTAGCCTGCAAAAAAACTTCAAAGCTCTGACCACATCCAAATTATGGAGAAGCCTGCCTCTCCTTAGAATTTTGCAGATAAGGACAAAAAGAGGGAACAATCATCTCATGATTAATGTCATCAGAAGAAACCACCGAAGGCAAAAAAATAATAATCAAACTTAATTCTCAAAACTGCCTTATCCTTATGAAAAACAAGATAAGGAGACTCACAACAAAGACAATTCAGAAACTATTCTAGCAGATGAAATAGCCAAAAGAAACAAGACCTTCCAGGACAAAATCTGAATATCCAAATTATGCATAGGTTCAAAAGGAGGAACCTGTACAATTCTTAAAACCAAATTAAGATTCAATGGTGGAAAAATTGGTTTAATCACAGGTTTAATGCTAACTTGAAGGGATATGAAATCCTTTTTTTCCATAATTCAGATAAAGCATGCACTTTTTGCAACTTTCTAATTTACTCCAATTATCAATTTTCCTTGACAAATGTGTCTACCAATCAGCAAGCGCTACCTAGATGCTGAATGGAAAAAAATAGGCTGGCTCCTAAGTGTACATTGCTGCTTTTTGAAATAAAGATACCAAGAGAAGGAATAAAAATTGACAATAGGAGTAAATTAGAGCATGCAATTTTAAGCAACTTTCTATCTGAATCATGAAAGAAAGAAAAAATTGTGTTTCATATCCCTTTAAGCCTGAACAAAATTCTGAATATCCAGAAACTTTGCAATCTTCATGTGAAACAAAACAGAAAGAGCAGAGATCTGACCCTTTAAAGAACTATAGTAGGAAGAAAAGAACACAGCGCAAACTCCGACTCAAATGTATTTATTAAAACACAGGGTAAGCGCTATAACATATGCACTTACTAAAATTTGATTAAAAGCGTGTCTAAAAGTGTGTCCAACAGACAGTTTTCTTCACTGTTCGATCTCAGTGATCTTTGAGCAAACACGAGGCTCGGGTCCGTCTCACCACTAACGGGGGGCAGGACATGAATTCCCTCAACGCGTTTCCCCTGACTCGGTCAGGCTTTCTCAAGAGGCTAATCGGATAACTGATATATATGGTTCATCTCCCAGTGCTGGACCCAGTATAGGGTCCGCTTTTAATATCACCAGATGTTTATTTAGGGTTTTATATATTAGAGAATATCCTTCATTGTAAGTGGTAACAAACCTAACTTCCCTTATTTGGTCTTTTTCCCTTTGGCTATATTTATTATTAGTTTTTCCATTCCTATTTTTATACTCAAGTAATTTGGCTCTATCTTGTGTGAGAGTATTTTTCCTTAGCTATATTTAGTACCTCCTTATCATAGCCCTTTTCTAAAAATGTATTATCCAAGATTATAGATTCTTTTTCAAAATCACTGACTTTAGTACAGTTCCTTCTCAATCACAGACATTGGCTATAAGGCACAGTCTCCACCTAAATTTGTTTATGTGCACTCTTGGCGTCTATGAAACTGTTTTTCTCTGTTGGTTTTCTCCAAGCCGTTACTGTGCCTCTGATTTGTAAGTAACATTTATGTTCAAACCAAAAATAGTTATGTTGTAAAATTAACTCTATGCTTTTAACTAAGAATTCTACATGCGATTTTGGAATTTGCCAATTGGAAAGCTCATTTTCTACTTCCCTTACACCTGCATTATGTGGAATGCAGGTGTAAAAGGAATAAACATCACATGTCACCCACAAGTAATCATCTTCCCATTTGAGACCCTCAAACATATTGATTACTTCAGTGGTATCTTGTAAATATGCTTTAGTGTTTTTTACAACTGGTTGGAGATAGAAATCGACATATTTAGTCTAATTATCACATACGGACTCTATCCCAGACACAATTGGTATTCCAGGGGGATTGATAGGGTCCTTATGGATTTTAGGAAGATGATAAAAGGTTGACATTTTGGGAAAAAAGTTAATACAAAAATGTATATTCTTCATTGTTCAATATTCCATTATATTTTGCTTCAATAAGCAGCCCATTTAATTATTTTTACAAAATTGGGGGTGGGATCTTTTTTTCAATATACTATATGTGTCTTTGTCTCCTAGTAGGTTAAAATTTTCAGATATGTAGTCCTCCCTAGTTTGTATTACTACCCCCCCCCACACACACACACACACCCTTGTCAGACGCCCTAAAAACTACATTATTATTTTCTGAAAGTTTCTTTAAAGATTTTCTTTTAAAAATGGTCAGATTATCATTAAATTTATGTAATGTTTTCTTTTGTTTAAAGGGACAGTCAACACCAGAATTTGTGATGTTTTAAAAGATAGATAATCCCTTAATTACCAATTCCCCAGTTTTGCATAGCCAACACAGTTATAATTATACACGTTTTACCTTTGTAAATACTTTGTATCTAAGCCTCAGCAGACTGCCCCCTTATTTCAGTTCTTTTGACAGACTTGCATTTTAGCCAATCAGAGCTGTCTCCATGGTAAATTCCCGTGCATGAGCTCAATGTTATCTATATGAAACATGTGAAATAATGCCCTCTGGTGGTGAAAAACTATCAACATGCATTTAGATTAGAGGCGGCCTTCAAGGTCTAATAAATTAGCATATGAACCTCCTAGGTTTAGCTTTCAACTAAGAATACCAAGAGAACAAAGCAAAATTGGTGATAAAAGTAAATTGGAAAGTTGTTTAAAATTACATGCCCTATTTGAAACATGAAAGTTTTTTTGGACTTGAATGTCCCTTTAAGTGTTTCATCAATATCTCTTAAAACCATTTATGTGAACACTGGAATTTGTTCCCCTTGGGCACTCAGAGGGTAAAAGGTAGATTTCTTCTTTAATGTGGAGTATTGTATTTCTGGTTCTGTTTCGTGTAATGATAGATTCAACAAATCCTCCATATTAGTTTCTGGTACATTTGTATTTCCCCTTTCCATATTATTCTCTTGTTCCAAACTTTTTAGCACTTTAAGGGTGTCTAGATCTTTATATTCTAAATAGTCACAACGTTGTGATGTTTTAAGTTGGGGGGTTTTGATATAATATCGTTGTAAGGTTAATTTTCTCATATATTTTTGTAAATCTAAATATATTTCAAATTTTTGTGAACACTAAATATATAATATAAATATATAAAATGTATAATAGTAAAACTAAGTTGCTAAACACAGAGTATCCAAACATTTTTTTAGAAGTCCACAATAGTGATTCCAGATCCCTTAAAATACAGGTGATAGATTGGATTGCACCAACAGAACACAATAGGTTACAAAAATTAAGGCGGCAGGAGATATACTGGATTTTTAAATTAGACTGTACAGATCCGAATGGTCTAAATGTCGATACTGACATTCAGGCATATATGTAGAAATTCTTTATTCCTTATGTACATTGCCAATTTGAAAGAATATGTAAGTTTTTAAATTAACATTGGTTTAAATTTTATTGTAATTAAGTTTTTCTATGATTTTTATGTAAGATAATGTGATATTATGTATGCAGAAGTGATTGTAATATTTACACTGACACACTGTTGCAAGATTGTTACCATTTCTAAATACACCCCCAAGGGCGGTTTATAAGAACGGACAATGTTTAAAAGGCCCGCACAGTCTGTGTCAGTTATCCAATTATCCGTTTGAAAAAGCCCGACTGGAAACGCGTTGAGGGAATACATGTCCTGACCCCGTTATCGGTGAGACTGGCCCGAGCCTTGTTTTTGCCCAAAGATCACTGAGATCGAACAGTGAAGAAAACATAACCAAAAGAGGCATCAAAAGGGAAACCGCAGGAGTCTGTTGGACACACTTTTTATCAAATTGATTTTAGTAAGTGCATATGTTGTAGTGCTTACCCTCTGTTTTAATAAATACATTTGAGTCAGGGTTTGCGCTCTGTTCTTTTCTTTCTACTACAGATTGGCTTTTTATCCGACGAAGGAAACTTCGGTTAGAGGAGCTGCACCCGGTGATCCAGGACACAGTTATCAACACATGTTGGATTGCAACAGTGGGAACTGTTTAATGACGAAGGGAAACCACTAGGCAAGAGAGTATATCAACTGAAGACTGGTATCGTTATAACTCTCATGTATTGACTGTTATCACATCGGGCAAAGACCTGTTCACTTTGTCAGAGTATCTGTGAAGATGATTAAATATATATATATATATATATATGTATATTATTTAATATATATATGGTTGTTAAGACCACAGGATTCATTATACATGAAACTGGTTACAGCAGTTGTATTTACTCTGCCAAATGATTCTTGGCTGTGTAAACCAGCCCCCCCTCTCTTATTCATCAATTAAATTGTTTGCATAGTTATTTATGAAAGAACAAAGACTTAGACTGTTGTATACATAAAACCAGTGGGCTACTTCAAAGTGAATGTAAGCATGATGGAGCCTCAGAGGTATATGCCCATATACGGGCATCCTGCCCAAGATGGGTAATGAACTCACAGGCCCCCTGTGGGGAATACACGGTCCATCTGTAGGAATGATTGAATCTACAAACATGTTCAAGGAATTGTAGTTTTTACCATCTACATGTTAAATGATCCCCTGTTGAGCTACATACGCATCCTGCTCAGCCATGTGTTCCTTGGGAGCATAGAAACCATGAATTAAGATTTCAACATGTGACATTGCAGCTGTTAAATTCATTTTTTAAATACAGCATGTATAATTTTAAATACTGTATAAAAATGTGTATTGTGGACCTAAGAAGCATTGACTAATAGTAACATATTAGATAAATATTTGCTGAGCTTGATAAATACTGCAAATAGATGTATAAATGTCTGACATTTTTTACAACATTGTTTCTTTATTTTACAGACAGCAAGATGTCCTATGAATATTAGCCATAAACATGGATATCTTCTATTTTAACATAGAAATTAATAAATACTGGTGTTTGGTGTCAAATTGTACATTTTCTGTTATGTTAAATGAAATATAGATGCTGACAAAAGAGGTTTATTAATGCTAGGAATTATAGTATGTTGAATATAAACAATAAAAGGAGATATTTGGATTGTGGCAATAATTAATGGTGAGACTATATTTGTGGTTGTCTGCTGCCCCCTAGGGGATTAAGGATGGTATGACAGCCAAATATATTAACTACTGGAACACATGCAGAGCCAGATTAGCCAATCAGGGAGGCGTCTCCCAAATAACCAATGAGAGGGACAAGCACCATGGGGCATTTCCAAATAATCCCCAATGATTACAATAAGAATAAAAAAGGGTGTGTTATATCTCATGATATAACATCATGCAAAATGAGATAGAAGACAGTCTTTTGTCTGCTGAAACTTGTGATTGAATAACTGACTGCCATACTTGGGACACAATCACTTTAAGCAAAAAGCTGAGACTAACTTCTTGATCTATGCAATAACCTTTGTTCATATGAGGTGATCTGAATCTACTTGGGAATGATTGGAATACTGAATTGGTTCATGTTGGTGATGTATGACTGTTCTATATTTTAATATTTAAATCAAAGGTATTTGGTAACTATAACTAAATTGCAGTTAGAATACTTTTTGTATTTTAGCTTGCATTCATAGTCCTGTGTAGTCTTAACGAGTCACTATTGCTAAATAATTTGTTTGCTAAAATAAGTTATTTGCTATATATATATATATATATATATATATATATGCAGACATATATTTTAGAATTTGCCTTATTGCTGCTAAAGAGAATATTTCAGTTTAGATAAATTGGCATATAGACTGGCTGTTTACATTAGGAATATATATAACTTCTGGTGTTTTAATTAGAGTTGTATAGAATCATTTGTAGGCTAAATAGCTTAAGTATATTTGTCTGTAAGTTAACAAACCATACCTTGGCATCTCATTGTGATATTTAAATGCAACTCTGATTTGGGAGATTATTATGAATAAGGTAATTTTTATGATCTTTGTATTGCATATCATAACAGCATAAACATGTATAGTTTGATTCATAACCTGGTTTCTATAAATATAATTCAATGTGTCTATACATTTTAACTAATATAAAGAATTTAGGAATTTACATTAATTTTAATTGATTTGTATATGCATTTAATTTTTGTTTAAAGAATAATTATTAAATATATTGTATTATATCCCGGCCATATACTGACAACTTGCATACATGTTCTAGTACCATTAGATGATTGTGGTTTGAATAATCTTCTGTTTTGAGCTTTTTTAATATTTAATATTTATCACATAATTTTGTTTATCTCCATTGTGGTTAGAGTACCTCTATTCCCTAGAGTTTTAGTTTAGATAGGGCTTCAAATATTCTGTGTTTTTTAGGTTGCCTTTAAAGAACTAGCAGACAAAACCCTTATCTAAATCATCTTGAAGAAATTGACGAATTCTAGGAATTCTAAAAGAGTACCAACTAAACCTATGTTCCACACAATAGGAAATAAAACTCTTCCAAACCTTGTAATAAACTTTCCTGAACCAAATTTCAATCACAGAATCAGAACCCCCCCCCCCCTGCCTTAAAACTAAGCATTTAATCTCCAAGCCATCAAGTTTAGCGACTTGAGATCCTGATGACAAAATGAACCTTGAGGCGGAAGCTCATGGCACAGAAGAACAGGCCACGGAGGACAACTGAACATCTGCACCAGATCCGCAAATCAAGTTAAGCTGAAACAATCAGGATTACTGATGACACCTGCTTAATCCTGGCTATCACCCTTGGTAACAGAACAATAGGTGGAAAAATGTAGGCCAGGTGAAACAACCAAGGAGCTACTAGCGCATCCACAAATTACTCCTGAGGATCCCTGGACCTAACAAAGTAGCTGGGGAGCTTGTTGTCCAAATAAGAAGCCATCAGACTACTTTCAGAAGACCCCACAGGTCTACAATCTGACTGAAGACTTCCAGGTGAAGGGACTGGCAACTGAGAAAATCTGCTTCCCAATTGCTCACCCCTTGAGATTTACTTTGTGAAGAATATGGACTGTAGAGATTATAGAGGAATTGCTTTCTACCCAATTCAAAATTCAGGAAACTCTGAGTTCCCCCTTGATGACTGATGTAAGCCACTGCTGTGACACTGGAAGCACAGACAAGACTCTTTTTTTAGGAGAAGCTAGAGCTGAAGGGCCCTAAAATAGCACAGAGTTCCAGAATATTTATGGTCAACTTTGTCTACTGAACTAACCAAAAACCCTGTGCTCTCTGGGATCCCCAGACTGCGCCCCAATCTGAAAGACTTGCATCTGTTGGGATCATGGTCCAATTTGGACAGCCAAAGTATGCCCCCAGAACAATGAACCGATGAATGATCCACCAGAAAAGGGATTGATTCATTTTGGCATTCAAAATAATCTTCTGAGCCAACAAAGTGTAATCCCTGCACCACTGATGAAGCATAGAAAGATGAAGAGGCCTCATGTGAAACAGAGCAAAAGGAAGAGCATATTATGCTGCTATCATCATAGCTACAGAAGGAGGCAGAGGAAAGATTCTTTTAAATCATTGAGCAGGATTAAAATATATACCAGGCTTGGACCTCTCTTTAGAAATTATCTCAGAAATAGCATCAGGAACCAGAAATACTTCAGGTGACTTAACAGAGGGTTTAAAAATTAAATCCATCTGTTTAACACTTATCCTCAGAAAACTTAGAACCCTGAACCCCTAAAATACCATAACACATACATAACACTCTTAAAAGAGAACAAAAGGTGTTCAAGCGTAAATAAAAAGAGGAATATTTTGTTTCCTAATCAGACACTGACTCCTGATCATCTTAAAACTCTTCACGCATAGAGGATAAATCAGAAGAACTAGGACCTGAAACATTTAGCTTAAGAGTCTTAGACTTACTAAAATCAGATAAGCTAGTTGAGGGATTATCAGTAGCGACCTTCTTATGCTTAATTGGTTGGGGCAAACAGAGGGAGGACAGATACCCTAATAAGCAAGAGCAGCATTTGACTGATTACATTGCATAAAATCATCCATACATAATTTGCAAAGCTGAGCAGGGGGGATTATGTCAACCATCTTGCAAAAAAATAAAATGTATGCTTACCTGATAAATGTCTTTCTTTCCGGACATGGAGAGTCCACAACATCATTTCAATTACTAGTGGTATATTCACTCCTGACCAGCAGGAGGAGGCAAAGAGCACCACAGCAAAGCTGTTAAGTGTCACTTCCCTTACCCATAACCCCCAGTCATTCAGCTGAAGGGAAATGGAAAAAGAAGATAACACAAAGGTGTAGCGGTGCCTGACGTTTAGAAAAAAATACTGTCTATATTACAGGGTGGGGTTGTGGACTCTCCATGTCCAGAAAGAAAGGAATTTATCAGGTAAGCATAAATGTTATTTTCTTTCCTAAGACATGGAGAGTCCACATCGTCATTCCAATTACTAGTGGGAACCAATACCCAAGCTAGAGGACACGGAATGAACAGGGAGGGGGAACAAGACAGGCAGACCTAAACAGAAGACACCACTACTTGAAGAACCTTTCTCCCAAAGGAAGCCACAGCCGAGGCAAAAGTATCAAATTTGTAGAATTTGGAAAAAGTATGCAGAGAGGACCAAGTTGCAGTCTTGCAAATCTGTTCCACAGAAGCTTAATTTTTGAAAGTCCACGAAGATGAGACAGCCCTAGTGGGATGAGCTGTAATTCTCTCAGACGGCTGCTGTCCAGCAGTCTCATAAGCAAAACGAATCATACTTCTCAAAGAGAAGTAGCAGTAGCCTTCTGACCCTTACACTTTTCAGAGAAACAAACAAACAGGCCAGAGGACTGGCGAAAATCCTTAGTAGCCTACAGATAGAATTTTAGAGCACACACCACATCCAAGTTGTGTAAAAGACGTTCTTTATGAGAAGAAGGATTAGGACAGAGAGAAGGAACAACAATTTCCTGATTAATTTTTCTATCCGAAACTACCTTAGGAAGAAACCCTAATTTAGTATGAAGAACCACCTTATCCACATGAAATATAAGGTAAGGCGAATCACACTGTAAAACAGAAGAGATAGCAATAAGAAACAAAATCTTCCAAGATAGCAGCTTAATATCTAAGGAATGTATTGGCTCAAACGGAGCCTGCTGTAAAACTTTAAGAGCATGGTTTAGGCTCCAAGGAGGAGCAACAGGTTTAAACACAGGCCTGATTCTGACCAGTGCCTGACAAAAAGATTGAACATCTGGCACATCCGCCAGACACTTATGTAAAAGAACAGATAGTGCAGAAATCTGACCTTTCAGAGAACTGACTGACAACCCTTTCTCCAGACCTTCCTGGAGAAAAGACAAAATTCTAGGAATCCTGACCCTACTCCAAGAGTAGCCCTTTGATTCACACCAATAAAAGGTATTTACACCATACCTTATGGTACATTTTACAAGTAACAGGCTTGCGAGCCTGGATCATGGTCTCAATAACCGACGCTTAGTCAGAACTAAGCGTTCAATCCCCAAGCAGTCAGCTTCAGAGAAACAAGATTTGGATGGAGGAAAGGACTCTGAGTTAGAAGGATCTTCCTCAGAGGTAACCTCCAAGGAGGAAGAGATTACATCTTCACTATGTCTGCATACCAGATCCTGCAAGGCCATGCAGAAGCTACTAGAATTACAGATGCTCTCTCCTGTTTGATATGAGCAATGACTCATGAAAGGAGTGCAAATGAAGTAAACAAGTATGCTAGACCGAAATCCCAAGGAATCGCCAGAGCATCTATCAGAGCTGCCTGCAGATCTCTTGACCTTGAACCGTACATTGGAAAGTTGGCGTTCTGATGAGATGACATCAGATCCAACTCAGGCACCCCCCACTTGAGGGATGAAATGACTGTCTGCTCAGGAAATCCACCTCCCAATGTCCACTCCTGGAATGTGGATGGCAGATAGACAACAATTGTGAGCTTCAGCCCACTGATTAATCCATGCCACCTCCTTCATGGCTAAGGAACTCCAAGTTCCCCCCTGGTGGTTGATGTAAGCCACTGAGGTGATGTTGTCCGATTGGAACCTGATAAACCAGGCTAAGGACAATTGAGGCCAAGCTATCAGAGCATTGTAGATCGCTCTCAACTCCAAGATGTTTATGGGGAGAGCAGACTCCTCCCGAGTCCATAGGCCCTGTGCCTTTAACGAGTCCCAGACTGCTCCCCAGCCTAGCAGGCTGGCTTTCCATGGTCACAATAATCCATTGTCTGAGCATGCATAACTGCAGAGCTCTCAAATGGAATCGAGCAAAAGGAATGATGTCTATGGAAGCGACCATCAGACCAATTACCTCCATACCCTGAGCCACTGATGGCCAAACAGTAGACTGAAGAGAGAGGCAAGAGGAGAGAATTTTGGATTTTCTGACCTCCGTCAGAAAAATCATCATGGATAGGTACCATCATAGATTCCCTAAGAAGTAAACCCTTGTACTTGGAACAAGGGAACTCTTCTCCAGATTCAGTTTCCAACTGTGGGAATGTAGAAAAGACAACAAGATCTCTGTATGAGAGTTTGCTTGTTGAAAAGATGGTGCCTGAACCAATTCATCATCCAGATAAGTTGCCACCGCAATTCCCCGAGACCTGACAACTGCCAAGAGAGCCCCCAGAACCTTTGAGAAAATTCTGGGAGCTGTGACAAGGCCAAACAGAGAAAAGCAAATCTCAGAAACTGGTGATGATTCCTGTGGATGGGAACATAAAGATAGGCATCCTGAGAAAC
Source organism: Bombina bombina (assembly GCF_027579735.1). Classification (NCBI taxonomy): domain Eukaryota; kingdom Metazoa; phylum Chordata; class Amphibia; order Anura; family Bombinatoridae; genus Bombina; species Bombina bombina. The sequence continues at coordinate 719,084,779 of NC_069501.1, read as the reverse complement.
TTGAGACATTTTAAGTCTAAGATGGGTCGAAAAGTTCCCTCTTTTTTGGGAACCACAAACAGATTTTGAATAAAATCCTAGACCCTGTTCTCTTACTGGAACAGGAACAATCATTCCCAAAGAGAAGAGGTTCTGAACGCACTATAAGAATGCATCTCTTTTTACCTGATCCGCAGATAACCTTGAGAGGAGAAATCTGCCCTTGGGAGGACGAGATTTGAATTCTACTTTGTAACCCTAAGATACTATGTTCACAGCCCAAGGATCTGGGACATCTCGTATCCATGCCTGACAAAACAGGGAAAGTCTGCCCCCCACTTGATCCAATCCTGGACCGGGGGCAGACCCTTTATGTTGACTTAGACTCAGCTGAGGGTTTCTTTGATTCTATCCCCCTTGTTCCAAGGCTGATTGGATCTCCAAGAAAACTTGGACTGCTCCTGCTTGGAAGAGGGAGATGAAGGCTTTTGACCTTTGAAGTTATGAAAGGAACGAAAATTACTTTGACGTCCTTTAGGTCTATTCTTCTTGTTTTGTGGTAGAAAAAAACATTTTCCACCCGTAATATCAGAAATATCAAACAAGGTCTTACCCTTGTAAGGAAGCACCAGAAGTTTAGACTTGAAGGTAACATCAGCTGACCAAGATTTAAGCCAAAGAGCCTTACGAGCTAGAACAGTGAAGCCAGACATCTTGGCTCCCAGTCTTACGATTTGCATGTTAGCATCAGAGATAAAGGAATTGGCTAATTTGAGAGCCTTAATCCTATCTTGGATCTCCTCCAACGGAGTCTCTTCTAAAATTAATTCAGACAAGGCATCGCACCAATAGGATGCAGCACTTGCTACTGTGGCAATACAAACTGTGGGTTGCCACTGAAGACCCTGATAAACATACTTCTTCAAATAAGCCTCCAGCTTCTTGTCCATGGGATCCTTAAAGGAACGGCTATCCTCGAAAGGAATTGTAGTTCTCTTAGCCAGAGTAGAAATAGCCCCTTCTACCTTAGGCACCGTGCGCCATGAATCTCTAATGGAGTCAGAAACAGGAAACATCTTTTTAAAGACAGGAGACAGGGAGAAAGGCATCCCTGACTTCTCCCATTCTTGTGTAATAATCTCCGTCACACGGTCTGGAACAGGAAACACTTCCACAGAGGAAGAATCGGAGTCATCCCAAGTAGCCAATACCTCCTTTAACAGTATACGGAGGTGTTCAAGCTTAAATCTGAAGTTTACCTGTTCAGAGTCAGTCAAAGGAATTATACTGTCCGAATCTGAGATTTCACCCTCAGAAGCCACCGAGGTATCCTCCTCATCAGACTTAGGATGGAGGTATACCTTTGCAGCAGTAGAGGCACCACCTTATTATCAGAAAAATTTATAGATTTCCTCTTGCGCTTCCCCAACATAGGAAAAGCAGACAATGCCACAGATACTGCAGAAGATATCTGAGCAGAAAAATCTATAGGCAAATATACTCCTCCAGGAGGCTGAGAGGAACCGCAGGGCACTGTATGTGACACCATTGAGGCTTGGGACGTTTGAGGAGAAAGCTGCGGCATAACCTGAACAGCATTATCCTGGGAGACAATAGGCTCAGAGGGCAATAATTTATTTTTACATTCTAGCTAAACATGTAGCACAAAATTGCATAGGCAAAACAAGTTGGTCCTCTAGGCATAGTAAGCATTTACCAAATGAAACAGCTTCTGATTCTATGTCCATAGCTTAAAATATAAAATTTTCCAAAAATAAGAGAGGGCTAAAAATATTTGAAAAGGAGCTACTGTCACTTTAAAAATATTTTTTAATGCCTCAAAGCGCTATACATGCTAAGAACACTATCACCTCTACAGACAGTCAGACAGTCTGAGGTGCCCTACCTTACTTTCAGAGGATCCCAAATGAAACTGAACACGGAGACTGCTTGTGAGCGACTCTCCACAAGCTGACACAGAAAACCGGGTCGGATGAGCGACGAGTCACATGACCGGCAAACAGGAACTGCCCAGCAACTAAAAGCGCTCGTTCCAACTGCCAAGTGAAAATAACAGACTCCTTATAATTTAAAATCACTCCCATTTGCCATGCTAGCCTACACAATAATGGCCGCCAAAAAAATGCTGTACTGTGTTAACACCATGCCCAACATATCCTGTCACTCTACAAGAGTGTTTAGCTTAGGAGCCAAAATAAACAATCTCCAATAGTAAGGGAAACTTAACCCTTTACATACAAATGTGCCTGCACCTGCCCCAATAAATCCTGTACATAAAGGATAATCATGTCCCTTTTTAAATATTGCAGAGTTAACTGTTTTCAGGATTGTTATGTCCCCTTACTGCAGTTAACTATCTTCCTGAAGTGCAAGTCTCCAACACCAAGAAGACAAAAGCACTTACCTGCAATCCAGCTGTCCGGCAGGAAGACAGCTCACCAGGCGTGAAAGGACACATACTCTTTACAGAGACCTGTGGAAAAAGAAATAACAGAGTAACCAACTCTGACTTTCTGTGACTAAGGCAGCAAATATGTTAGGAAAAACAAGTAAGGACCACATCACCACATCCTAACTGCTTAAAAGCCACCACTACTCTTACTCAAGAGATTGACGTAGACACAGCTAAATCCAAATCCTTGCTTGCAAGGAAAAGTACCCCAAAAAAAGGTTAAAAAAAATCTTCAGACACCAAGCTTCACCTCCTCAATTGACAGAGGTAAAGTGAATGACTGGGGGTTATGGGTAAGAGAAGTGACACTTTGCTCTTTGCCTCCTCCTGCTGGCCAGGAGTGAATATCCCACTAGTAATTGGAATTACATTGTGGACTCTCCATGTCTTAGGAAAGAAATACACTTAATTTTAGCTAAGGATCTAGCTAGGATCTAGCTTCTGAGGTACTAGTACTAACAGAAGAGGGGACAGGATCAGCATGCTCCTAATGAAAACATTAACAGGCAGGTAATAAGCAAATCAGAAGACAAACAATGATCTAAAAAAAAACAACAACAGTAACCTTACACCCAAATAAAGCAGTTTTTGGAAGGAAAATCTTACCCCCTCACTAGAGGCTTAAGCAAGCTTAAGAAGAGCTAAATATCCATATAGCATCAGCTGAGCAGGGACGTGCAGTCATAGGAGGCAGGGGAGGCAGTGCCTCCCCTGTCCAATCAGGGAAAAGGGAAAAAAAGATTTCAAAAATATTTATTAAAAAATATATATATATATATATTTTTTGCCACTACCACCCCCACACCAAGGGTACCCCCCCACCCCCCCATGGTGATTTTACCCACTGCATATATAATTATTTTATTTACAGTAACACTGCAGCCAAAAATTCACATAGCGCATCCTCCATTGTTGCGCAATTAGGAGGCAGTGAGCCTGACCGCTGCTCTCCATTAATTGCGCAACACTGATCCAAAACAGCAATTCGTTGCTCACTAAGAGCTGCGCCACGCACTGGTGGCTTGCAGGGCACTGATAGTAGCTCCAATGGAGGCGGTTCTTAAAACAGCCTCCATGATGAGCTCAATCCACTCAGCCAATCAGCAAAGCACTGCAGGGAGGCGTGCCTGCTGATTGACAGAGTCAGTGACGTGTGGTACTGGGTCATGTGACGTCGCGACTCGCGCCGGGCTGTTGCTCTGTTGTGTTCAGTTCAGGCGGGAAGAATAGGAGGGAGGGAGAAGAGCTGAGCTGCTGCTTGCAAGTGCGTGGCCGTGCGGCACTGGGGTCCCTGTCACTGACTCATCAGCAGCTGCGTTGAAGGAGGCGAACAAGCCCGAGTTGTCCTGGCCCTGGGACCTGGCTGGAGGAGGAGGCCGGGAGGACTGTGCTGTGTGCTGCAGCTGCTGTCACCTGCAGCCAGTGTGTGTGTGTGTGTGTGCTCACACTCAGTCAGTGGCGTGCTGCAGCTGCAGTGAGTGGTGGCGTCAGCCAGGGTGGACTCTGGAGTAAAGGAGAAGAAGACTAAGACTTCACTTCACCAGGAGGACGGAGCCGACCGAGCAGAGGAGGAGTGGAGGAGCCTGAGCCACATGGGGTGTAGTGGAGCTGGACATCACATGAGCTCAGGTTAGTAACTTAGGCCAGCATTGATATAGGTGAAGTCTGTGTGAGGGAGAGGGTCACAGAGACACAGACTGGCAGTATATTTAATAATATATACTAGTTTAGTAATATATCACTGACTGGATGACTGAGGAATGTGCTGCAGACAAAGTGCAGATAGTGCCTATGTGAGTGCTGTGATAGCATATGGATCATTATATAACAACTAATCTGTTTTTGTGTAGCAGTTCTTAATTTGATGCACTTATAAGTTTTTGTAATACAAAACTCTGCAGTATATTTTTTAGTTTACAAAGCAAGTATGTGTGTGCCTAATGGATAATTATATAAACACTTATATGAAGCATTTATTAATTTGATCCTTGAAATGATGCTAATATTATTATTTTTATTATTACAAGTTTTTTTTTTTTTTTTTTATAAATGTGCCTTTTTTAATTGCAAACTCTACAATACTTTTTACATTTGAAAAACATTGCAGCTTAATTTTCACATAATCCCATTTATTTATTCACTGACATTATTTATGTAATTGTGTCCACCATTAAAATATATTTTACATTTATAAATAACCACAAAAGTCTTAGCTTTGCAAATATATATATATATATATATATATATATATATATATATATATGTGTGTGTGTGTGTACTAAAAACATATTCTTGAGTTTTTTCATTAAAAAAGGATATGTCTATAAAAAGAAACTTATAATAATAATATGTGCTGCTTTTACTGTTTGGATAAAGAAGGGGTAAAGGGAACAGACCAGAGGGAAGCACACCAGTCAAAAACAAATAAAGCATCATCTGCTAAAACTATTACAACAGAACTTCCTGTTGGTGGCTGATCCCTGAAAATGAAGATACTCTGCAGTGTGATATGGAGATACTGACTGTCACTTTATAAAGCAAGACTATAGCTGAAAAAACACTTTCTACAGTTTGACACCTGTATTGTTCTTTTCAAAGGTGTGAACCTCTGTCTTTCCCCTCTGTCTCTCTCTCTTCTCTCTCTCCCCTCTGTCTCTCTCTCTCTCTCTCCCCTCTGTCTCTCTCCCTCCCCCCTCTGTCTCTCTCTCTTGCCTCTGTCTCCTGTAGCTATAGTATTTAATTTAAACCAGTGATTCCTTAGGTGTATGTTGGACAACAAGTAATAATTTATTAATGCTCCCATTTATACAGGGAGTGCAGAATTATTAGGCAAGTTATATTTTTGAGGATTAATTTTATTATTGAACAACAACCATGTTCTCAATGAACCCAAAAAACTCATTAATATCAAAGCTGAATAGTTTTGGAAGTAGTTTTTAGTTTGTTTTTAGTTATAGCTATTTTAGGGGGATATCTGTGTGTGCAGGTGACTATTACTGTGCATAATTATTAGGCAACTTAACAAAAAACAAATATATACCCATTTCAATTATTTATTTTTACCAGTGAAACCAATATAACATCTCAACATTCACAAATATACATTTCTGACATTCAAAAACAAAAAAACAAATCAGTGACCAATATAGCCACCTTTCTTTGCAAGGACACTCAAAAGCCTGCCATCCATGGATTCTGTCAGTGTTTTGATCTGTTCACCATCAACATTGCGTGCAGCAGCAACCACAGCCTCCCAGACACTGTTCAGAGAGGTGTACTGTTTTCCCTCCTTGTAAATCTCACATTTGATGATGGACCACAGGTTCTCAATGGGGTTCAGATCAGGTGAACAAGGAGGCCATGTCATTAGATTTTCTTCTTTTATACCCTTTCTTGCCAGCCACGCTGTGGAGTACTTGGACGCGTGTGATGGAGCTTTGTCCTGCATGAAAATCATGTTTTTCTTGAAGGATGCAGACTTCTTCCTGTACCACTGCTTGAAGAAGGTGTCTTCCAGAAACTGGCAGTAGGACTGGGAGTTGAGCTTGACTCCATCCTCAACCCGAAAAGGCCCCACAAGCTCATCTTTGATGATACCAGCCCAAACCAGTACTCCACCTCCACCTTGCTGGCGTCTGAGTCGGACTGGAGCTCTCTGCCCTTTACCAATCCAGCCACGGGCCCATCCATCTGGCCCATCAAGACTCACTCTCATTTCATCAGTCCATAAAACCTTAGAAAAATCAGTCTTGAGATATTTCTTGGCCCAGTCTTGACGTTTCAGCTTGTGTGTCTTGTTCAGTGGTGGTCGTCTTTCAGCCTTTCTTACCTTGGCCATGTCTCTGAGTATTGCACACCTTGTGCTTTTGGGCACTCCAGGGATGTTGCAGCTCTGAAATATGGCCAAACTGGTGGCAAGTGGCATCTTGGCAGCTGCACCCTTGACTTTTCTCAGTTCATGGGCAGCTATTTTGCGCCTTGGTTTTTCCACACGCTTCTTGCGACCCTGTTGACTATTTTGAATGAAACGCTTGATTGTTCGATGATCACGCTTCAGAAGCTTTGCAATTTTAAGAGTGCTGCATCCCTCTGCAAGATATCTCACTATTTTTGACTTTTCTGAGCCTGTCAAGTCCTTCTTTTGACCCATTTTGCCAAAGGAAAGGAAGTTGCCTAATAATTATGCACACCTGATATAGGGTGTTGATGTCATTAGACCACACCCCTTCTCATTACAGAGATGCACATCACCTAATATGCTTAATTGGTAGTAGGCTTTCGAGCCTATACAGCTTGGAGTAAGACAACATGCATAAAGAGGATGATGTGGTCAAAATACTCATTTGCCTAATAATTCTGCACTCCCTGTATGTGCTGTTTTGTTTCAGATATTTAAAATAGATTGTAGACTATTAGCATTTGATAGACACTTAAAATATTACTTAAACATTCAGTGGTGTCTCCCCCTTTCAGTGGTCCCTCTTCCCCCCCTTGTGTGTCTCTCTCCTCTCTCTCTCTCTATTCATCTCTCTTTCTCTATCCGTCTGTTTCTCTATCCCTCTCTCTCCATCTCTCTCCCTGTCTCTCCCACTCCCTCTGTCTCTCTCCTTATGTGTCGTTCTCCCCCATGGTCTCTTTCTCTCTCTGTCTCTCGTCCTCCCCCTCTGACTCTCTCATCCCTTATGTGTCTCTCTAACCCTCTGTGTGTGATTGTGTCTCTCTCTCTAACCCTCTGTGTGTGATTGTGTCTCTCTTTCTCTCTCTCTAACCCTCTGTGTCTCTCTTATCTGGCAATAGTTTCTGTTACAATCCTTTAGACTAAAATCAGATGTTTACCAAGTTGACCAGTTTTCCAAGACACCATTTAAAGGGACATGAAACCCATATGTTTTATTTCATGATTTAGAAAGAGCATGCAATTTTAAATAACTTTCCAATTTACATCTAATATCTAATTTTCTTCATTCTTTTGATATCCTTTGTTGAAAATAATATCTAAATATGCTCAGTAGCTGCTGATTGGTGGCTGTACATAGATACCTCATGTGATTGGCTCACCCATGTGCATTGATATTTCTTCAACAAAGGATATCTAAAGAATGAAGGGGTATCCTAGCCACTGCCTCAGCCTCACCAGCCTCTGACGTCACCGCACGTCACTGCAGCTGAGCACTAACCTGACATCAGGCTGAACATACAGATATCCAAGAGCTTGAGTGTGTGAAAAAGGAAGCACACTAAAAAAACAACAACATGTAAATGACAATAGAGCACATACTAGTGTGTGCACTACAAGCTTAGAAGAATAAAGGCGCAAAAAAACTTAAATAGAGCTAACAGCAAGGTTGTGCTCATAAGCCAGCACATGCTAATAATAATTTTAAAATACTTAACGCACCTCAAAACATACATAATTTGAAATAAGGTGTTTGTATAACCATGCCAAATACAATGCCTGACATAATGGTCCCCAGGCTTTGAAATACCCTTAAAGGGACAGTATATACTAATTTTCATATAACTGCATGAAATAGACACTACTATAAAAGAATAATATGCAGATATACTGATATAAAAATCCAGTAAAAAACTGTTAAAAAAACTTACTTAGAAGCTCTCAGTTTAGCTCTGTTGAAAAGGTAGCTGGAAAGCCCACTGCAAGTGGGAAATAAAGACACTCCCCCCTCCCCCTTCTTTTGCATATGAAAAGACCCTTTACACAAACAGTACCAAGCTGGAGAAGGTAGCTGACGGTAATTCTCATAAAGCTTTGGGGCTTGGTTAGGAGTCAATATTATTTAAAAATAAGCAAAACTATTCATTTTAAAAATAAAACAAACTTTATGGGCTATGTAAATAGATAATCTATAAAACATTTATGCAAAGAAAAAATCAGTGTATAATGGCCCTTTAAGTGAGTACCTACTAATAGCCTACAGGCTAAGCAGGTGCCAAACAACAACCACTTACCTCATAGGCACCCACACTACTGGACTTACTATAAGCAGAGAATAACTGCTTCCTATAGATAGTCAATCCAGTGCTGTACGTGTGATAGCAGAGTATCTACATATGTGGAGAATAACATTGAACTGACAGGAGGAGGCTAGGGAGTGGTCCCTGTGACAGATCTGTGAATAACTCCCATAGGGTGATTTTGTGCCACCACAAATACTTTTTCCTTTGAGGGGAAATTGTGCTTCAAATCTGTCTGAGAAACCTTCTGAAAAACAAGGCAAAGACAAGACTAGTTTCCAGTTAAGTGAGAGCATTTTTAAGGGCTCTTGCAGTTTTGGGATACTTGCCTCTTCCTAGTGATCAGGAATATAATTCCCAGGAGTCATGGATTGTGGACTCTCACCACCTTTATTAAAGAAATGTATGCCAAATGCTTAGTTCATATGCCAGCACCTCTGCTCTCCTTTATTCTACACCCTGATCAGGTTGGGTTCACGCTGGATAAGCAGTGCCCAGGTAATACCAGGAGACTCTTAAATATCCTTGAAACTCCCAAGTTTAATCTCTGTAATCTCTTTAGTTGCCAAGAAGGCATTTGACCATGTCAGATGGGAATAAAGTTTGGTCTTCCTAATGATTTTTTTAAGAGGTATCAAGGCGTTGTATTCTCTCTATTCCACTAAAGTTGGAGGCTTTTCCCCTGTTCTTCCCATAACTAATGGTACTAGGCAGGGGTGTCCTCTGACACCTTTACTTTTTGCACTAGTGATTGAATCAGTAGCGGTGAGCATTAGAAGAGACCCTAACATAGATGATATTTGATTGTTGGGCACCACATAAAAAAAAAGCAAAGCACAAATCTGTTCCAGAAGCTGTCTGATTTTGAAGACCTTTCCTTTTATAACTTGAACTATGAGAAAACAGATGTGAACATGTGGATTGCAACTGATACTTGTTCACTCGTATGTAACAATTCTAAATTGGGAACCGAAGGATAAAATACTTGATTTGATCAAACCTTTCCAATGTGTATATCAATTATTCATTTATTGGGGTCTTTTATTGATCAAATTGTATTCATATTATTATCCTTAATATAATTATTGTATTTAATAAAGATCTTAAAAAATATATATCATGCATTTTTTTTTATAAAAAGGATGTTATAGTTTCTAAAAATTGTAATTTTTTCCTCTTTTGCAAAAACTTTAAGAAATGTTTTAAGCCTTTATATGCCAAAGCAAAAGCTTACTATTTTCATACCGAAAGTTAACCTTAAAGCATTGAAGATTCCTATATAATATGACATGAAATGTGGAATTTAAAGTTATAAGTAAATAATATCCACTATGAGAGGCACTGAAACATTCTGAGAGAGAATAAAGTATATGGTGTAATGTGGTATGTTTTGATAAAATATTTTGTCTTCCTATGTTTGAATTTAACAAAGCACCACATTAAGTTCATGACAATTACCAGGGGGGTCAATGTAACAGTGTGGCATTAAGCTGAATTCTTGAGAAGGAAGTGTGGATGACAGAGAACATCACCAATACCATCTAAAATAGAAGCAATTAAAAAAATCCTGTGTACTATTAGGAAAGTTGTGACACAAATCAGTGATATGTTTGAAGGTCCTAATGATGACATATTTGTCTCCTTGGACTCTTGTTGATAAGTAGGGCCTCTGTCTTCAGATATATGACAGTGAATCAAATTCTTCAGATTTTTTCTTTCTGCAAATTGCATTAGTTCCTGTACCTGATAGCTTAGCTCCTTGATGCGCCTTTCAAATTTTCGAACTCCTTTCAGTGACTCAGCATTCCGACGCTGCTCTACTTCTAGTTCATTTTCTAGTTCCCGCACCTAGAAATAAATTATTATAATTAGATTTTATACCTGTAAAGCTACAACAAACCGCTTACAAAAGATACATTGTATTACAGCTAACATTTTCCACAAGAGGCTAGGAACACATGGAGCGGTCATGTACCCCCACTAAACAACCAGGGATCATTGTAGCACAAATAAAAACTGTTGTTTTACTCCCTAGTTGTGATAGATCACTATAATAAAAATTAAGCCATTATCATAAAACTCCAGACTCCATAAATCCAGTTTTGAAGGTAGCAGGAAATAAATAGATATATTACGTTTTCTAGGTATTTTCAAGTGAGAATTATATTTCCAATTATTTTGTGGATTCACTAGGATTTAAACAGTCAGTTCACCTTTGGTTAATTAAAGCTACAGTCTAGTCAAAATTAAGCTTTTATGACTCAGATAGAGAATGCAATTTTAAGCAACTTTCTAATTTACTCCTATTATCAATTTTTCTTTGTTCTCTTGGTATCTTTTTTTTTAAAGTCTGGAATGTAAGCTTAGGAGCCGGCCTATTTTTGGTTTAGCACCCTGGGTAGCGCTTGCTGATTGGTGGCTACATTTAGACACCAATCAGCAAACGCTACACAGTTGCTGAACCAAAATTGGGCTGGCTCCTAAGCTTACATTCTTGCTTTTTCAAATAAAGATACCAAGAGAACGAAGAAAAATTAATAAAAGGAGTAAATTAGAAAGTTGCTTAAAATTGCATGCTCTATCTGAATAATAAAAGTTTAATTTTGAATAGACTACGTATATCTTAAACTTCTCAGAAAAATAAAAGAAATGAATGTTTAATTTGTTTTCTCCATGCCTTCTAAACAAAATAATATATATATATCTAAATGTGTATTGTTTCACAAAATAGCCTGGAAGAAAGAGCATGGGCCCAAATACAAATCTAGTTTTACTGATTCAGTGGCATGTTGTTGTTACATTGAGCTCAGCCCTGCAAATCAATAATGCTTGATATGGTATTACAAGTTGTTGGTTTAAAATGTTTAACCAAAGCAATGATCTCAGCCCTGCAAATCAATAATGCTTGATATGGTATTACAGGTTGTTGGTTTAAATTGTTTAACCAAAGCAATGAGCTTAGCCCTGCAAATCAATAATGCTTGATATGGTATTACAAGTTGTTGGTTTAAATTGTTTAACCAAAGCAATTGAATGCATCTGATACATATATAGAACGCCCTGAATGTTAAATGTATCAAAGCAGAGTAGCACACTTGTTGCGCTTATAAAACACTTTGGCGATCAAGTTTTGTGCACAATCCATAATAAAAAAATCTCTCATTTAACACTTTTTAAAATGTGTTATTGTTCATCCAACTATACCTTAAAAACAATTGAAATAAATGAATGGAGTGCAAATTAAGGCTTAGTAAAAGTGAAAGAAAAGGGTAGAAAAGAAAACAAAATTGAGGTGTTTGGGAAGGGGTTTAGAGATAAGGTATGTGACAAGAGGGATAGAAGAGTCAGGGATGTACATGTATATCGATGTAGAGAAACAAAGAAAGAGGCGCCTGTGTGTATCAGTAGCAAACAGAATGAAAAAGAAAAAGCCCCTGATACAGGGTACTCACATTTCTTCTGAGCACTCAGACAGTGCTATCAGGAGCAGGCTGGATGTTTATACAGCAACCCAGCTAACTGGTCTCCAGGATGCAGGAACTCAGAATTCTCCAAGCTTTATACTCCCAGTGGAAGTGATTGGTATTGATAGGCAGTACAAGGTTCCAATTTTAAAATATAAAATCAACATAAGTAAAATAAAAACAGGAACCAAGAGGTAAAAAGACAAAATCAATATAAGTATAATAAAAACAGGAACCAAGAGGTAGGGTATGCTAGCTCGCCCACCTCAAAATGTGTAACGCGTTTCTCAGCGTGTCCAAACTCTGTTTCATCAGGCATATAGTGGTAGCTGTAATTAGCCTTTAAATATATCAACTTTACCAATCAAGGAGAATACACCTGGGTGCCTCCTTCACAGGGGAGGGAGCCCAGATACTTTAAATCTTTATTTAGAGTGCATATTGATAAGTGAAAAAAGTGCTATAACGCTTTGTTATGTGCAAATAAATAAATAAATAGTAAATACATGTAAGAGAAGTATACATTTCCAACTAATTCATTGTTTGTACCAGTGCAGGATTTATTACAATTTTATACAAATAAAAATCGTTTTGGTATGTTGCTCCTACCGGTCCACTGCTCAACCATAGTCAGTAGCTCCGAAAAGGACGACCTGTTATCAAAGTTGATCAGATGTGAATTACAAATAATATTGCCGATCTAACATAAGATAAAACTCCCAGTGATATGAAATCGTTAAATGTCTCACGCTGAACAGGCATGTTTCCTGGTTGTGTCAGGTAAAGGGGTGTGTACAAAATTACACTGTGACGTGATTGGAGCTTGGTTGCTAACAGCATATCTCATAGAAGGTGTGTGCTGTGCCTAGTGTGTGATAGGGTAAAATATTGTGATGTCTAAAACGTGGGTGTGTTGAGTCATAAATGTTATTGCATACTAGAGATGCCTTTGGGAAATGCACTGGATCTTCGAAACAATATTCCAAACGTACTAGTGCCAGTAGTAAAAATTCAATATTGGATCGTATATGTGCTCATAATTGGCAACGTATGTATGTGCTCATATGTATGAAAATGTTCATAGTGTACTGGGAAGTGAACAACTAATAATTAGTACTATCTTAATCCGGACAATCCTTAAAATATTGATGTCTTAAAATAAATATAAGGTATAAATTAAGAAATGAGGTGTGTATACAATTGGCAGCAGTGTTCATGGCTTACTATTACATAGAACACTGGGACATATTGAGAAAAAAAAGGCACAAAATAGTTAAAGTGTGATATAGGATCATAAAGTGCAAGGTATAAACTAATGTTACTAATAGTAAATGTGCAATGTGTAGAACAAAGTGTGAATCAAATAACTTATAATTCATATATGATATAATGTGTCGAAGCTGGTGATATGTTATTACCATATTTGCACATTAAAAACAAATATTAAAAGAATATACAGAAAATGTACACACCCCTTAACGTGACGCAACCAGGAAACACGCCTGTTCAGCGTGAGACACTTAACGATTTCACATCACAGGGATATTCATCTTATGTTAGATCGGCAATATTATTTGTAATTCACATCTGATCAACTTTGATAACAGGTAGTCCTTTTTGGAGCTACAAACTATGGTTGAGCAGTGAACCAGTAGGAGCAACATACCTAAACGATTATTATTTGTATAAAATTTTAATAAATCCTGCACTGGTAGAAACAATGAATTAGTCGTAAATGTATACTTCTCTTATATGTATATACTATTTATTTGCACATAACAAAGCGTTTAGATAGCACTTTTTACACTTATCAATATGCACTCTAAATAAAGGTTAACGTTTCTGGGTTCCCTTCCCTGTGAAGGAGGCACCCAGGTGTATTCTCCTTGATTGGTAAAGTTTATATATTTAAAGGCTAATTACAGCTACCACTATATGCGTTTGGACACGCTGAGAAACGCGTTGCACATTTTGAGGAGGGCGAGCTAGCATAAACTATCTACCTGTTGGTTCCTGTTTTTATTATACTTATGTTGATTTTATCTTTTTACCTCTTTGTTCATGTTTTTATTATTGTTATGTTTTAATAAATTGATTTTATATTTTACAAATGGAACCTTGTACTGCCTATCAATACCAATCACTTCCACTGGGAGTATAAAGCTTGGAGAAGTCTGTGTTCCTACATCCTGGAGACCAGTTAGCTGGATTGCTGTATAAACATCCAGCCTGCTCCTGATAGCACTGTCTGAGTGCTCAGAAGAAATGTAAGTACCCTGTATCAGGGGCTTTTTGTTTTTCATTCTGTTTGCTACTGATACACACAGGCGCCTCTTTCTTTGTTTCTCTACATCCTGCTTCAGATCACCTGACACCAAGGTGTGAGGAGAGTGCTGCCACCATCAGTGACCTCTGTTTTAATGCCGGATGAATAGGCCTCTTTGACGAAACACCCATCTGACACTGCCTGATCATCTTCCATATTGGGACATTATTCTGCTAGGAATTTGATACTTTATCTTCTTGCATATTTTGAATAATATTTGCTTAGAAGCGTATATATACTAACAAATTGTTTTTTGTTCTTTTGCATAGCCACCTGCTGGCACCATTCTGCATCAGTTGCATATACCAGCTCTGGTTTGTACCATTTGTATATACCAGCTCCGGTTGATTTCCCTCTGTCATTAGCGCCCCCTATTAGGAGTGTGCCTCTGTTTGCTTCTCCTGTGTAATAGTGTCTGTGTATATGTTCGTGTCTATGTATTAAGTCTAAAATTTACATTTAAACTAAGATAGAAAGTGAAAAGTATGCGATTAGAGTGACTTTTCACAAGTCTGTTATCTGACATGATTCATTTTAGTGCAGGCCTCAAAAGAAATCTATTACCTGAGGGAAATTAACATGCTAGAATGACTTGAGACATCCCCCTTGTGTAACATGATTGCTGTAGCACAAAGCTTACTAACCTTTGCACAATTAATATTAACTATTGTAACATATTTAAACCTTTCTACTATAGGCAAATTAACATTTATTTCCCCCAGTTTTCTGAATTATTTAAAAGAGGAGGCATTCCAGAATTGCAACAATAACCTGCAGATAGAGTGTGTATTCTGTGCACTTGATTAACAAAAACAAAACAACATACCCTGGATTCTAACTTCTGAATTTGCTTTTTGCCTCCTTTGAGGGCAATTTGTTCTGCTTCATCCAGTCTCTTCTGGAGATCCTTGATCGTCTGTTCCATGTTCTTTTTCATCCTCTCAAGGTGGGCACTGGTATCTTGTTCTTTTTTAAGTTCCTCTGCCATCATGGCAGCCTTTATTTAATAGAGCAGAGTACAGTATGACAATGCACCATATCCTTAATGCAAATGTAAAAACAAGTACTAGGGTTAAAAACTTTGTTTTAAAGATGTAAGGAGGAACACATGTAAATTGACTAAGCAGAGGAAGGGCGGTAGATGACATAGTTTTAGCTGAAGCAAATAAATAAAGCTACTCAGAATCCCTATATTATATCATGATAAACTTCCAGGGATTCTCAATATATATATTGGCTAATATTTTATTTGTATCAATGCTTTTTGGCACAAATTATAATTAAATAAATGTATGTTAAATTATCTGATTAATTTGTGCTTTGTATTGTTTAAGGAATATTTATAATTAACAGAAAATGTTAAAGTATTGAACTGTATTACACTGTCCCCACCCAGTTACATTATAATGCCACTCTGCTAGCGGAAGAGATTATTATTTAAACTAAAATACAACAGTAACCGTTTGGAACAAAGAAGACATTAATAGCTAATTTGTCGTTTTAAAATGGGACAGCTAGAAGCCAAATATTTTTTTCCCTGTAATCAGTATTAAAGTTTCATAACTCAAGGACTTACATCAGTTATGGCTTTCTTTGCTTTGTCTTCGGCGTTTCTGCATTCCTGTATGGCTTCCTCTACTTCACTCTGCATGTGAGAGATGTCACTCTCCAGCTTCTTCTTCTGGTTAATGAGACTTGTATTCTGCAGCACGAAATAGAATTTCCTACATAAGTTACAATGCAGCATAACACAGTCTAGAGGAACAAATAACTCCCACAAATGAATTTAAATCGTCCACATTGCTTCCAAAAATGATATAAATGCACAATAATAAAAAAAGAAATTTTATATTCCATTTGAAAAGCAAATCTATAATCTTAAAAAGAATCTTGTTGCACAGAGTTTACACATTATGTGATGCTGGCTCTGCACATAAGAAACTAAGATTTTCTTGTTGGGCTAATATGGTGGCCCACTAAAGACACATAATAGTCAATAATAAAATGGTAACAAAACAAGCTCTTGTCATCCTGTCACACTAAGTAGAATAGGGTTTTAAAGAAGACACTAGTAGCCAACGCCACAATTGCAGTCACTCATATCAAATAACAAGTCCAGATCACAATGCCCTTGTGAGGTAACTCTTCTGATCTTCAACAAAAGTTTGAAAGTAGATTTTCTATAATAAAAAAGCAACAAGGCACAACACTGTGCATTCAGTTTTAAAAAAAACACTAATTTAAAATAACAAGAAATGTACTCACAAACTTTGCAGCCCTTTCTTGTGCTAGCAGGAACAAGCTGGGCTAGTGGACCAGTGCACTGCACCTCTAGCATCAGTTTCTCAAAAATGGTTTGTTTTCAGCACTGAGAAACATGTTGGTATAAAAGAGATCAGCCTACATAGGGATCTCAATATGCAAGTGGTTTTAATCCATTTTAATTTATAAATGAGACCAGGTTGCTGCTTACTGTGGCTGTAGAAGATGAGGCCTGCTCTAGAGATCTGTTCCTGATACAAGAGGTTCAATGTGCTTTGGAATTACAGGTGGCCCTCAGTTTACGCCGGTTCAATTTGAGCCAGTTTTTTCAGTCATGTGACTGCTATTGAAAAGCATTGAAAGCAGTGCACTAATTAAAATAGCCAGTAGGAGGAGCAGTCCGCTTGTGTTGCTGCAAAGTTATGCAACTAAGCAGACTGAAATTAATCTGTGTACACAGAACAGACCTTAGCTATCGAGCAGCTTTCAAGCAACAAGATCTAGCAGCCACTTCCCTATTATCTTCCTGTCTAGCTGCTTGAGGTGAGGGTGCCTAACTGCTTATTAATCACTCCAAATTGAAATGCATAGAATAGGTGTGCAGACCCAATATTATCCAACATGCTAACAATGCAGAGAACTGTTTGCAGAAAAATGCTAGTAAAAAAAGTTTTTTGTTCATTAAACTTAGTTTGATGATACAGTCGGTTGTGTGATTATTTAATTAGGTTTATAATGCTGTTTAGCATTTAAAGTCTTCATTTCAAAGCTTTAAAAATAATGTATTAGGTGTTACTTATGACAATTTTGAGAGGGGCCTGGAATCTAACTCCCTCACTTCCCATTGACTTACATTATAAACTGGGTTTCAATTTACAACGGTTTCGATTTACAACCATTCCTTCTGGAACCTAACCCCGGCATAAACTGAGGGCTACCTGGGTACCTGGATTTCTGCATTGGTTACTCATAAAGAGCTAGATTAGAGTGGTGCGCTCGAGAGATAAGGTGTATAAAGCAGCTCTTTGCATGTGTGTATTACGAGTTGAAAGTATACCCGTTCGCTTGAGTACAACTGAATTTAATGTGCATTGGGTAAGTGTGACTTCGGAGATCTGGTTAACTGTTAAGCGAGACAAAAGAGTTTCATAAAAAAAACAAAAATACATATAAAAGTGCAGTTACACTCAAAATAAACACTATTATATTTGATAAAAAAAATTGTTTAAAATTGCATTAAAAAAGTTATAAGGGCTTTAAGATATGAGGTGTCAAAATATGTATATGTATGTATGTTTGTATGTATGTATATATACGTTGATTGGAGTAGCTGTGTTAGTCCAGTGATTTAGATAACAAAAACATAATTTATGCTTACCTGATAAATTTATTTCTCTTGTAGTGTATCCAGTCCACGGATCATCCATTACTTATGGAATATATTCTCCTTCCCAACAGGAAGTTGCAAGAGTCACCCACAGCAAAGCTGCTATATAGCTCCTCCCCTAACTGCCATATTCAGTCATTCGACCGAAAACATGCAGAGAAAGGAAACCATAGGGTGCAGTGGTGACTGTAGTTCAAGTGAAAAAATTACCTGCCTTAAAGTGACAGGGCGGGCCGTGGACTGGATACACTACAAGAGAAATAAATTTATCAGGTAAGCATAAATTATGTTTTCTCTTGTTAAGTGTATCCAGTCCACGGATCATCCATTACTTATGGAATACCCATACCAAAGCTAAAGTACACGGATGATGGGAGGGACAAGGCAGGTACTTAAACGGAAGTTACCACTGCCTGTAAAAAAAACCTTTCTCCCAAAAATAGCCTCCGAAGAAGCAAAGTATCAAATTTGTTAAATTTGAAAAAGTATGAAGCGCAGACCAAGACTCCGTCTTGTAAATCTGTTCAACAGAAGCCACATTTAAAAAAGGCCCAAGTGAAAACCACAGCTCTAGTAGAATGAGCTGCAATCCCTTCAGGAGGCTGCTGACCAGCAGTCTCATAAGCTAAATGAATTATGCTTTTTAACCAAAAGGACAGAGAGGCTACTGAAGTCTTTTGACCTCTCCTCTGTCCAGAATAGACAACAAACAAGGTGAACGTTTGATGAAAACTGTATTAGCTTGTAAGTAAGATTTTAAAGCACAAACCACGTCCAATATTGTGTAATAGACGTTCCTTCTTTGAGGAAGGATTAGGATACAAGCATGGAACAAATATCTCTTGAGTGATGTTCTTGTTGGATACCGCCTTAGGAAAAAACCCAGGTTGGTACGCAGGACTACCTTATCCGTACGAAGGACCAGATAAGGAGAATCACATTGTAACACAGATAACTTGGAGACTCTACGAGTCGAGGAAATAGCTACCCAAAAAGAACTTTCCAAGATAAAGATTGATATCTATGGAACAAAAAAAGGTTCAAACGGAACTTCCTGAAGAACCTTAAGAACCAGGTTTAAGCTCCATGGCAGAGCAAAGCTGACAACCCTTTTCTCAAAAACATCTTGGAGAAAAGATAATATCCTGGGAATCCAGACTTTACTCCATGAGTAACCCTTGGATTCATAAAAATCAGATATTTACACCATATCTATGTTCATTTTCCTAGAGACAGGCTTACATGTCTGTATTAAGGTATCAATGACTGACTCGGAGAAGCCATGCTTTGATACCATCAAGCGTTCAGTCTCCAGACAGTCCATCTCAGATTGATTCTATTTAGATGGTTGAAAGGACCCTGAGGTAGGGGGACCTGTCTCAGAAGCAAAGACCGTGATGGAAAGGATGACATGTCCACCAGATCTGCATACCAGGTCCTGCGTGGCTACGCAGGCACTGTCAAAAACACCAAAGCCTTCTCCTGCTTGGTCTTGACCTCCGGAGGAAATCCCACTCCCCCGGAAGAAAAAGTCTGACGACTTAGAAAATCCACCTCCCAGTTCTCAACACCTGGGATATGGATAGCTGATAGACAAGAGTGAGTCTCTGTCCAGTGAATTATTGTAAGACTTCTAACCTCGCTAGGGAACTTCTGTTCCCCCTTGATGGCTGATGAAAGCCACGGTCGTGTATATTGTCCGACTGAGAATGATGTACCTCAGAGTTGCTAACTGAGGCCAAGTCTGAAGAGCATGGAATATCACTCCCAATTCCAGAATATTTATTAGAAGGAGGGTCTCCTCCTAAGTCCCCTATCCCTGAGCCTTCAGGGAGATCCAGACTGCATACCAACCTAAAAGGCTGGTATCTATTGTAACAATTGTCCCATCTGACCTGCGGGAGGTCATACCCTTGGACAGATGGACCCGACATAGTCACCAGAGAAGAGAATCTCTGGTCTCTTGGTCCAGGTTTAACAGGGGGACAAATCTGTGGAATCCCCGCTCCTCTGACTGAGCATGCATAGTTGCAGCGGTCTAAAATGTAGACGTGCAAACGGTACTATGTCCCTTGCCGCTACCATTAAGCCGATTTCATTCATGTACTGAGCCACCAAAGGGCGCTGATGGAATGAAAAACACGGCAGAAATTTAGAAACTTTGACAACCTGGACTCCGTCAGGTAAATTTTCATTTCAACAGAATCTATCAGAGTCCCTAGGAGGGAAACCCTTGAGATTGGGAATAGAGAACTCTTTCCTTGTTCACTTTCCACCCATGTAATCTCAGAAATGCCAGTACTACGTCCGTATGAGACTTGGCAATTTGGATGTTTGACGCCTGTATCAGGATGTCGTCTAAATAAAGGGCCACTTCTATGCCCCGCAGCCTAAGGACCGCCAAAGCGACCCTAGAACCTCCATAAAGATTCTTGGGGCTGTAGATATCCCAAAGGAAAGATCTACAAACTGGTAATGCCTGTCTAGAAAGGCAAACCTGAAAAACGATGGTGATCTTTATGCATCACAATGTGAGGATAAGCATCCTTCAAATCCATTGTAGTCCTCTATTGACTCTCCTGGATCATAGTTAAGATGGTACGAATAGTTTCCATCTTAAATGACGGAATTCTGAGGAATTTGTTTAAGATCTTTAGATCCAAAATAGGTCTGAAGGTTCCCTCTCCTTGGGAACCACAAACAGATTTGAGTAAAAACTCTGTCCCTGTTCCTCTCTTGGAACTGGATGGATCTCGTACACAATGTAAGAATGCCTCCTTCTTTATCTGGTTTGCAGATAATTGTGAAAGGCGAAAACTCCCTTTTTTATTGGGGGGAAATCTTTGAAATCCAGAAGATATCTCTGGGATATAAATTCCAATGCCTAGGGATCCTGGGCATCTCTTGCCCACATGGGCGAAGAATGAAAGTCTGCCCCCTATAGGATCCGTTACCGGATAGGGGTCCGTTCCTTCATGCTGCCTTAGAGGCAGCAGCAGGCTCCTTGGCCTGCTTATCTTTGTTTCAGGTCCGATTGTCTCCAGACCGCCTTGGACTGAGCAAAAATTCCCTTTTGTTTTGCCTTAGAGGAAGTGGATGCCACCCTCCAGTGATATAAGCAATAATCTCCTTCAAACCAGGCCCGAATAGGGTCTGCCCCTTGAAGGGAAGTTAAATAGCTTATTTATTAAAGTCACGACAGCTGACCATGATATAAGCCATAGCGCTCTACGCGCCAGTATAGTAAAAAAACAGAATTCTTAGCCGTTAGTCTAGTCAAATGAACAAAGGCATCAGAAAACAAAGGAATTTGGCTAGCATAAGCTTGTCAATATATTCATCCAATGGAGTCGCTAACTATAAAGCCTCATCAAGAGACTCAACCCAGAACGCCGCAGCAGCAGTGACAGAAGCAATGTATGCAAGGGGCTGCAGGATAAAACCCTGTTGAATAAACATTTTTTCATTGGATCTAAAAAGCACAACTGTCCTTGCCAGAGGTAGTGGTATGCTTAGCTAGAGTAGAAACTCTTCTCTCCACCTTAGGAACTGTCTGCCAGAAGTCCCGTGTGGTGGTAACTATTAGAAAACATTCTTCTAAAAAAATAGGAGGGGAAGAGAACAGCACACCTGGTCTATCCCATTCCTTATTAAAAAATTTTTTAGTAACTTCTTTAGGTATTGGAAAAACATCAGCACACACCGGCACTGCATATTATTTAACCAGTCTACACAATTTCTCTGGCCCTGTGATTGTACACATTCATTCAGAGCAGCCAAAGCCTCCCTGAGCAACAAGTGGAGGTTCTGAAGTATAAATTTTAAATGTAGAAATATCAGAATCAGGTTAAATCATCTACCCTGAGTCATTCACCCACAGACTAAGCATATTGTGAGATAGTATCATTCATGGTTCTTAAAGCGTCTGTATGCTCTGTATCTACCCCCAGAGCTATCTGCTTTCCTTTAATTTTAGGTAGCCTGACTAATACTGCTGCCAGAGTATTATTCACCACCTTTGTCACGTCTTGTAAAATAAACGCTATGGGCGCCCTTGATGTACTTGGCGCCATTTGAGCGTGAGTCCCTGAAGCGGGAGTCGAAGGGTCTGACACGTGTGGAGAGTTAGTCGGCATAACTTTCCCCTCGACAGAATCCCCTGGTAAAATAAACGCTATGGGTGCCCTTTATGTACTTGGCGCCTTTTGAGCGTGAGTCCCTAAAGCGGGAGTCAAAAGATCTGACACGTGGGGAGAGTTAGTCGGCATAACTACCCCCACGACAGAATCCTCTGGTGATAATGTTTTCTTTTTTTTTTTTTTTTTTTAAAAACAAAAAATGATCTTTATTGTTTAACATGAAATCAGTACATCTGGTACACATTCTAAGATGGGGTTCCACCATGGCTTTAAAACATAATGAACACAGAGCTTCCTCTATGTCAGACATGTTAGAACAGACTAATAAAGAGACTAGTAAGCTTGGAAAACACTTTAAATCAAGTTAACAAGCAAATATATAAAACGTTACTGTGCCTTTAAGAGAAACAAATTTTGTAAAAATTTGAAAAACAGTGAAAAAAGGCAGTAAAATAAACGAAATTTTTACAGTACATGTAATAAGGTAACAGAGCATTGCACCCACTTGCAAATGGATGATTAACCCCTTAATGCAAAAAACAGATCAAAAAAACGACATAGACGTTTTTAAAAACAGACACAAGAAAACTGCCACAGCAGAGCTGTGGATTACCTTCCCTATAAACGATTTTTGAAGTCTTTTTAGCCCTTTAGAAATGTCCTGTAGTATTCATGGGACTGCTGAGGGAATCTAGATGATTAATTTTGTAATTTTAACTGCGCCTCCCACTCATATTACAACAGTTGGAGGCTTCAGTTAACTGTTTCTATTCAAAATTTAAGCCAGCCATGTGGAAAAAACTTAGGCCCCAATAAGTTTTATCACCAAACATATGTTAAAAAACGATTAAACATGCCAGCAAACGTTTTAAAACACATTTTTATAAGAGTATGTATCTCTATTAATAAGCCTGATACCAGTCGCTATCGCTGCATTTAAGGCTATACCAACATTACAGTGTTATCACCAATGTTCGTTAAAAAACGATTAAACATGCCAGTAAACGTTTTAAAACACATTTTTATAAGAGTATGTATCTCTATTAATAAGCCTGATACCAGTCGCTTTTACTGCATTTAAGGCTATACCAACATTACAGTGTTATCACCAATGTTCGTTAAAAAACGATTAAACATGCCAGTAAACGTTTTAAAACACATTTTTATAAGAGTATGTATCTCTATTAATAAGCCTGATACCAGTCGCAATCGCTGCATTTAAGGCTTTACTTACATTACTTCGGTATCAGCAGTATTTTCTTAGTCAATTCCATTCCTAGAAAAATATTTTACTGCACATACCTTATCTGCAGGAAAACCTGCACGCCATTCCCCCTCTGAAGTACCTTACTCCTCAGAATGTGTGAGAACAGCAAATGGATCTTAGTTACGTCTGCTAAGATCATAGAAAAAACGCAGGCAGATTCTTCTTCTAAATACTGCCTGAGATAAACAGCACACTCCGGTGCCATTTGAAAATAACAAACTTTTGATTGAAGAATAAACTAAGTATAAAGCACCACAGACTCTCACGACCTCCTATCTATGTTGAGGCTTGCAAGAGAATGACTGAATATGGCAGTTAGGGGAGGAGCTATATAGCAGCTTTGCTGTGGGTGACTCTTGCAACTTCCTGTTGGGAAGGAGAATATATTCCATAAGTAATGGATGATCCGTGGACTGGATACACTTAACAAGAGAAATAACAAGAGTATTGCATTGAGCAATGATACTTTTTTATTGGACTAACTATACATTTATAAGTTGACAAGCTTTCAGAAGAGTTCCTTCCTTTATCAAGTCTGAAGCACTTGAAAAAGGAAGTAATACTTCCGAAATCTTGTCAACTTATAAATGTATAGTTAGTCCAATAAAAAAGTATCATTGCTCAATGCAATACTCTTGTTATTTTGTTTTGTGTGTATATATATATATATAAATATATATATATATATACAGTATATATATATATATATATATATACACACACACACACACACACGTGTGTACATATGTATTTAAGTATTTATGTGTTTTGCTGTATATTTGCTGTACATGTCGCCTTCCAATGTTCTTCACTTACAGGAAAATGTCCTTTTTATTCTTACATAAATATTTCTCTATATACCTATATATCTATTTCTATAGATATATAGGTATAAATATGTATTTCCATGAACAGTATCAGATATATATAGAAATTATTATTATTATTACAATATTTTCTTTGTGAAGAACATAGGAATGTAAAATATGCTTTTTGCGCATCTCGTTTTGCAATTTAGATCTTAAAGTGCCAGTTAACCTAAAAAATAATGTTATATAATTCTGCACATAGTGCAGAATTATATAACATATGCGTGCTAGCTTTATAAAACCTAATATATCCGGTAAACTTTTCTAAACAAACAGGGTTTTCCAGACCCGCCCTCTACTGAGCGGGTCTGGTTTTCCCTCGGAGCGCATCTGGCCAGCTGTCTAGTAACAGCCAGGTCCGACCGCGCCATTACACTTAAATGCAGCTCACTCCTGCTCCAGGGTTTAGTGTCCCTTTAACCCCTTCACTGCGCTAGGTTCTGTGCCGTGTCTACCGGCATCAGAAGAAAGCTCCCATTGGAGCCTATGGAAGCGTGCTCTTGTGAGTGAAAAGCTTCCATGCAATGTGAACGCGAGGTCACATTCATATTGCGCTACACTTATAATATCAGGGCACATTTGCATGCACTGGTATTACAAGTAGAGTGCCAATATTGCGCTTGTGATAGCGCAATTTTGCGCTCCATTCGTAATCTGGCCCTGTATGAGTAATCAATGCAGAAATCCATGTAATTCCAAAGTGTTCACAAACTTTTTCTTGCAACTGTAGCTGCTGATTGGTGGCTGAACATAAATGCCACTTGTCATTGGCTCATCCGGCTAATCCCCAGTAGTGAATTTGCTGATTCTTCCACTTCCCTGCTACCTGTATCATGTGTCATCATCAAATCTCAGACTTATATACGTATACACTGTGAACTTATGCATATGCTCAAGAGGTGTCTCAAAAAGTGCATATATACAAAAATACACAATTTGACAAAGAAAACGTTCTTTAATTGCAGCTCGATCTGAATTATAAAATTTAATTTTGACTTTAGTGTCCATTTAATACAATAAAGCTATCTTATTTGTTAGCACCTAAATTGATTCACCTGAGAATGGAGGAGGTTGACTCTTTCTGTAGCTTCCAAAAGTTCATGCTCTGCCAGCTTACGTGTACGTTCCGTCTGGTCCAATGCTGCCCTGAGTTCCTCAACTTCAGTCTGGAGGAGATTGCTTCTTCTGTCACTAACAGCTGATTGTTCCTTCAAATCCTCAGCCAAGTGCATAGTATCATCCAACTGAATTTGCAGGTCCTATAGGAATAAAAGGTATTTTAGTCAGAATTTTGACAATGCACAACGTCAACATTTTTTAATAAATTGCGGTTTGATTTGAAAGTTAAGTGATTGCGGATTCTCTACCATTACACTGAATACAAACGTCTGAAACCTGATACCCTGGCAGTATCATAATGAAATGTGAGTGCAGACTCCCCCTACCATTTGCATATATATATATATATATATATATATATATATATATATATATATATATACACAAACACACATTTATCAACATAAATTACTTTGGCATCTTAAAATGATTACTGTTTAGAATGTGCTCTTTGCTATACATGAACAGCTATTAATGTAGTTCTGATCCATAAGATACCTTGATTTGGGCCTGTAGAGAACGCATTGATTTAGTCGCTTCTGTAGCCTGCCGAGTAGAATGGCTCAGCTGGATTTCCATTTCATTTAGATCTCCTTCCATCTTTTTCTTTATTCGAAGAGCCTCGTTTCTACTCTTTGTTTCTGCGTCCAATGTGGATTGAAGAGAGTCAATTATACGCTGCTGGTTTCTCCTAATTGGACAAAATCAGGCACATTATAGTTATATACAATATAAGGCCCCAATGAAGTAATAATGGGTCAGTGCTGTTTTAGTTCACACATTTTTGCTCTGTAATGAGTTTAGGTTCTATTCATTTTAAAAGGGAAACCTATATGGATATTATAGAAATTGTGACATACTCTCATATGTTTCATCTTACCCTCTTGGTTCATGAATGTAGGGAATTTTAAAAAAATACCTCTTCCTTTTGTATAAAATTGTGCTTGTACCATGCTCCCTAGAGAGGCCAAAAAACTAATTCTGTAACACGTGACTACTGCAAATCAAAAAGCTGGTTAAGGCAATTTTTTGTGTTTTGGAAACCTAAGTTAATTCCCTTAGCAAAATATTTCTTGTAAACATTATTACAGTTTCAGTGGTATATGCACATATGTACCGTGATTAGTAGGGATGGGCAAATGGGTTTATAGTCGAATTCGAATGTCAGAACGAATGTTATTGTAGAAATTCGATTTACATAATCAAATGTTAAGAACGAATATTCTTAAATATTCTATAATCAAATGCTATTTACAGTTTTCAAATGTTACTTTCGATTTTCGAATGTTCATAATTAGATTGAATTTGATTTAACAAATACTATTCAGAAGTTCAATAGTTCATGTTGTAGGGAATTTAGTACATTGATACATAATAGATACAAATATATTTGCATTTGAAATAGTTGATTTAGCATGTGGTATCCCCACCTATTCTGAAAGTTTGTGGCCGCAGGTCCAAGCTATAGATAAGCTGTGTAAGCACAGCCAGCAGATGAAATTACACTCCCAGTGGGATATAGCAGAGACAAGGAAATAAAATGTTGATTTTCCATTGTTCTCTCCAAGTACTGGTGATTGTTTTATGGACAGATGCAAGATAAAGAAACAGGTATATGTGCACAATGTGATACAGTAATGAGATCTGATTATACCTACAAGCTCAACCCATTTTATTAGATTGTGGCTTCAAAACACAAAATAAGAGCTTTAATATACACAAATAAACCTTAAAAAGCTAATTTTCATCCCACAAGATTCATAACACAATCTAAAGTCAGTAGTTATAAGTTTTACGCTACAAAGCTGTAGCATAAAACTCATAACTAAAGTGCTAAAAAGTACACTAACACCCATAAACTACCTATTAACCCCTAAACCGAGGCCCTCCCGCATCGCAAACACTAAAAATCAAATTATTAACCCCTAATCTGCCGCTCCGGACATCGCCTCCACTATAATAAACATATTAACCCCTAAACCGCCGTACTCCCGCCTTGCAAACACTAGTTAAATATTATTAACCCCTAATCTGCCACCCCCTAACATCGTCGCCACCTGCCTACATTTATTAACCCCTAATCTGCCACCCCAACGTCACCACCACTATACTAAATGTATTAACCCCTAAACCTAAGTCTAACCCTAACACCCCCTAACTTAAATATAATTAAAATTAAATCTAAATAAAAATTCCTATCATTACCTAAATTATTCCTATTTAAAACTAAATACTTACCTATAAAATAAACCCTAAGCTAGCTACAATATAACTTATAGTTACATTGTAGCTAGCTTAGGGTTTATTTTTATTTTACAGGCAAGTTTGTATTTATTTTAACTACGTAGAATAGTTAGTAAATAGTTATTAACCATTTACTAACTACCTAGTTAAAATAAATACAAATTTACCTTTAAAATAAAACCTAACCTGTCTTACACTAATACCTAACATTACACTACAATTAAATAAATTAAATTAATTAAATACAATTACCTAAATTACAAAAAAAAAAAACAAAATTAAAAAAAGAAATCATCAGATATTTAAACTAATTACACCTAATCTAATACCCCTTTCAAAAAAAGACCCCCCCAAAAAATTAGCTTTTTTACCTGTAAAAAAAAATACAAACAACCCCCCAACAGTAAAACCCACCACCCACACAACCAACCCCGCAAATAAAATCCTAACTAAAGAAACCTAAGCTCCCCATTGCCCTGAAAAGGGCATTTGTATGGGCATTGCCCTTAAAAGAGCATTTAGCTCTTTTTTCAGCCCAAAAGCCCCAATCTAAAAATAAAACCCACCCAAAAAACCCT
Organism: Bombina bombina; assembly: GCF_027579735.1. Lineage (NCBI taxonomy): Eukaryota > Metazoa > Chordata > Amphibia > Anura > Bombinatoridae > Bombina > Bombina bombina. The sequence continues at coordinate 719,056,696 of NC_069501.1, read as the reverse complement.
TAAAAAAACCTAACACTAACCCCCGAAGATCCACTTACAGTTTTGAAGACCGGACATCCATCCTCAACAAAGCCGGGAGAAGTCTTCATCCAATCGACAAGAAGTCCTCAACGAAGCCGGGAGAAGTCTTCATCCAAGCCGGCAGTAGTGGTCCTCTAGATGGGCAGAAGTCTTCATCCAGACGGCATCTTCTATCTTCATCCATCCGGCGCAGAGCATCCTCTTCTTCCGACGATTAACAATGAATGAAGGTTCCTTTAAATGATGTCATCCAAGATGGCGTCCCATTAATTCCGATTGGCTGATAGAATTCTATCCACCAATCAGAATTAAAGGTGAAAAATTCCTATTGGCTGATGCAATCAGCCAATAGGATTGAGCTTCAATCCTATTGGCTGATCCGATCAGCAAATAGGATTGAGAATGCATTTTATTGGCTGATTGGAACAGCCAATAAAATGCAAGCTCAATGGATTGAAGCTCAATCCTATTGGCTGATTGCATCACCTTTAATTTTTGATTTTTTTCACCTTTAATTCAAGGGACGCCATCTTGGATGACGTCATTTAAAGGAACCTTCATTCATCGTTAGTCGTCGGAAGAAGAGGATGCTCCGCGCCGGATGTCTTGAAGATGAAGCCGCTCCGCGCCGGATGGATGAAGATAGAAGATGCCGTCTTTATGAAGACTTCTGCCCGTCAGGAGGACCACTTCTGCCGGCTTGGATGAAGACTTCTCCCAGCTTAGTTGAGGACTTCTTGCCGCTTGGATGAAGACTTCTCCTGGCTTCGTTGAGGATGGATGTCCGGTCTTCAAAACTGTAAGTGGATCTTCAGGGGTTAGTGTTAGGTTTTTTTAAGGGTTTTTGGGTGGGTTTTATTTTTAGATTAGGGCTTTTGGGCTGAAAAAGAGCTAAATGCCCATACAAATGCCCTTTTCAGGGCAATAAGGAGCTTAGGTATTTTTAGTTAGGATTTTATTTGGGGGGTTGGTTGTGTGGGTGGTGGGTTTTACTGTTGGGGGGGTTGTTTGTATTTTTTTTACAGGTAAAAGAGCCAATTTCTTTGGGGCAATGCCCCGCAAAAGGCCCTTTTAAGGGTTATTTATAGTTTAGTTTGGGCTAGGGTTTTTTTTTATTTTTTAGGGGGGCTTTTTTTTATTTTGATAGGGCTATTAGATTAGGTGTAATTAGTTTAAATATCTGATAATTTCTTTTTTTATTTTGTGTAATTTAGTGTTTGTTTTTGTAATTTAGGTCATTGTATTTTATTAATTTAATTTATTTAAGTGTAGTGTAATGTTAGTTGTTAGTGTAAGACAGGTTAGGTTTTATTTTACAGGTAAATGGGTATTTATTTTAACTAGGTAGGTAGTAAATAGTTAATAACTATTTAGTAACTATTCTACCTAGTTAAAATAAATACAAACTTGCTTGTAAAATAAAAATAAACCCTAAGATAGCTACAATGTAACTATTAGTTATATTGTAGCTAGCTTAAGGTTTATATTACTGGTAAGTATTTAGTTTTAAATAGGAATTATTTAGGTAAGTATAGTAGGTTTTATTTAGATTTATTTTAATTATATTAAAGTTAGGGGGTGTTAGGGTTAGACTTAGGTTTAGGGGTTAATAAATTTAGTATAGTGGCGGCGACGTTGGGGGCGGAAGATTAGGGGTTAATAAATGTAGGTAGGTGGCGGCGATGTTAGGGGTGACAGATTAGAGGTTAATAATATTTAACTAGTGTTTGCGAGGTGGGAGTGCGGCGGTTTAGGGGTTAATATGTTTATTATAGTGGCGGCGATGTCCGGAGCAGCAGATTAGGGGTTAATAAGTATAATGTAGGTGTCGGCGATGTCGGGGGCGGCAGATTAGGGGTTAATAAGTGTAAGATTAGGGGTGTTTAGACTTGGGGTTCATGTTAGGGTGTTAGGTGTAAACATAAAATTTGTTTCCCCATAGGAATCAATAGGGCTGCTTTACGGAGCTTTACGCTGCTTTTTTGCAGGTGTTAGACTTTTTTTCAGCCGGCTCTCCCCATTGATGTCTTTGGAGAAATCGTGCACAAGCACGTAAACCAGCTCACCGCGGCTTTCAGCAGCGCTGGTATTTGAGTGCGGTATGGAGCTCAATTTTGCTCTACGCTCACTTCTTGCCTGTTAACGCTGGGTTTATGAAAACCTGTAATACCAGCGCTGTAGGAAAGTGAGCGGTGACAATAACGTGCACGTTATTACCGCACCCCTCATACTGCAAAACTCGTAATATAGCCGAATGTATTTTATACTAACATTATGACAGTGGCTAACCTTGTTGTCTGCAGTTTCAAGCATAGATTGGCTCACCCAAATAATGCAAATGATGGATAGAGTTTGGTTATTTAAAAAAAAATGAGTAAAAAATATAATTTTAATTTTTAATTTGTTTTCAAAACATTTAGATTTGGCCGGTATGTCATTCTATAGAAACATAATAATATTACAAGAAGTTTACTTTCCCTTTAAAGGAACTGTGGTATATATAAATAATTAAGCATAGCAGTGCAAAACTTATACAAAATGTGTAGTGCGTTGCTATTTTTGGGCACTCCAGGCACACACTGCTTGTAAAACTTTGAGTAAATATTGCTTACTGCTCCTGCTCTGGCCAATTAGATCCCCATTGTTAATAAGCTCCTACACAAGTATACATTAATCTGGTCAATTACTATTTAGCAGAGCCAAATATAGGTGCTAAGAGTTCACAATGTATTACTCCTGGAAACTAAAACCTAAGCAGTGAAGTCCATGAGTAATGAGAAATAAGGGCAGGATATAAAGAACATATTTTTTCACAATGAACCTAAATCCACAACTCAAATAGAACACAAATAAAAAACAGGGTTTTACTCTCTATGAAATTAAAGTAATTAACAGGCAAAAACAAATTTAACCTAAGACAACTGCCTGAAGGACTTTCCTACCAAAGGCTGCCTCAGAAAAAGCAAAAATATCAAAATAGTAGACTTTTGTAAAAGTTTGGAAAGACCACCAAGTAAGCCCAAGAAGTGGCAACTGAGCTGGTAGAGTCTGGTAGGTGGAAGCTGGCCTACCTCCAAGTAAGCTTTGTGGATTTAAAGTTTTAAGCAAGAAGCCAAAGAAACGTCAGAAGCCTTCTGCCCATTCCTGGAACAAGAAAAATAAACAAACTAGAAGTTTGTCTGAAAACCTTAGTAGTGTCTACATAATACTTGAATGCTCTTTCAACGTCCACGTTATGAAGAAGCCTCTATATATATATAATCTTAAGACACTTAGGTAAAAATTCAAATTTGGTTCTTAAAACAGCTTTATATTAATGAAAAATAAGATAAGGAGGATCACATGAAAGAGCAGACAACTCAGACTCTTCTAGCAGAAGAGATAGCCAAAAGAAACAAAAACCTTCCAAGATGCATAGGCTCAAATAGAGGATCCAACAAAACCTTCAATACCAAATTTAAATTCCAATGAGAAGAAATTGGTTTAATAAAAGGCTTAATTCTAACCAAAGCCTGAACAAAACCATGAATGTAAGGAAGATTAGCCATCTTCTCGTGGAACAAAACTGAAAGAGCAGAAATCTGACCTTTCAAAGAACTAGGAAATAAACCCTTATCTAAACCATCATGCAAAAAACTGTAAAATCCTAGAAATTCTAAAAGAATGCCAAGAAAACCATGATCTATAGACCAAGAAATAAATGCCTTTGAGACCTTATGATAAATCTTCCTGTCACAGGCTTACGGGCCTGTATCAAAGTCTTAATAACAGAATAAAAAAAACCTCTCTGCCTAAGAACTAACCTTTATATCTCCATACTATCACAGAGGAAGTGGTCAAGGAAGGTAATTGGACATCTGAACCAGATCTGCATACCAAACTCTGTGAGACCAAGCCGGAGCAATCATAATTACTGATGCTTCCTCTTGCATGATCCTGGCAAAAACTTTGGGTAGAAGAACCAGAGGAGGAAAACATAGGCTTGTTGAAACGACCATGGAGCCACTAGAGCATTCATAAACTTTGCTTGAGGATCCCTGAACCTCGCACTGTACCTGGAAAGTTTGCTGTTCAACCAAGAGGCTATCAGATCTATCTCTGGGAGATGTTAAAGATCCACTATCTGATTGAAAGCATCCAGACTGAGAGATCATTCCCCTAGATGCAAGGACTTACTACTGAGAAAATCTGCTTCCCAGCTGTTCACTCCTGTAATAGGAACTGCAGAAATCAAACAACAATTGTGTTCTGCCCAGGAAAGAATTCAAAACACTTCCTTTATGATGATTAATGTAGGCCACTGATGTGACATTGTCTGTATGAAAATGGAGATAAGACTCGCTTTTCAACAGAGTCCAACTCTGTTCTAGAACTTTTAATGGCAACTTCACCTCCCGAGGAAACCAAACCACTTGTGCCCTCTGAGACACCCAGACAGCCCCCCAACCTGAAATAATTCAATTTGTAGTGATCACAGTCCAAATAGTATGAGCAAAAGAAGCTGCCTGCATAATAAGTTGATTCAGCCATTAAGACAGGGACTAACTTGTTCTGCAATCTAAAAACATATTTTAAGAGAGCAGAGTGTGATACCTGTACCATTGCTGAAGCACACAAAGCTGAAGAGGCCTCATGTGAAAACAAGCAAACGGAATAGCATCTGATGCAGCAATCATGAGACCCAACACCTACATGCAAAGAGGAACTGAGGGAAAATAAAGACACTGAAGGTTAAGACAAGCTGACACCAGCTTCAACCTTCTTTGACCTGTCAAAGAAAGTCTCATGGAAACTGAATCTATCTGAACCCTCAGAAAAAAAACAACTCTTGTCTGAGGAACCAGAGAACTCTTTGGAAAATTGATCTTCCAACAATGTTGTTGAAGAAACAACAATAGTCTGCTGGTGTGCGATTCTGCTAAATGAAAAGATGGAGCTTGAACCAAGCTATCATGCAGGTAAGTAAACACTGCAATATCCTGAGTTCTGATCACAGACAAAAGGGTATCCTTTGAGAATATTCTGGGAGCTGTAGCCAGACCAAATGGTAGACCAACAAACTAAAAGTGCTGGTCTAGAAATGCAAACCTTAGAAACTGATAATGTTCCCTGTGAATAGAAACATGAAGGTAAGCATCCCTTAAATCTATTGTGGACATAAACTGACCTTTCTGAACTAAAGGCAGAATAGCCCGAATAGTTTGCATTTTGAAATTGAGAAATTTGTTCAGAGCTTTTAGATTATTATTATTATTATTATCGGTTATTTGTAGAGCGCCAACAGATTCCGCAGCGCTATAAACAAAGGGGGAGTACAACAAAACAATTATAGGGATCAAAAGGGTAGAGGGCCCTGCCAAGAGTTGCACTGTTGTAGTCAGCTCTTAGGAAGGTCATCTACAAACAGCTGGACTCTTAGGCTTACATGCTAAGGGGGTTCAGGGGATAGCAATGGAGGAGAGGAACTGGTATTAGGAAAGGTTAGTGTAGGTTGTATGCATCCCTGAATAGTAGAGTCTTTAGGGAGCACTTGAAGCTTTTAAAACTAGAAGAGAGTCTTGTGGAGCGAGGCAGAGAGTTCTACAAGATGGGAGCCAGTCTGGAGAAGTCCTGTAAATGGGAGTGTGATCAGGTAACAAGAGAGGAGGAGAGTAGGAGGTCATGAGCAGAGCGAAGGGGACGGGAGGGAGAGTATCTGGAGACAAAGTCTGAGATGTAGGGGGGAGCAGTGCAGAGGGCTTTGTATGTCAGAATGAGAATTTTGTGTTTGACCCTAGAGGCAAGAGGAAGCCAGTGAAGGGATTGGCAGAGAGGTGCAGCAGATGAAGAGCGACGTGTAAGGAAGATGAGTCTGGCAGAGGCATTCATTATGGATTGTAAAGGAGCTAGGCGGCAGGTGGGGAGACCAGAGAGGACAGAGTTGCAGTAATCAAGGCGGGAAAGAATGAGAGAATGGATTACAATCTTAGTTGTGTCTTGTATAAGGAAGTGTCTAATTTTAGAGATGTTTTTAAGGTGGAAGTGGCAGGCTTTAGCCAAGGACTGAATGTGAGGAGTGAAAGAAAGATCTGAGTCAAAGGTGACCCCGAGACATCGGGCGTGCAGGGTAGGGGTAATGATGGAGTTGTCGACAGTTATAGAGAGATTGGGGGTGGAGAGTTTTGAGGAAGGGGGAAAATAAGGAGCTCAGTTTTGGAGAGATTTAGATTGAGGTAGTGAGAGGACATCCAGTTAGAGATGTGAGAAAGACAGTTAGTGACATGGGTTAGCAAGAAAGGAGATAGGTCTGGTGCAGAGAAGTAGATTTGGGTGTCGTCGGCATACAAATTATATTGTAAACTGTGGGACTTTATTAGGGAACCTAGTGATGACGTGTAGATTGAGAAGAGAAGGGGACCGAGGACAGAGCCTTGCGGTACTCCGACAGAAAGTGGTGATGGGGCAGAGGAGGCCCCAGAGAAGGCTACACTAAAGGTATGGTTTGACAGGTAGGAAGAGAGCCACGAGAGGGCTGTGTCACAGATGCCGAAGGATTGGAGGGTTTGGAGCAAAAGAGGGTGGTCAACAGTGTCAAAGGCTGCGGACAGATCAAGGAGGATAAGCAGAGAGAAGTGGCCTTTTGATTTTGCTGTAAGTAGGTCGTTGGTAACCTTAACAATTGCTGTCTCTGTGGAGTGATGGGGACGAAATCCAGATTGCAGTGGGTCAAGGAGGGAGTTTATTGTAAGGAAATGGGATAGGCGTGCATAAACCAGTTTTTTGAGAACTTTGATGCAAGAGGGAGGAGAGAAATAGGGCGATAGTTGGATGGGGAGGTAGGATCAAGGGAAGGTTTTTTGAGGATGGGTGTGACCAGTGCATGTTTCAGCGATGAGGGAAATATACCGGTGCTGAGGGAGAGGTTGAAAGTGTGTGTGAGTATAGGGGTGAGGGTAGCAGATTAATGAAGAGATCTGAATAAAATTCCATCCCCTGCTCCAATAAAGGAACAGAAACTATCACTCCCATAGATTCTAGATCCAAAACTGACTAAGTATTTTTGAAGTTGATGGACCTTGGATTGAACCTCAAATTAAGACAATTCTATCTACTATCTAACACACCTTGGAAGAGTGTTCGCAATTATACTTGGTAAAGAGTTTGCTGGACAACTCAGAAGTTCCAGTCAATCTGGCTTACACCGGCATCACAAGTGTTAGCATATTGTGAGTATATATTTTGGATTAATCTATTTCTTATTTATGGTGTAACTCTTTGATATGCTATGTGGCACCCCCTATATTTTATGTGATTTCAGATGGAAGAGAGAGTCAGAACAGCACATAGTTCTGTAAAGGAGAAGCAGCCTGGTGTGTTTGTGTGCACCTTTTTATAAAGACTGATATATATATATATATATATATATATATATATATATATATATATATATATACTACACATTGTACTAAGTATATGGACATTTTTGTTTTACATTCACATATATCACATATAAAGTATTTGAAGAGCGCCCTTGAGTGATAACTTTACTTTAGAGCTAATTTGATTAAATGAAAAAAAGGCCTGAGCCCTCAATGGATTTTTTTTAACATTGGACAGAATAAACTTGCCCTGGTAGGTCTTGTTCTGAAGCCTATTCGGTAACCCTGAGGAACTATATTTAGAACCCAAAGATCCTGAACAGACTGAAACCAAACCTCCTGAAAACGGTGCAACCTTCCCCCTTACCAGTGACTCTGGATTGGAGGACGTACTTTCATGCAGACGTTTTAGACTGCTTAGACCTGTTCCAGTTTGAGCTTGGTTTCCAGACAGAGCCAGGGGAACCTTGCTTCTGAGAGGAGGAATCAGATTTCTGTGCCGTGTTCTAATAAATGGGACAAAAATTATTAGAATCTTTAGATTTACCATTGAACTTCTTATTCTGAGGAAGAAAAGCTCCCTTACCTCAAGTTACAGTAGATATAATAGAATCAAAACAACATCTATTCCTGAAGAGAGAGATATAAAAGCCTGGATTTAGAAACCATATCAGTAGACCAAGACTTTAACCATAAAGCTCTTCAAAGAAAGTACTGCCAAAGACATACATTTAGAATTAATCTTAATGATGTCAAAAACAGCATAACAAATTAAAACATTAGCACAGGTAACTAATTCTAAAAGGTTCAAAAGAGCCCTACTATTGGTGGACTCTAACTTCTTATATTAAGGGTCTGTAAAGGAAGAGCTATCTTCCTACAGAATAGTGGTATGCTTAGCTACAGTAGAAATGGCCCCATCCACTTTGGGAACAGTTTCCCAAAGTTCAATGTTAGAAGCGGGTACAGGATACATTTTCTTAAACCTTGCAGAAGGATTAAAAGTAATACCTGGCTTAGCCCATTCCCTGAGGACTCTCTCATTAGACTGGTCAGAATGCATTAAAACATTAGGACATGTGTTGCACAAATGTGCTGGAGGTAACACATCAGTCTGTTTACAATAAACACATTTAACACTGGTAGGAAAGTGTTCAGAGGACACAGCTTCTAAAGTAGATTTAGGGACAGAATCAGAAGGCTCCATATTAGCAGAAAACGATCAAATCATTTATGTGCATAATAGTAATATAGTTATTTCCCCATTAAAAAAAATTATTGAAGGGAAAAACCTTAAACTCTCCAGACGTAGCTCTCAAAAAACGTACAAGGCCAAAGTGCACTAATACGATATTCAAAAAAAAAGATAAGTGCTCATACAATAAATAAATAGTACTTACCAATAGGCACCCCACTACTGGAGGAACCCAGTAGAAAGCCAAACTAAAAACTGAAAGTTAACAGCAGAGGATATGGAATAGGAGTATAATGACGACCTATAAGGAGGAGGTAAAGGACAGGTCCCTGCACATCTGTGGAAGGCTTGTGACAAATTCCCATGAGGTCAAAAATATGTCACTACCCATACTCCAAATACATCCCTCCAACAAAGACTGCACTCTGAGGGGAAATGGGCCTCAACTCCCCCTCCTATTGAAGAATGCCTGTCTTCATTCTTTACCATCCTCCAGTGGAGGCAAAGATACAACTACAGTAGTTTCCAGAACGGTGGTAGGGGTTTTGAGCTCTTTGGGTTTAGGAATCTGTCTCCTCCTTGTGGCAGGGAAGAGTAATTCCTAGGAGTAATGGATCGTGGACTCTCACCACCTGTATGAAAGAAAAAGGGAGGAAAGAGGGAGAGGGAAAAGAGAGAATAAAAAGAAGAGAGTGAGAGATAGTTATATTTTGACACAACACTGGGGGCATACCTTATATTTTCAGTCTCTTCATCTTTTTCCGCAAGTTTTCTTTCAAATTCTGCTTTGATCTGAGACAGCTCTAGTTGGAAACGCAGGGTTTTGCTTTCTTCATGTTCCAATGCACCCTTAAATAAAAGGATAAAAATATACCAAGATTACTGTAAAAATGTCATGATGTGTCTTAACATAAGCCATGCAATAGGGTAAACCCTCCTACATTACCAATAATAATAATATTTTTTATGTACACTGAACCAATGTTTTTTAATCATAAAACTGGGACCAATCTTACGGAATTCAGTGAGTTTTGCTTACTAATGATCCTATCCAAATATAACTTTCTAATATAACGAGAATCAGTTTTTGAAGATATGTAGATCTATAGTGAAATAAACTGGTATTGTGAAAGTAATCAGTGACAAAATATAAAAAAAAATACCGTATCAGTACAGCTTAAATATACTCTATAATGCTATATAGCTAGAAATCAGTAACAAAGGTCAGAGGTTAAAGTCTGGAGATGGCCCAGTGTAACCACAATACAAACCTTATATAATTAATAACTATCTTGCTACTCTGTCAGGCAATCAGGTACAATTCTTTTTTTCTTACCTTTCCCTTTGTGAGGTCAGCCTGTCACATTAGGACAGCTGATGTGCAAAATGTAACTTCTGTTAAAATGTAGCAGTATTTGGCTCCTTGGATGGATAAACAGCATTTAGATTTTAGGGTGTACTAAATTGCCAGTGCTTCTCCACCCCGCACTCTGTGTGCAACCAGACAAAAAGATAATCTGCCCTGCAATCTTTAGTCATTTTGTGTACTATTCAATCTACATTTCTATATATTAACAAGCTAATGTGTTCATTTGGTAACATATTGTGCTTTTAGTGTTTTGGTGTAGCAATAGCAATCTTTTATTTTATCAAGAAGTAGTAATTGTAGGGTATGTAATTCGTTGTGGGGCCACAGAATGCATTTTCACCTGTGTGGACAAAATGTGACTTTACATACTTAAAAAGGACACTAAGCACCTCTTAATTTTGTGCAAAAATTTTACTATGTTACATGATCCTTGGGAGGACAAAAAGCAAATTCTATAACCTGTAAATACTGCAAATCAAATTACTTGAAAACCTTATAGGTTACTGGTTTTGCTTGTTGGCCTTTTTAAGGAAGTGTGGGGGGAAAGCACCATTTCTACGCAAAACAAGAGGCGTCTAATATCCCTTTTTTTTTCATAATTCTTTTTGTTGATTTTCAATTGTTATAACAAAACAATTTTATAAATGCATTCTAGTCAACATTGGATAAATAAAACAATAACAAACAAAATGCATCCAAAATCATAACACAATAATACATTCAGTAAACATCATGCACTATATATGGTGGGGGGGGGGGAATTTTTGCGCAGAACCCGCTATGTATTAGATTCCAGCCCAACTTTAGGGAAATACGCCTGCTATATTATTAATCAAAACATATTCTGTATTGCTGAGAGGGAATATCAATTGGTTCTGGAGATTCATACGCCTAGATTTAGAGTTTTGTCGGTAAAGACCCGCGTAGCTAACGCAGCTTTTTTTCCCAACGCACCCTTACGACAACGCTGGTATTTAGAGTTGTCTGAAGGGCCGCGTTAGGCTCCAAAAAGGGTGCGTTGAGCCGAATCTACCGCCACTTCAACTCTCAATACCAGCGTTGCTTACGGTAGCGGTAAGCTGGCAAAACGTGCTCGTGCACGATTCCCCCATAGGAAACAATGGGGCAGTTTGGGATGAAAAAAACCCTAACACCTGCAAAAAAGCAGCGTTAAGCTCCCAACGCAGCCCCATTGTTTCCTATGGGAAATACTTTCTAAGTCTGCACCTAACACCCTAACATGAACCCCGAGTCTAAACACCCCTAATCTTACACTCATTAACCCCTAATCTGCAACCCCCGCTATCGCTGACACCTGCATTATACTATTAACCCCTAATCTGCCGCTCCGGACACCGGCGCAAACTACATTATACCTATGTACCCCTAATCTGCTGCCCCTAACATCGCTGACACCTATATTATATTTATTAACCCCTAATCTGCCCCCCCCCCAACGTCGCCGCTACCTTACCTACACTTATTAACCCCTAATCTGCCGGACCTCGCCACTACTCTAATAAAGTTATTAACCCCTGGTGGGTGGTGGGTTTTAATGTTGGGGGGTTGTATTTTTTTTTAAAGGCAAAAGAGCTGATTACTTAGGGGCATGCCCTGCAAAAAGCCCTTTTAAGGGCTGGTAAAAGAGCTGGTTACTTTTTAATTTAGAATAGGGCCTGTAAAGTTGCCTGTAAAATAAATATAAATCCTAAAATAGCTACAATATAATTATTTGTTATATTGTAGCTATATTAGGGTTTATTTTACAGGTAAGTATTTAGTTTTAAATAGGAATACTTTAGTTAATAAGATTTAATTTATTTTGTTAGATTAAAATTATATTTAACTTAGGGGGTGTTAGGGTTAGACTTAGCTTTAGGGGTTACTACATTTATTAGAGTAGCGACGAGGTCTGGTCGGCAGATTAGGGGTTAATACTTGAAGTTAGGTGGTGGCGACGTTGGGGAGGGGCAGATTAGGGGTTAATACTATTTATTTATTATAGGGTTTGCGAGGCGAGAGTGCGGTCGTTTAGGGGTTAATAACTATTAGAGTAGTGGCGAGGTCCGGTCAGCAGATTAGGGGTTAATAAGTGTAGTTAGGTGGTGGCGACGTGGGGGGGGCAGATTAGGGGTTAATAAATATTATGTAGGTGTCGGCGATGTTAGGGGCAGCAGATTAGGGGTTCATAGGGATAATGTAGGTGGCGGCGGTGTGCGGTCGGCAGATTAGGGGTTAAAAATATTTATTATAGTGGCGGCAATGTGGGGGGGCCTCGGTTTAGGGGTACATAGGTAGTTTATGGGTGTTAGCCCATAAAGCTCTTAACTACTGACTTTTTTTTGCGGCTGGAGTCTTGTCGGTAGAGGGTCTACCGCTCACTTCAGCCAAGACTCTAAATACCAGCGTTAGGCAGATCCCATTGAAAAGATAGGATACGCAATTGGCGTAAGGGGATCTGCGGTATGGAAAAGTTGCGGCTTGAAAGTGAGCGTTAGACCCTTTCCTGCCTGACTCTAAATACCTGCGGGCAGCCAAAAGCAGCGTTAGGACCCTTTAACGCTGCTTTTGACGGCTAACGCAGAACTCTAAATCTAGGCGATAGGTAGTGAAAAAATTAGGTTTTATCATTTATTTTAAAAAAATGCTAGTTGTAACTTAGATAAATCCCTTCAAATCAATAATCCTACAGCTGAAAATAGAATCGATGCTTTCTAGGCATGTGCAACATTTTGTTATTCAGTGTACATGATTGAAATGAATGCTGAATATGGTTACATTTGACTATTTTCGGGACCTAATATTTGTGTTGCACTTTTACACTAATAAATCTGGCACTGAAACTAGCCAAATGCTGCCATATCCATTTCTATAACAAATGGTGAATAACAAAATCCTGCAAACGCCTAGTGTTTTCCCATATACAGTATATGTGTGTGACATTAAAGGGATAGGAAAGTCAAAATTAAACTTGCTTGATTCAGATAGAGCATGTCATTTTAAGACACTTTCAAATTAAATTCTATTTTCAGGTGTGCTTTGTGCTCTTAGTATCCCTTGTAAAAAAAAAAAATACGGACATATCCTACACTAGTGGCAGCTGCTGCTGATTGGTGCCTACACACATTTGTCTCTTGTGATTGGCTAACTAGATGTGTGCCGCTAGCTGCTAGTAGTGCAATACTGTTCCTTTAGCAAAGGATAACAAGAAAATAAAGCTAATTTGATAAAAGAAGTAAATTGGAAAGTTGAATAAATTGTATGTTCTATCTAAATCATGAAAGAAAATGTTGGGGTTTCCTGTCCCTTTAATAGTAAAATTCTAAACTAGTGAAAATTAAATAAAAGTGTAAACTCAAGGAAAGAGCATGCATGGGATGCAGGAGAATCAGGCCTGAATACCACCATCTACTGGAGAAACATTAAATGACATCAGATCCCTTCTGTAACCGACATTTACAACTGAATACATCTTCAGTAATTAGTTTAGACTATATCCCCCCCAAGCTGTTACTAATGCTTCAATCCTTAACACAATCTCAGAGCTGTGGTTAAAGGGATCCTAAACCTAAATTTTTTCTTTCAAAAATTAGTTTAAAACATTTTGTTAAGCAGAACGCATCTAACAAAGTTCTTAGGCCAGTCAGTATAATCATTTTTAAGTGGCAAAAGCATAGTATGAACATGGGCTTTAATGTTTCAACACCATATTGTCTCTGTGAATGTAAAAGCAGGAATGCAAAGCTTAGGTTCAGTACCCTGGATAGAACTTGCTTATTGGTGGCTACATTTAGCCACCAATAAACAAGCATAATCCAGGTTCTGGACCAAAAATTAGCCGGTTCCAAAGCTTCACATTCCTGCTTTTTAAATAAATATAGCAAGAGAACAAAGAAACATTGCTAATAGGAGTAAATTAGAAAGTTGCTTAAATGTGCATGCTCTATCTGAATCATAAAAGAAAACATTTGGGTTTAGGATCACTTTGTTTTCCGAAACTAAAAAGTGTCACAAAACACATAAAAAAATACCTTACAAAGTACAGGTACACTCATAATAACACTGTCTAATAAAAACTTTTCAAAAATAACATTGCACAAAAAAGTTATAAGGGCTCGAAGTTAAGAGATCTCGGGTAGTAGAGAAGAAAAGCAGCCAAAGTACTTTAACGTATAGATACATACAAGAAAAAGCAGCCAAAGTACTTTAACGTATAGATACATACATATACATCTCTAAAGATGTATTTGTGTGTATACATATATATATAAAACGCAACCCAACTAGCGCAAAAAGCTTAACTCTAGCAAAGTTTTCGCGATTGCGAAAATGCGTTTTTCTGCGTCACTTGTAATCTAGCCCTTTATTATTAAAACTAAACATCTAAACACGTAATTGCAGCTATAAGTAAAGTCCATATTCCCAGAGACAATATGGCTGTTGAAACATTAAAGCCCATGTTCATACTATGCTTTTGCCACTTAAAAATTATTATACTGACTGGCCTAAGAACTTTGTTAGATACATTCTGCTTAAAGGACAGTACACTGTAAAATTGTTTTTATGTTAATGTATTTTCAATGACTCATTATACCAGCTGCAGAGTATAAATGTATGAGAAATTATATTTTCAGGTTTATTTGTGTATATGAAGTAGCTGGTTGTGTGCTTTTAAACCACAGCCTATTACAATGGGTTGAGTTTCAGGTAATATCAGATCCCATTATGTTATCACTTTGTGTACACACACTTCCTTATCTTATATTTGTCTGGAAAACCAATGCTCAATACATAGAGAGAACAAGAGAAAAAAACCAGGGGCACTTTAATTCATCAAAATTTACATTTCACTTGTTGTAAAAAAATACTTAGCTTTTAAACTTGACAGCCGCTCCAGCTTTTCCCGGTCGTCGTAAGCCATTTCTGACGTCAGAAATGATGGCTGGGTCATCCTCCAATCACGGCTCCCCCCCAGGGGAATCAGTGTCTGATTCAACGCCGTGATTGGAGGAAGCCGTATTCCTCATTTTAGACCCAGGAAGAGGCTTTGTGACAGGCGGAGGAAGCTGGAGCGGCTGTCAAATTAAAAGGTAAGTATTTTTTCACATCACAAGTAAAATGTAAATTTTGATGAATTAAAGTACCCCTGTCTTTAATCGAATTTTTAAAAACCGGGCACTTTAGCATCAAAATTTACATTCACTTTAACTATCCTGCACCCCACTCGGAGTTTAATTTCTTCTGCTGGCTGTGTTTACTCCAGTATCAAAACTTTTAGTATAGGTTGGGAAACCACAAACTAAATCAGCTATTTCAAAGGCCAAAATAGGGGTAAAGTAGCTACTTGTAAATAATTTAATACACTCCAGCTGGTAAAATGGATCATTGGGAACAATTTAAATGGGAGAAAATTTTGGGGTGAAATGTCTCTCTAAGAAAATGTTTTAAGCTACTTTTTAAAGAAAAAAAATGGGTTTA
The DNA here is from genome assembly GCF_027579735.1 of Bombina bombina. Classification (NCBI taxonomy): domain Eukaryota; kingdom Metazoa; phylum Chordata; class Amphibia; order Anura; family Bombinatoridae; genus Bombina; species Bombina bombina. The sequence goes on along the minus strand of NC_069501.1, from coordinate 719,041,275 downwards.
GCATCCCTTTAACAACAGTTTTGAGATAGTGGTAAGGATTGAAGCGTAAACTTGTAATATCAGCGCAATGAAAAATACTCACGAAAAGCCGGCATCGCTTGCGCAAAGCCGTTTGCGCCTCACTTGTAATTTAGCCCAAAATGGGCTAATTGATATTAAATATGTAATTGCATACATGTTATGAACTGATATCAATGTGAAAACCTGTGTTCAAACATATTAAAGGGAAAGTAAACTTAAAAAATAGTGGTACATATCTTTCTGCAGAATTATGTAATATTATCCTAGTTACACCTCCACAAACAAGAGATTTACCCCCAAAATGTATACTTACCTTTCGTTTCTCTCCAGCCTTTTATTATATTTTTTACTCTCTCAGAAGTGCTTAACGGTGTGCTGTGTAATCAGAAGGTAACTATACCAGGGGTGGGGGTAAATCTCTCTAATCTCTTGTTTTTGAAGGTGTTGCTAGGGTAATGTTACATAATTCTTCACATGGTTTACTGTGTCTTTAAGCATCTATCAATTTTGACATAATTTGCTAATGTCTTACTTTCACTTTTATATTTTGCGTTTGTGAAGTTCTATGAAAACCCAAGAGTGAAGAGTTTACACCACCAGTTGTCTATAGTTTTCATGCTTGTCTACCCAAATTTTCTTATAATAAATATTATTTAATTAGAGTAAATTGACTGATTCAAATGAGAACTATAGAAATGGATTAGTATGGATTTAAAATTAAAAGACTTGCATATGATCTTTGCAGGTTGCATATGATGATTTTGCACAGCAAACCCTTATGGATTAAGGGTAATGGTTTGTTTAAAAAAATATGATATGTAAATGATTTAAAATATATAATTTAATAATAATACGATTAGCTTAAAATAAAAAATCCTACTGATCAATATTGGTGTCTGAAGTGTTAAACTTAGGTTAAATTAAGAAACATTATCCATGTAGCTAATTTGTATAAAGCCATAGACACCTTTCAGTGAAATCTGTTCGAATTTCCTTCTTTATTTCTTTTATTGAGTCCTTATCATGAAAGCACAGGACAACTAGGCTTGTGCTTAGGGCAGCAGAATAGGAAAAAGTACATTTTGAGAGTTATTTCTATAGCATGATGTCTTCCTACTCCTTTGTCTAGAGCAACACAAAATAAACAATGTGTGAGGAACATTGCTTCTGTGCTTGTTAGCAGCATTCCATAAGCTGCAGATAAAGGGTAAGTACAGTATTTATTGATTGAAAGGTAGAATATGTGTTTGCATTGTAAGGTTTATGTGTTTATTTATGGTTAAAGCATAGAGGTATTTGTTCAATCACAGCACTCATAATAAAATGGTTGTGCTCACCTCTGCTTCCTCCAGTGCCATCTGCACCTCTGACTTCTCTTGCTCTACCTGCTTCTTTACTTTTTCTATTTCATGAAGGTTCTTGTTTCCTTCACTTATTTGGTCAGTCAAATCAGAAATTTCCTCTGAAAAGCAGTATAAATATAAATAAACACATGCAATCATACAGTTTGTTTTATGTTGTATTTACTTCCTTAGGCAAAATATCATTGTGTGCTTTTCTGTCAAATGTGCACTGAACTCATAGGCCTTCCACTCTAAAGCAGACCTACCAACCATCCCATGTTGGATTGTCACAAGCTGGAAGGTCTGCCCACTGTCCCTACTGCAGTTTCCTCAGTCAGGGAAAAGCTCCCAAATGACATTAAGTGACCCAGCTTCACGTAACAATCACTGGTGGACCATTGTGCACAATTCCACTTCAACTGCCTGTCCTAGAGGAATCTGGAAAATGTTAGGAGGTATGTAAAAACATAATTTATGTAAGAACTTACCTGATAAATTCATTTCTCTCATATTGGAAAGAGTCCATGAGCTAGTGACGTATGGGATATACAATCCTACCAGGAGGGGCAAAGTGTCCCAAACCTCAAAATGCCTATAAATACACCCCTCACCACACCCACAATTCAGTCTAATGAATAGCCCAGTAGTGGGGTGATAGAAAAAAGGAGTAAAAAGCATCAAAAAAGGAAATGGAAATATGATTGTGCTTTATACAAAAAACATAACCACCATAAAAAGGGTGGGTCGCATAGACTCTTGCCAATAAGAAAGAAATTAATTTATCAGGTAAATTCTTACACAAATTATGTTTTCTTTCATGTAATTGGCAAGAGTCCATGAGCTAGTGACGTATAGGATAGAAATACGCAAGATGTGGAACTCCAGACAAGAGTCACTAGAGAGCGAGGGATAAAATAACAACAGCCATTTTACGTTGAAAAAATATAATCCACAACCAAAAAAATATGAAAGAAAAAAACTTAAAACATAAGCAGAGGAATCAAACTGAAACAGCTGCTTGAAGAACTTTTCTACCAAAAACTGCTTCCGAAGAAGCAAATACATAAAAATAGTAGAATTTAGTAAATGTATGCAAAGAAGACCAAGTCGCTGCTTTGCAAATCTGATCAACTGAAGATTCATCCTTAAAAGCCCACAAAGTGGAGACTGATCTAGTAGAATGAGCTGTTATCCTCTGAGGCGGGGCCTGACCTGACTCCAAATAAGCCTTATAAATCAAAAGCTTTAACCAAGATGCCAAGGAAATGGCAGAAGCTTTCTGACCTTTCCTAGAGCCAGAAAAGACAACAAATAGACTAGAAGTCTTCCTGAAATCTTTAGTAGCTTCAACATAATATTTCAAAGCTCTTACAACATCCAGAGAATGTAATGATCTTTCCAAAGAATTCTTAGGATTAGGACACAAAGAGGGGACAACAATTTCCCTATTAATGTTGTTAGAATTTACAACTTTAGGTAAAAATTTAAATGAAGTCCGCAAAACTTCCTTATCTTGATGAAAAATCAGAAAAGGTGACTCACAAGAAAGAGCAGATAATTCAGAAACTCTTCTAGCAGAAGAGATAGACAAAAAGAACAACACTTTCCAAGGAAGTAGTTTAATATCCAAAGAATGCATAGGCTCAAAAGGAGGAGCCTGTAAAGCTTTCAAAACCAAATTAAGACTCCAAAGAGGAGAGATTGATTTAATGACAGGCTTGATACAGACCAAAGTCTGAACAAAACAGTAAATATCAGGAAGCTTAGCAATCTTTCTGTGAAATAAAACAGAAAGAGCAGAGATTTGTCCCTTTAAGGAACTTCCAGATAAACCTTCATCCAAACCATTCTGAAGAAACTGTAAAATTCTAGGAATTCTAAAAGAATGCCAGGAGAATTAATGAGAAGAACACCATGAAATATAAGTCTTCCAAACTCGATAATAAATCTTCCTAGAAACAGATTTACAAGCCTGTAACATAGTATCAATCACTGAGTCAGAGAAACCTCTATGACTAAGCACTAAGCGTTCAATTTCCATACCTTTAAATTTAACAATTTGAGATCCTGATGGAAAAACGGTCTTTGAGACAGAAGGTCTGGTCTTAAAGGAAGTGGCCAAGGTTGACAACTGGATATCCGGACAAGTTTCGCATACCAGAACCTGTGAGGCCATGCTGGAGCTACCAGAAACACAAACAAATGTTCCATGATGATTTTGGAGATCACTCTTGGAAGAAGAACTAGAGGCGGAAAGATATAAGCAGGTTGGTAAAACTAAGGAACTGCTAACGCATCCACCAACTCCGTCTGATGATCCCTGGACCTGGATAGGTACCTGGGAAGTTTCTTGTTTAGATGAGAAGCCATCAGATCTATTTCTGGAAGACCCCACATCTGAACAATCTGAAAAAACATATCTGGATGGAGAGACCACTCCCCCGGATGTAAAGTCTGATGGCTGAGATAATCAGTGTGAAAGAAGAGAAAGTGCGGTTGAGCCTTTAAATGTTAGCCTAGACTTTCAAATAAAGGCCTAAAGCTGATAAAACAGTAGTAAACTAAAATAAGCTAAAATACAGGAAAAACCTATGTACTTTTAAATTCTGATCAGTGTGTAAAAAATGTAAAAAGTAAGAACATATGAAACAAATATCATAAAAGCACAGAAACGTCTATCATAATACAATCTTATAGTTTATTTTTATAATTCATTAAATCACTCATTTAAAATATAACTGCCCAGTCAGAAAGTAATGTATATGTAATATTTAATCACTATGTTTAAAAAGGTAGCTAAAATATAGATGCAAATATAAATACAAATATAAAATATGCCCCAATATATAACTTGTATCAATAAGAACCAACTGGTTATTAACCTGACAGAAAAGTTCAAAAACAAATTATACTTCCTAATAAATATATAAAGTGCAATTTCTTTTGCATATATAAACAGCTTGTTTCTTTTGATGTATAAAAATAGAGATAGATGTTGGATGTTAAAAATGAAAACTTATAGTAAAATTTCAGATCTTATAATTGTTCGTACTGAGTGTATCTCCAATGATAAGCAAGCTTCAGTTTTGTGAAAGTGCCAAACAAAAAAACTGTTATTTTTATAAAAAATTGTTCCAATACAGTATACTTTGAAAACGTTGGCAAATACCGGTAAATGCTTTTTAATTGTGTCCTTCCTTGATAAGTTATTTTAGTGTCTATTGAGTCTTACTGTGTAAGCGTATTCCTCTGCCGGGTCCCTCTGTAATCTTTACCACGCCTTGAGTTTGTGCGTCCCTTAGAACGCCGGCTGGTAATTCTTCTGACCTGAAGCAGGTATCCTCCGATGATTCTTCCGTGTTGTGTTACTGGGAACTCCTTCCTCTACCCGATATGGCACTTCAAGTTAGAAAATCCGCTACGCGTTTCAGCTGAGAGCTTAAGCCTTTTTCAAGCAATCTGAATTGTTATCATGGAGTACATCTTATATATCTAGTGCACTTTTTTCATTGGTCAGGATTCGAAAAAGATTGTAAACAGAATCCACGGTCTTCGTTAGTATATATAGACTTAGTTTTCTTGTATATAGTTGTGCAAACTTTTACTATCTTTTACTACTATACTAAAAAAGACTGTGGATTCTGTTTACGTTTTTCGAATCCTGACCCATGAAAAAAAGTGCACTAGATATATAAGATGTACTCCATGATAACAATTCAGATTGCTTGAAAAAGGCTGAAGCTCTCAGCTGAAACGCGTAGCGGATTTTCTACCTTGAAGTGCCATATCGGGTAGGGGAAGGAGTTCCCAGTAACACAACATGGAAGAATTATCAGAGGATACCTGCTTGAGGTCAGAAGAATTACCCGCCGGCGTTCTAAGTGACGCACACACACAAGGCGCGGTAAAGATTACAGAGGGACCCGGCAGAGGAATATGCTTACACAGTAAGACTCAATAGACACTAAAATAACTTATCAAGGAAGGACACAATTAAAAAGCATTTACCGGTATTTGCCAACGTTTTCAAAGTATACTCTATTGGAACAATTTTTTATAAAAAGAACTGTTTTTTTGTTTGGCACTTTCCCAAAACTGAAGCTTACTTATCATTGGAGATACACTCTGTACGAACAATTATAAGATCTGAAATTTTACTATAAGTTTTCATTTTTAACATCCAACATCTATCTCTATTTTTATACATCAAAAGAAACAAGCTGTTTATAGATGCAAAAGAAATTGCACTTTATATATTTATTAGGAAGTATAATTTGTTTTTGAACTTTCCTGTCAGGTTAATAACCAGATGGTTCTTATTGATACAAGTTATATATTGGGGCATATTTTATATTTGTATTTATATTTGCATCTATATTTTAGCTACCTTTTTAAACATAGTGATTAAATATTACATATACATTACTTTCTGACTGGCCAGTCATATTTTAAATGAGTGATTTAATGAATTATAAAAATAAAATATAAGATTGTATGATGATAGATGTTTCTGTGCTTTTATGATATTTGTTTCATATGTTCTTACTTTTTACATTTTTTACACACTGATCAGAATTTAAAAGTACATAGGTTTTTCCTGAATTTTAGCTTATTTTATTTTACTACTGTTTTATCAGCTTTAGGCCTTTATTTGAAGGTCTAGGCTAACATTTAAAGGCGCAACCGCACTTTCTCTTCTTTCACACTGTATTCCAATATATCATTTTTTCCTGAGGTTTTATTGTATCTGTTGTGGTTGTTTAGCAGATATATATTGATATACTCATTTTACTGTCCTTTAGAATTCTCTTAAACGGCTGAGATAATCCGCATCCCAATTGTCTATACCTGGGATATGTACCGCATAAATTAGACAAGAGCTGGATTCCACCCAAGCAAGTATCCAAGATACTTCTTTAATAGCTGGGGGACTGCGAGTCCCGCCCTGATGATTGACATATGACACAGTTGTGACATTGTCTGTCTGAAAAAAAATGAATGGTTCTCTCTTAAACAGAGGCCTGAAAATAGCACAAAGTTCTAAAATATTGATTGGTAACCTCGCCTCTTGAGATTTCCAAACCCCTTGTGCTGTCAGAGTTCCCCAGACAGCTCCCCAACCTGAAAGACTTGCATCTGTTGTGATTATAGTCCAGGTTGGACGAAACAAAAGATGCCCCTTGAATTATACAGTGGTGATCTAACCACCAAGTCAGAGAAAGTTGAACATTTTTATTTAAGGATATCAATTGTGATATCTTTCTATAATCCCAGCACCATTGCTTCAGCATACAAAGCTGGAGAGGTCTCATATGAAAATGAGCAAAGGGCATCGCGTCCGATGCTGCAGTCATGAGACCTAAAACTTCCATGCACATAGCTACTGAAGGGAATGATTGAGACTGAAGGTTCCAACAAGCTGAAACCAATTTTAATCGTCTCTTGTCTGTTAGAGACAGAGTCATGGACACTTAATCTATCTGGAAACCTAAAAAGGTGACCCTTGTCTGAGGAATCAAGGAACTTTTTGGTAATTTGATCCTCCAACCATGTCTTTGAAGAAACAACACTAGTTGATTTGTGTGAGATTCGGCAAAATGTAAAGACTGAGCTAGTACCAAGATATTGCCCAAATAAGGAAACACCGCAATACACTGTTCTCTGATTACAGAGAGTAGGGCACCGAGAACTTTTGAAAAAATTCTTAGAGCTGTCGCTAGGCCAAGTGAAAGAGCGACAAATTGGTAATGTTTGTCTAGAAAAGAGAATCTCAGAAACCGATAGTGATCTAGATGAATCAGAATATGAAGATATGCATCCTGTAAGTCTATCATAGACATATAATGACCTTGCTGAACAAAAGGCAGAATAGTCCTTATAGTCACCATTTTGAAAGTTGGCACTCTTACAAAACGGTTAAAAATTTTCAGATCCAGAACTGGCCTGAATTAATTTTTTTTTTTTGGGACAAGTAATAGATTTAAATAAAACCCCAGACCCTGTTCTTGAAACGGAACTGGTACAATTACCCCTGAAAGCTCTAGATCTGAAACACACTTCAGAAAAGCCTGAGCCTTCACTAGGTTTGCTGGAATGCCTGAGAGAAAAAATCTTCTCACAGGAGGTCTTACTCTGAATCCTATTCGATACCCTTGAGAGATAATGCTCTGAATCCATTGATTTTGGACAGAATCTGCCCAAATGTTTTGGAAAATTTTTAATCTGCCCCCCACCAGCTGAGCTGGAATGAGGGCCGCACCTTCATGCAGACTTGGGGCTGGCTTTGATTTCTTAAAAGGCTTGGATTTATTCCAACTTGAAGAGGGTTTGCAATTGGAACCAGATTCTTTGGGGGAAGGATTGGCTTTCTGTTCCTTATTCTGTCGAAAAGAACAAAAACGATTAGAAGCCTTAGATTTACCCTTAGATCTTTTATCCTGAGGTAAAAAAAACTCCCTTCCCCCCAATTTGAAATAATTGAATCCAACTGAGAACCAAATAAAGTGTTGCTTTGGAAAGAAACAGATAGTAATCTAGACTTAGATACCATGTCAGCATTTCAATATTTAAGCCACAAAGCTCTTCTAGCTAAGATAGCTAAAGACATAGATTTAACATCAATTTTGATTATATCAAAAATAGCATCACAGATAAAATGATTAGCATGTTGAAGCAAGCGAACAATGCTAGACAAATCAGGATCTGTTTCCTGTTGCGCTAAACTTTCCAAACAAAAAGTTGATGCAGCTGCAACATCAGCCATAGAAATGGCAGGCCTGAGAAGATAGCCAGAATATAAATAAGCTTTCCTTAGATAAGATTCAAGTTTCCTATATAAAGGGTCCTTAAAGGAAGTACTATCTTCCATAGGGATAGTAGTACGTTTAACAAGAGTAGAAATAGCCCCATCAACCAATCTAATAGCTGGCAAGGGATACAACTTTTTAAACCTAGCAGAAGGAATAAAAGAAGTACCAGGCCTTTTCCATTCCTTTGAAATCATATCAGAAATAGCATCAGGAACTGGAAAAACCTCTGGAGTAACCACAGGAGGTTTATAAACAGAATTTAAACGTTTACTAGTTTTAATGTCAAGAGGACTAGTTTCCTCAATATCCAAAGTAATCAACACCTCTTTTATCAAGGAACCAATATACTCCATCTTAAAGAGATAAGTAGATTTGTCAGTGTCAATATCTGAGGTAGGATCTTCTGAATCAGATAGATCCTCATCAGAGGAAGATAAAACAGTATGTTGTCAGTCATTTGAAATTTCATCAACTTTATGAGAAGTTTTAAAAGACCTTTTACGTTTATTAGAAGGCGGAATAGCAGACAAAGCCTTTTGAATTGCATCAGCAATAAAATCTTTTATATTCACAGGCATATCATGTACATTAGATGTTGAAGGAACAACAGGCATTGTACTAGTACTGATGGATACATTCTCTGCATGTAAAAGCTTATCATGACAACTGTTACATACTACCGCTGGAGATGTAATCTCTACTAATTTACAACAAATACACTTATCTTTGGTAGAACTGTTATCAGGCAGCAGGAATCCAACAGTGGTTTCTGAGACAGGATCAGATTGAGACATCTTGCAAATGTAAGAGAAAAAACAACATATAAAGCAAAATTATCAATGTCCTTATATGGCAGTTTCAGGAATGGGAAAAAATGCAAACAGCATAGCCTTTTGTGCATAGAAAAAGGCAAGAGGCATATAGGAAGTGGGGTTTTAAATAATTAAATTATTTAGCTCCAAGTATGACGCGCAATGCAAAATGACATTTTTTGGTGCTAACAACATCCGGAAATGACGCAACTCGCGTCATGGCAGACACAACCTTGTGCAAGTACCCTGGCATCAACTAAGACGCCGGAAATGGCAAATTTGCATCACGAACGTACCTTTGCGCCAAAAAATTCTCACGCCAAGAATGACGCAACAAATATTAGCATTTTGCGGCCTCACAAGCCTAATTTTGCTCGTGAAATTTTTAAGAAAAGACTATACCCCAGGTAAGAAAAAATAACTTTCTAAATATGTTTTCCCAATTTTGAAACAGATAGGAAATATACATAAATCTTAAGTCTTAAGTCTTAAGTAATGAAAACATACTTACCGAAAGACACCCATCCACATATAGCAGATAGCCAAACCAGTACTGAAACAGTTATCAGTAGAGGAAATGGAATATGAGAGTATATCGTCAATCTGAAAAGGGAGGTAGGAGATGAATCTCTACGACCGATAACAGAGAACCTATGAAAAGATTTCCCGCAAGGAAAACCATAGAATTAAATAGGTGATACTCCCTTCACATCCCTCTGACATTCACTGTACTCTGAGAGGAATCGGGCTTCAAAAATGCTGTGAAGCACATATCACAGAAGAAAATTAATCACAAACTTACTTCACCACATCTATAGGGAGGCAAAGTTTGTAAAACTGAATTGTGGGTGTGGTGAGGGGTGTATTTATAGGTATTTTGAGGTTTGAGAAATTTTGCCCCTCCTGGTAGGATTGTATATTCCATACATCACTAGCTCATGGACTCTTGCCAATTACATGAAAGAAAGAGGCAGATAGTGCAGCTGCTTTAAATCTGTCACAAAACAGACATCTATCGGGTGCACTATAACACTCAGTTCTGGCTTACACTCGAGCTAACCTGAAGGTGAGCAAAAAGACTAAAAAAGGGTACTTCACAAAGTCTTACATTATGTATTTTGGGGGGTGGGTGGGTGAGTTTAATATTAAATGCTTTTTAACATTTCATTGGATGTGTGTGCAGTGTTTGTGTGTGTGTAGGTGTAGTGTTACTACTGTAGTAAACAATTAGAAGATTTGTTCTTGCTTAACCATACAATTTCACATTTGTTTAGGTAAAGCACAACACACCTTGCAGATTTTTGTTTTCTCTTTTTACAGTCTCCAAATTATCCAGGACTTCTTCATAGGCATTCTTTAGTTTAAACAGTTCTGTGCTAAGGTTTCGTGCCTCCTTTTGTGAGGACTCAAGCTCTGCCTGGGCTTCCTCATACTTCTGCTTCCAATCAGCAATAAATTTATCAAAGTTTCTCTGTTTCTTGTCCATGGCAGCAGCTGCTGCATTTGACCTTTCTAAGTCAACCATCATGTCCTCCAGCTCACTCTGCAAGCGATGCTTTGTTTTTTCAAGAGACGCACACTTTGCATTAGCTGCCTCAACTGCTTCTTCTGCCTCCTGAAGGCGTGCTGCTAGCTTTTTCCTAAAAAATGATTAATAAAAAATAAGCAAAATCAGTAGCTTAAATGCTGTCCACAAAAATACTGCTCAACCAATAGTTGACCATCTGGTTGACAGATGGGCTTTTTATCAGACCCCATGGTCCTGCACGTACTCTTAGCCATATGAATCCTCATGTATATGTTAAATACCAGTTAACCATAAGCTAAAAAATTGGCACTGCCTTTTAGCTGTAGATGAAAGAATGTTGGCTATTAGGGAAGCCTCTGAAGTCTGAATGCAGCACCAGAGCTGCCACCACTGGGCTAGAATCACCACATAGAAGCTCCTAGATGTTCCTAGTTGAATATTTTTATGGCATCAAACAACATTTAGCAGCCAGTAATAGGTTATTCCTGCTAAAATGTTTCTTATTTCAGAACATTCAAGTGAATAAAATCTAAAGTAATGTTTTAATAATAATACATTATGTCTACTTGGTCATGTGTATAGCACCCTCATGCAGACATCTTACTTTGCTTCTTCTAGTTCTTCTGTCCTCTGAATAGCATCTGTTTCATATTTGGTTCTCCAAAGTGCAACTTCAGCATTTCCCTTGGACAGCCCTCTTTGTAGCTCAGCTTTAGCCTCTTGCTCTTCATCATATTGTTCACGGAGGAGATCACAGTCATGTCTGGCAGACTGCAGTGCATGGGCTAGTGCATTTTTGGCCTAGGAAAATATAATATAAAATGCCTAACATTATAATTGCACATCTGAGATGTAAATAACTGCATACCTAATGGGACTTTGTACGGTATACCCCATCCATCTTAATGTGTTTCCAATGACTTTATAACTCATCTTTATGTTATATATATTAGAAGTTACTCTTTTAGGTTTATTCTTGCAACTGAAATTACATCCATATTACAATTGTACTACATAATTGGCTTTTGTATACAACCTATATTCAAGCATCAATTTCTCACTAGCTGAAATTGTATTAATGTCATGGGACACTCTGGATGTGTGTGTGTGTGTGTGTATGTATGTGAGTGTGTATGTGAGTGTGTATGTATGTCTATTTTCTATTTATGTGTGTAAATTAATGTGTGTGTCTGTGTGTTTTATGTGCATGTATACGTGAGTGTGTTTGTAAATGTATTAGTGAGTGTATGTGTGTGGTGTGTGTGTATGTGTGTGTGTATGTGTGTGTGGTGTGTATGTATGTATGTATGAGTGAGTGTGTGTGTGTGTGTGTGTGTGTTTGTATATGAGTGAGTAACTTTTTCTCATATGTATTTTCTAGTCAAAATTAAACTTTCATAGGGCATGCAATTTTAAACAACTTTCAAATTCACTTTTATCATCAAATTTCCTTTGTTCTCTTGGTATTCTTTGTTGAAAGCTGAACCTAGGTAGGCACATATGCTAATTTCTAAGCCCTTGAAGGCCGCCTCTTATCTCAAAGCATTTGACAGTTTTTCACAGCTAGAAGGTGTTGGTGCATATGTGCCATATAGATAACATTATGCTCACGCCCGTGGAGTTACTTATCAGAGGGCACAGAATCGCTAAAATGCAAGTCTGTTAAAAGAACTGAAATAAGGGGGCAGTCTGCAAAGGCTTAGATACAAGGTAATCACAGAGGTAAAAAGTGTATAAATATAACTGTTGGTTATGAAAAACTAGTGAATGGGTAATAAAGGGATTATCTATCTTTTCAAACAATAAAAATTCTGGGGTAGACTGTCCCTTTAAACATTATTAGTAAAAAATTACAAGGGCCACATATTTTGCACACACTGTTCAAAAAATTAGAGTGAACATTGCATCCAGAATACACACAGTGTATGGTGGACATTGCTCATCACCACACCCTGGGGAGAAGACTACATGAAAGGTACCTGGAAATAGACAGTGAGTCTAATAATCCTAGTAATCCCCCAGTTATGTAGTATATTGATGTGTTAAAAACAAAAAATTGTATACCCATCTGACAGGGGGGTTTAGTTTGGACTATATTATAATAATAATAATGGGGTTGCAAAAAATTGTAGAAAGGGGTCCCAGGTGAAAAAAAGTTTAAGAAGCTGACATACTACCTCTTTTGCAATTCAAACAACAGATCATCACATTCACCATAAGAGTCAAGTACTCGATTACCTAAGATATCCTAACTAGTAATTTCTATAGCCTTTTATAATTTCACAGTGAAATTCTCCTTCGCTGCAAATAATCTTCACTATAGATTTGTTTGTGCTTAGACCATGCACAAACAACACCTATTTAGCTGTTCTAATTCTCAAAGTTCTCCATTCTGTATATTAAGGGAATTCAATTAGTTTAGAAATGTATTAGTCTGTCTAATTACAATTATTCTATAATTATTTCAATAATTGCATATTATTATTATTATCAGTTATCTGTGGAGCGCCAACAGATTCCGCAGATCTGTAAGCCAGATGTGTACTGTACTGGTACCAATGTGTAGTGTACCAATACAGCTACACTAGATGGAGTTAACAAAATGCACTGTAAATAACAATGAGAAAGTTGTTTAGGGTCTACTATAGGGACTCACTGTTCTGCCTGAGAGAATGGTACTACAAATATATATTTTTTAACATGGAATGTTACCCCAATAAAGAATGTCAAACATACTTATTTTTTGCATCTTCATCACTGTACATATATAAACAAATAGAACACTATTAAATGGGGAATTTATGTAAGTTGTAAAAATATTAATTAACATACCTTTCTGTTACCTTCAGGTATTTAATAATGAACTGCAAAATACAACTGATCATCTTAGTCAAAAAATATTCATACTTCTATGGTCATAGTAAAGATAATACCTTTGTCTCCTCATCAAGTTGTCTTCTAAGTTCTTCAATTTGTTGAGTGAAAGAAGATTTCCCTCGAGACAACTGACTTATTAATGATTCTTTCTCTTCAAGAAGCCTTGTCAGTTCTCCTGTTGCATGAACAATCAGAACAAAATATTTGCTTAAATGAAACATAAAGTACATTGTTCTGATTCTTAAAGGGACACTGAGCCCAATTTTTCTGTTGTGCTTGCTGATTGGTGGCTAAATGCACCCACTAATAAACAAGTGCTGTCTAGGGTCTGAACCAAAAATTGACTGGCTCCTTAGCGTAGATGCCTTCTTTTTCAAATAAAGATAGCAAGAGAACAAAGAAAAATTGATAATAGGAGTAAATTAGAAAGGTGCTTAAAATTGCATGCTCTATCTGAACCATGAAAGAAAAAAATTGTGTTTAGTATCCCATTAATAATAATAATTTATGACATTTCCACATGAAGGGAATATTTTTTCACTAGGTGTGCTGGTGAATTTTTTTGAAATACCATTAATAAAAATAAAATATTTAATTTATGAACAAACTTAAAGGGATACTGAACCCAAACTTTTTATTTCATGATTCAGATAGAGCATGCATCTTTAAGCAACTTTCTAATTTACTCCTATTATCAAAATGTCTTCGTTCTCTTGGTATCTTTATTTGAAAAAGCAGGAACATAAGTTCAGCACCTGGGTAGAGCTTGCGGATTGGTGACTAAATGCAGCCACCAATCAGCAAGCTCTATCCAGGGTTCTGAACCAAAAATGGCCCGGCTTCTAAGCTTTATATACCTGCTTTTTCAAATAAAGATACCAAGAGAACATTCATTCAACATATTTTTTTTGGTATGCAACAACTTTTAAAATTATGGGGAGGCAAAAAGTGAAATTAAATACCTCCACTATGCAGAAAATGTAGAGAAAATAACTCATTGTGTAGCCCATTAACAATTCTGAACAAGACAGAAGACTGGTATTTACCTCAGAAAACCTCTGGATACATTGTTTATAGTGCAACAAAGGATTTTGGGTATGATATGCAAATGAGGTTCACAATGTGTCACCTTTTTTCTTCAATCTGCTTTTAGGCAGATTCCCTTTAAGTCATAGCATCCCTGAACACAGCGATTCAAAACCATCTATGTGCTTTGTTATCCATATATTAAAGGGACATTAAACACTTTGAGATGGTAATATAAAATGATAAATTGTATATATAAAACAACTCTGCAATATACTTTCATTATTTATTTTGTCCTCTTTGCCTGTAATTCCATTCTGAAATTGTGAGCTTTTCAGTTCCTGTTAGAAATGGAAGTGCAGAACACTGTTAAATCCAGAACAACCATTGGCTGCACACTCTAGTGACCTATTTATAACGGTCCCTAGTTGGCCACAGCAGAGAAGGTAACACAAGTTACAACATGGCAGCTCCCAGTGTTTTATAGACACTAAAAATTTACACTTCTTTTGTCACTTTTTAATAAACTAATGAAACTTTAAAAAATACATCTACATGTTACTCATGGACTAATATTTTCTTTGAATGCATCATTCTATCTAGGATGTATTTAGTGTTTAATGTCCCTTTAATGCAAAACATAATTATTATTACACTGTAACCAAACGCCAAAGCCAATGGATAATGAGCTGTTTAGGTGATCCCTCCCCCAAGCTGAACGTTGTCTGTTCCTCCCTGATCTTAAGGCTAGACAGCACATTTATTAACTGCTCTAGAAGCTAATACGTTAAAGGAAGTAAACAGCTACTCACCATTTTCAGTTTGAAACCTTCCTTTTTGGGAGGTGAGGTCATTGGCTTGGCGAGTTGTCTCGTCCAGTTTAGCTTTAGTTTCATTTAGTTGGTCTTCATATGTGCGGCAAAGTTTTTCTGATATTCCCTGAAGGAAACAAATATCATTAAATGGCAAAATAATACATTGTATATCTTCTACACTATCTCATCATATAAATGAAGTATCTTAATGGGACAAATGGAAACCTTAAAAGGGACAAAAAAAAAATTAAAAAAAAAAATTCTTTCATGATTCAGATAGAGGGGGCTAGTTATCAAGCCGTCTACTTTTCTGGCTTCGCCGGCCCAATACGTCCGCCTAAGCTCGCCTACCTTCGCCGCCGCGGACCTGAAAAAATACGCCTAAGTTATCAAATAAAGCTGTCAAAAAGCCGCGGGGCGATGAGCAGCGGACTGTGACAGTTATCACTCATCCGATCTCGCTGCCCTTCGGCTTTTTCCCAGCTTTATTGCTAGCCTGTCACTAAGCACTCACACTAAACTGCACTGTTCTACCCCCTATACCGGCGCCCCCGGAGCCCCCCGCAACTCAATAAAGTTACTAACCCCTAAACCGCCGCTCCTAGACCCTGCCGCAACTCTGATAAATGTATTAACCCCTAAACCGCCGCTCCCGGACACCGCTGCCACCTACATTATACCTAGTAACCCCTATCCTGCCCCCCCTATACCGTCGCCCTCTATTATAAAATTATTAACCCCTATCCTGCTGATCCCGCACCTCTCCGCAACTAAATAAATAGTTTAACCCCTAAACCGCCGCTCCATGAACCCGCCGCAACCTATAATAAATTTATTAACCCCTATCCTGCCCCCCACTACGCCGCCGCCACTGTAATAAAATGATTAACCCCTAAACCTAAGTCTAACCCTAACCATAACGCCCCCCTAACTTAAATATTAATTCAATAAATCTAAATAAATTAACTCTTATTAACTAAATGAATCCTATTTAAAACTAAATACTTACCTTTAAAATAAACCCTAATATAGCTACAATATAAATAATAATTATATTCTAGCTATCTTAGGATTTATTTTTATTTTACAGGTACCTTTCAATTTATTTTAACCATGTACAATAACTATTAAATAGTTATTAACTATTTAATAACTACCTAGCTAAAATAAAGAGAAATGTACCTGTGAAATAAATCCTAACCTAAGTTACAATTACACCTAACACTACACTATACTTTAATAAATTATTCCTATTTAAACTAAATACTTACCTGTAAAATAAACCCTAAGATAGCTACAATATAATTAATAATTATATTCTAGCTATCTTAGGATTTATATTTATTTTACAGGTAACTTTGTATTTATTTTAGCTAGTTAGAATAGTTATTAAATAGTTATTAACTATTTAATAACTACCTAGCTAAAAGAAATATAAAATTACCTGTAAAATAAATCCTAACTTAAGTTACAATTAAACCTAATACTACACTATCATTAAATTAACTAAATAAACTACCTACAAAGAACTACAATGAAATACAATTACATAAACTAACTAAAGTACAAAAAATAAAAAAAGCTAAGTTACAAAAAATAAAAAATTAAGTTACAAACATGTTAAAAATATTACAACAATTTTAAGCTACTTACACCTAATCTAAGCCCCCTAATAAAATAACAAACCCCCCCAAAATAAAAAAAATCCCTACCCTATTCTAAATTACATAAATTTCAAAGCTCTTTTACCTTACCAGCCCTTAAAAGGGCCATTTGTGGGGGCATGCCCCAAAAAGTTCAGCTCTTTTGCCTGTAAAATAAAAATACAACCCCCCCCAACATTAAAACCCACCACCCACATACCCCTAATCTAACCCAAACCCCCCTTACAAAAACCTAACACTAATCCCCTGAAGATCATCCTACCTTGAGTCGTCTTCACTCAGCCGAGCCACCGATGGAACTGAAGAGGACATCCGGAGCGGAAGAAGTTAATCCTCCAAGCGGCGCTGAAGAAATCTTCCATCCGATGAAGTCATCATCCAGGCGGCGCTGAAGAAGTCTTCGATCCGGCCGATGTCATCTTCAAAGAGGCGCTGAAGAGGTCTTCTATCCGGGCGAAGTCATCTTCCAAGCCGGGTCTTGAATCTTCCTTCCGCCGACGCGGAACCACCTTCTTCACCGACGGACTACGACGAATGACGGCTCCTTTAAGGGACGTCATCCAAGATGGCGTCCCCTCAATTCCGATTGGCTGATAGGATTCTATCAGCCAATCGGAATTAAGGTAGGAAAATCTGATTGGCTGATGGAATCAGCCAATCAGATTGAGCTCGCATTCTATTGGCTGTTCCGATCAGCCAATAGAATGCGAGCTCAATCTGATTGGCTGATTGGATCAGCCAATCGGATTGAACTTGAATCTGATTGGCTGATTCCATCAGCCAATCAGATTTTCCTACCTTAATTCCGATTGGCTGATAGAATCCTATCAGCCAATCGGAATTGAGGGGACGCCATCTTGGATGACGTCCCTTAAAGGAGCCGTCATTCGTCGTAGTCCGTCGGTGAAGAAGGTGGTTCCGCGTCGGCGGAAGGAAGATTCAAGACCCGGCTTGGAAGATGACTTCGCCCGGATAGAAGACCTCTTCAGCGCCTCTTTGAAGATGACATCGGCCGGATCGAAGACTTCTTCAGCGCCGCCTGGATGATGACTTCATCGGATGGAAGATTTCTTCAGCGCCGCTTGGAGGATTAACTTCTTCCGCTCCGGATGTCCTCTTCAGTTCCATCGGTGGCTCGGCTGAGTGAAGACGACTCAAGGTAGGATGATCTTCAGGGGATTAGTGTTAGGTTTTTGTAAGGGGGGTTTGGGTTAGATTAGGGGTATGTGGGTGGTGGGTTTTAATGTTGGGGGGGGGTTGTATTTTTATTTTACAGGCAAAAGAGCTGAACTTTTTGGGGCATGCCCCCACAAATGGCCCTTTTAAGGGCTGGTAAGGTAAAAGAGCTTTGAAATTTATGTAATTTAGAATAGGGTAGGGATTTTTTTTATTTTGGGGGGGTTTGTTATTTTATTAGGGGGCTTAGATTAGGTGTAAGTAGCTTAAAATTGTTGTAATATTTTTAACATGTTTGTAACTTAATTTTTTATTTTTTGTAACTTAGCTTTTTTTATTTTTTGTACTTTAGTTAGTTTATGTAATTGTATTTCATTGTAGTTATTTGTAGGTAGTTTATTTAGTTAATTTAATGATAGTGTAGTATTAGGTTTAATTGTAACTTAGGTTAGGATTTATTTTACAGGTAATTTTGTATTTCTTTTAGCTAGGTAGTTATTAAATAGTTAATAACTATTTAATAACTATTCTAACTAGCTAAAATAAATACAAAGTTACCTGTAAAATAAATATAAATCCTAAGATAGCTATAATATAATTATTAATTACATTGTAGCTATCTTAGGGTTTATTTTACAGGTAAGTATTTATTTTTAAATAGAAATAATTTATTAAAGTATAGTGTAGTGTTAGGTGTAATTGTAACTTAGGTTAGGATTTATTTCACAGGTACATTTCTCTTTATTTTAGCTAGGTAAGCTATTAAATAGTTAATAACTATTTAATAGCTATTGTACATGGTTAAAATAAATTGAAAGGTACCTGTAAAATAAAAATAAATCCTAAGATAGCTAGAATATAATTATTATTTATATTGTAGCTATATTAGGGTTTATTTTAAAGGTAAGTATTTAGTTTTAAATAGGATTCATTTAGTTAATAAGAGTTAATTTATTTAGATTTATTTAATTAATATTTAAGTTAGGGGGCGTTAGGGTTAGGGTTAGGTTTAGGGGTTAATAATTTTATTACAGTGGCGGCGGCGTAGTGGGGGGCAGGATAGGGGTTAATAAATTTATTATAGGTGGCGACGGTGTAGGGTGGGCAGATTAGGGGTTAATAAATGTATTATAGGTGGCGACGGTGTAGGGGGGGCAGGATAGGGGTTAATACATTTAATATAGGTTGCGGCGGGTTCAGGGAGCGGCGGTTTAGGGGTTAATATGTATAGAGTAGCTTGCGGTGGGCTCCGGGAGCGGCGGTTTAGGGGGTAATAACTTTATTTAGTTGCGGCGGTGTAGGGGGGGTCAGATTAGTGGTGTTTAGACTCGGGGTACATGTTAGGGTGTTAGGTGTAGACAGCTCCCATAGAAATCAATGGGATGTCTGTCAGCAGCGAACTTGTACTTTCGCTATGGTCAGACTCCCATTGATTCCTATGGGATCCGCCGCCTCCAGGCTGGCGCTTTGAAAACCAGGTACGCTGGGCCGTAAAAGTGCCGAGCGTACCTGCTAGTTTTTTGATAGCTAGCAAAAGTAGTGAGAATGTGCCGCACTTGTGTGCGGAACATCTGGAGTGACGTAAGAATCGATCTGTGTCGGACTGAGTCCGGCGGATCGAAGCTTACGTCACAAAATTCTACTTTTGCCGGTCTCGAGCCTTTGATAACTAAGGCGTATCAGCCTCGCCACAAATACGCTGCGGAATACGCAGCGTATTTGAGGTTGACGGCTTGATAACTAGGCCCCAGAGCATGCAATTTTAAGCAAGTTTCCAATTTACTTCTATATCAAATGTTCCTCATTTTCTTGTTATCCTTTGTTGAAAAGCAGGGATGTAATCTCAGGAGTGTGCAGAACTATATGGCAGCAGTTTTGTAACAATGTCATACATTGGCAAGAGCACTAGATGGCAGCACTATTTACTGTCATGTAGTGCTTCAGGCATGTGCACGCAAACCTACCTAGGTATCTCTTCAACAAAGAATAACATGAGAACAAAACAAATTTGATAAGAAAATTGGAAACTTTTTTAAAATTGTATTCTCTATCTGAATAATGAAAGCAATTTTTTGGGGTTTCATGTCCCTTTAATTAAATAAAAGACATGAAAAGTCAGCACAAGTAGACCTTGGCTATGGTTGCACAGAATACTCTTATTTGAAGTGAGTTTTTTTTACATAGTACCCATTTAATTCATATCACACATTTCACATTACTCACACATAGGTTTACTTTTCATTCTCTCACCTACTAAGTCTCCAATAGTCTATTTCACAGAACTTTATGTCTCACACTCCCCTTCACTACATACTCACTCATATTATTATTATTATTTTTTCCCCAGTGGTTTTTGCAAGGTGATCTGATCTATGATCCATTTCCAGTATTATATTCAGTCTTTTTTATTGCACATTTTTTAACAGGACATAAAATGGTATTATTGTTTATGGATTGAATCATTGTCTTTTTGAATGGTGACATCATATGGTAATTTGTAATGATGTTATCAAACAGATATGCAATGTTTTAAACCAACTTTAGAATAATTAAAGGGACATGAAACCCAAAAAAGTATTTCATGATTCAGATAGAGAATACAATTTTAAACAACTTTCCAATTTATTTCTATTATTTAATTTGCTTCCTTCTCTTGTTATTCTTTGCTAAAAAATGTATCTAGGAAAGCTCAGGAGCAGCAAAGAACCTAGGTTCTAGCTGCTAATTGGTCGATGCATAAATATTTACTGATTGTCATTGGCTCACCTATGTGTTCATTTAGAAACCAGTAGTGCATTGCTGCTCCTTTAACAAATGATAGCAAGAGCATAAAACAAATTATATAATAGAAGTAAATTAGAAAGTTGTTTAAAATTGTATTCTCTTTATGAATCATTAACGAAAATGTTTGGGTTTCATGTCCCTTTAAGGGTAAACTATGTTGTATAAATACATGGCTCTAGAGGGCGCTAGCAACCCTGATAAAGTGTCGGTATCACAGGCGACAAACATAAAGGTTTCTCACTAAGGACTGTTTACCTATATTTGTTTTAAATAAAAGCTATTTTTTAAAAAGGATCCCGCAATTGGTTTGCTTGATATTGTTTTTCCACATTCAATTGCCCCTTGTGTTGACAAAATAGCATAGAATTTGTGAACTAGTGACTGTACTAATATGTATTGTGTGCAATTAATTTTACAACCTAAACAAAATAGGTGTGGAACCCCAAATAAGTCCTCTTATTGTTGAGAGAATGATGGATCCATAGAGTTGTAAGTATTCATACAACATTCGACCAGCTAATATGTTTTGCAAATAGATGTACCGTTTTGTTTGCACCAGTAGAAAACTGAGTCTCAATGCTAAAAATACTGCTTCAAGAACACACATCATAATTTATTCATACAAACAAAATACAGATAGTACAAGTAATTTTAATTTCCCAGTAAAACACTATGCCCTAAATACTGTATGTCATGCAAAACTTTTGTTAAAATTCCATCAAAAAATTATATGAAATTGGCAAAGTTGTAATAAATAAATGATTTGCTGTATATAGTCAGGTGGCATAAACAACCGCAATGTTATACTGATACTTTGAGATTTTAGCATGGAGACGTATATAAGTTATTTCTCTCACTTAATTGCTTGTCATTAAATTTAAGTACTTTGTTCAAAATAAATAAAATAAAGATTTTTAAAATGCCTTTTAATCTTAATGATGTTGCTGAATATAGAATCATTTTACCTTAGCTTTCACTAACTGTTCCATGTTGGATGACAGATCATCTGCTTCTAGTTTAAGTTCACTCTTTTCTTTTTCCAGTTTCTGTTTAACCCTTTGCAGATTGTCAATTTGCTCACTCAGCTCTGCGACACTGTCTGCATGTTTCTTTCTAAGGGCTGCTGCCGTGGCCTCATGATGCAGAGTTGCTTCCTCAAGATCTCGGCGCAGTTTTAGGTATTCAGCCTCTCGCTTCTTGTTCATTTCTATTTGGGCTGATGAGGCTCCTCCAGCTTCTTCAAGCCTTTCACTCAATTCTTCCAGTTCTCTAGATAAATCAGATCTCTGCTTTTCTATCTTTGCACGTGCTGCTCTTTCTGCTTCTAGTTCTTCTTCTAACTCTTCTATCCGGGCCTAAAAAAAACCCATATAAAATTATTTTAAGATTAGCAACACTTAGATCTCTGCTTTTCAACAAATATGCACTGTCTATCAAGTACAAATGTTTAATTGTATACTTTTTATTGGTATCTTTTGTGTGTGTTTGTGTTTCCAAACCAATGCTTTTCTGGTCCATCTACAGTAAATGGGTCAAAATCTTACTAAAAAAACCTGAAATCTGTAAAAATACTTTAAAAATGAGCTACACATTAAATATAAAACAATTCCTCCTTTTATTATTATTTTATTTTAAGATTAGTGTATTTTATGTGCCCCCTGACTGGCACACAAGGGTAAGCAACAAATAAACACAGTAAGTATTTGATCAATTTGTTTTAGTAAAACAGAGCAGTAGTTTAACAACGTCTCTGTGTTATTAGCATGCAAAGGTTACTACTATTTGTACTGGCAAAATGAGAGCTAAACAACTGCTCCATTTATTACTTATTAAAAATGGTTACCCACTACTCCCCCAGCACAAAGTAGATAAAGCACTGCACTATATATTTTTTGAGAAAACAAAGAGTTCAACCACCTCTTTATGTTACTGAAACAAAATGGCTAAACCACTGCTATATATGTTACAAATGGGTTACGATATTGCTGTATGTGTTACTAGCAAGGCATTGATCTTTGTATATTAGTGTAGTAGTCAATGGGTTAAACCACTGTTTGTAAGAAACATATATAATGGTTGAGGTGGATTACTGGGTAGGGTTTTTGGTGCAAAATAATTGTACATAGCCATGAAGTGAAGCCCCTTTGTACACCCTAGTAATACCCCTAGGGCATACAGAGAAGTTGCTTGGTGTTTAATGCGCTTGGGTGTTTTTTTGTTTACAGTTCTATGAGTCATTACTGGTGCAATCAGCTCCTGATCAGAGACACAGAACTAATATACATTCTCTAAATATGATAACTGAAATCACCACTTACGAAATAAAAATAATTAATACAACAAACTTCATTTTACATTATTGCATTAATATCATGACATACACATGCATTCTTGTTTTCTATTAAAGTATACATATCTTCTTACCCAACTTTCTTTTGAAGTTTTAACAAAATCGTTAAAAAAAAAAACTAAAATGTTTAAAGATGATATTCTGCCTACACATTTGTAAAATGTCAGGTCTCTTTAGTGTCTTACTTGCAGCTCCTTTATCTTCTTTTGAAGCTGGGCCACAATTGACTGCTCATCTTCCATTTTGGAAGTCAGCTGATTGATTTCAAAGTCTTTCCTACAAAATATAAGAAATGTATTATATGGTTCTTTTTAACAACCACTATAATATTTCTTCAAACTTCTTGAGAATTCTAATAATAGTCATCTTACTTCTTTAATTTTTCCTCTATTTGCTGTTTATCATTTTCTGAATCCATTAGGCTCTCTTGTGTAAGCTTCAGGTCTCCTTCTAGCTTACGTTTCGCCCTTTCCAAATCCATTCTCACTTTTTTTTCTTGTTCCAAAGATCCTTCCAACTGTGAAATACAACGAGGTACTTTAGAATGTCTGCTATAACATACAAGAATACATACACACATTAATATACTATGTTTAAAGACAAAAATAGTCTGTGATGCCACAAATACTACCCCAACTTTTTTGGTCTATAAATTGTTTTAGAAAATTGTCATAGAAAATGTAAATCCCACTTAAGGTTAAGGGGACTGTTTAACACAGCAATCAAATTGTCTACTTCAATATGAAAAATGTATTTAAGGAAAGAAGTGCATCTTTAGTAATGGATATCCCTCAGTTAATATCTTGTTTGATGTGCAGGGATAGTAATCAATATGTACATTAATGTGTGTATCACCTAGTGAGAGTTTTCTGAGAAGCTAGCGGCACCCATAGGTCTGGAAAGGTTTCTGCCCCATAATAAAGTAACACCCATACACACATATTACTAATCTTACATCATCTACTTGCTGTTCAAGTTTTGTTTTCAGTTTGGTCAGAGAATTGACTTTGTCTTCCTCTGCCTGAAGATCATCCAAGGTCTGCTGATGGGCTTCTTGTAAAGCTTTTTTCTCTTTTGTCAATTTATTAATGGTTTCATCAAGCGATGCCATTTCTTCAGTTAAGTTTTTGACCTCAAGAGAAAAAAAATAATATTCTTAATAAAATGCATATGAGAATATTTTTTAAACATTTCATATTTTAAAAAGAAAACAGTCACAGGGCTGAAAGATTTCCAAGAATTATCAGGAATATATGTATGGATGGTGTTCAATTATGATTGACATATTGTATGTTTTAAAGCATTTTTAATTTTTTAAATACATTTGACATTACATTTTTTAACATGTCATTTGATCTAGAAAGGTGGAAAGAAGTGATAAATGGGGGGGGGGTCATAAGAAAAAAATAGAATAAATATAAAAAGATGATGACACCCAACATACCACTCGTATTGCTTAATATGAAGCTTTATACCATCTCTGATTCAATAAGGTCCACCCCTGTGCTAGCTTGTCTGTCCCACACCTCCATGTTTACCCAATAGATATGTTTGACTACACTTTGGTTCATAATACACATTTTTATGAGAAGGCTATTCAAGATTTTCTGTAGTCTCCAGACTTTTAAAAGTTTGTTTTCATATGCTAAAATATAAATTTCAAATAAGACACAGGGGTGTTATTGCACATACAATACAATGAATTAATAATTACCAGCCATAGATTTATGAAATAATGTAATATATTATTAGAATTTTAACAACCAATGTAGGTGATGAAATATCAGCAACAGCTATACTGATTAATGAGACACATGGACAAGCCATGTAAGTCATTGAACACTATTCTATCATTTGAATGTTATAGCAAACTGAAATAAATAAATGCCTAAGACATATACCTTGTTTTCAGTTGCATGTTTTTCTTTTTCTGCTTTTGCTAAAGTAATCTCAAGGTCATCGATATCTTTTTTTAGTTCGGAGCACTCATCTTCCAGTTTCCTTTTTTTAGCTGACAGTTCTGAGTTCATTTCTTCCTCATCTTCTATGCGTTCGGTAAGGTCTTTGATTTTAGATTCCATTTGGATCTTTGATTTAATTAGCAAGTCACATCGTTCTTCAGCATCAGCTAAAGTGTCTTGTTCCTTAAATAAAAATATTGAAGAAACAATGCTTTACTTTTAAGAACATGTAGCAGCAAAGTAAGGGTTTTGTTTGATATAATAATGCACACATTGTATATTAAAGGGGCATAAAACTGCAAAAATAAAATGCTGAGTGCTCTAATGTCTAGAGGCAACTTATTATTGCACTGTTGTTTGAATATAATAGTGTTTAACCTCTCTAATGAAGCTTAAACACACAGTTAAAGTAAGCTTCAGAACACCAATGCACTACTGGAGTCTAGCTGGTGATTGGTGATTATGCACATATGCCACTTTTCATTGGCTTACAAGAGCTGTTCAGCTAGTTCTCAGTAATACATTTCTGCTGTAGAACTGACTTTAAGCATGTGTTTATTTCCATATTTATAATCCCCATAGTGCAATATTAAAATGCTCTAACATATTTTCTTTTTCCACTTTTATCTCCCGTTAACCCTTTGAGTGCTAAGCACTTTCCCACTTGGGTGCTAATATTTTCTATGTTTTTTTTAATTTTTTTAATTTTTGAAAACATTTTTTTTTAACTTTTTTTTATTTTTTTACAGACCCCCACGACTTACACTGTTGGAAAGGTTAGGCGATTACCTTTCCAACAGTGGGTCTTGGGGGTCTGTAGCTACTTAGATGCCGGAGATACAGGCTTCTAAGCAGCATGCCCCTCCTCCTATACTTAACAATGTTAAGTATAAATAAAGTTGCGCTGTGACGTCATTACTCGTGAAGTCACCACGCATCACGTGAATCCCGGTGATGCCTGTCACTCGACAGGCACGATCGCTGGGGTAGGAGCTGTTAGGAGCCCCCAGATCTCCCTCAATTTGGGAGAGTGCTCATGACGGCTCTGAGCCGTCATAAGCACCAGAGTGAGAAACTCTGTGACGGCTCAGAGCCGTCATTAGCACTCAAAGGGTTAAAGGAATACTAAACCCAATTTTTTTTCTTTCATTATTCAGATAGATCATGCGATTTTAAGCAATTTTCTAATTTACTCCTATTATCACATTTTCTTCGTTCTCTTGCTATCTTTATTTAAAAAGCAGGAATGTAAAGCCTAGGAGCCGGCCCATTTTTGGTTTAGAACCTGGGTTTATTCTTGCTTATTTGTTTCCTAAATGTAGCCAACAATAAGCAGGCGCTATCCAGGGTGCTGAACCTAAAATGTTATATGAGGTGTGATGGTAAAACATAATTTATGTAAGAACTTACCTGATAAATTCATTTCTTTCATATTAGCAAGAGTCCATGAGCTAGTGACGTATGGGATATACATTCCTACCAGGAGGGGCAAAGTTTCCCAAACCTCAAAATGCCTATAAATACACCCCTCACCACACCCACAATTCAGTTTAACGAATAGCCAAGAAGTGGGGTGATAAAAAAAGTGCGAAAGCATATAAAATAAGGAATTGGAATAATTGTGCTTTATACAAAAATCAAAACCACCACAAAAAAGGGCGGGCCTCATGGACTCTTGCTAATATGAAAGAAATGAATTTATCAGGTAAGTTCTTACATAAATTATGTTTTCTTTCATGTAATTAGCAAGAGTCCATGAGCTAGTGGCGTATGGGATAATGATTACCCAAGATGTGGATCTTTCCACGCAAGAGTCACTAGAGAGGGAGGGATAAAATAAAGACAGCCAATTCCTGCTGAAAATAATCCACACCCAAAATAAAGTTTAATGAAAAACATAAGAAGAAGATTCAAACTGAAACCGCTGCCTGAAGTACTTTTCTACCAAAAACTGCTTCAGAAGAAGAAAATACATCAAAATGGTAGAATTTAGTAAAAGTATGCAAAGAGGACCAAGTTGCTGCTTTGCAAATCTGATCAATCGAAGCTTCATTCCTAAACGCCCAGGAAGTAGAAACTGACCTAGTAGAATGAGCTGTAATCCTTTGAGGCGGAGATTTACCCGACTCAACATAGGCAAGATGAATTAAAGATTTCAACCAAGATGCCAAAGAAATGGCAGAAGCTTTCTGGCCTTTTCGAGAACCAGAAAAGATAACAAATAAACTAGAAGTCTTTCGGAAAGACTTAGTAGCTTCAACATAATATTTCAAAGCTCTAACAACATCCAAAGAATGCAATGATTTCTCCTTAGAATTCTTAGGATTAGGACATAATGAAGGAACCACAATTTCCCTACTAATGTTGTTAGAATTCACAACTTTAGGTAAAAATTCTAAAGAAGTTCGCAACACTGCCTTATCCTGATGAAAAATCAGAAAAGGAGACTCACAAGAAAGAGCAGATAATTCAGAAACTCTTCTGGCAGAAGAGATTGCCAAAAGGAACAAAACTTTCCAAGAAAGTAATTTAATGTCCAATGAATGCATAGGTTCAAACGGAGGAGCTTGAAGAGCCCCCAGAACCAAATTCAAACTCCAAGGAGAAGAAATTGACTTAATGACAGGTTTTATACGAACCAAAGCTTGTACAAAACAATGAATATCAGGAAGATTAGCAATCTTTCTGTGAAAAAGAACAGAAAGAGCAGAGATTTGTCCTTTCAAAGAACTTGCGGATAAACCTTTATCTAAACCATCCTGAAGAAACTGTAAAATTCTCGGAATTCTAAAAGAATGCCAAGAAAAATGATGAGAAAGACACCAAGAAATATAAGTCTTCCAGACTCTATAATATATATCTCTGGATACAGATTTACGAGCCTGTAACATAGTATTAATCACAGAGTCAGAGAAACCTCTTTGACCAAGAATCAAGCGTTCAATCTCCATACCTTTAAATTTAAGGATTTGAGATCCTGATGGAAAAAAGGACCTTGCGACAGAAGGTCTGGTCGTAGCGGAAGAGTCCACGGATGGCAAAAGGCCATCCGGACAAGATCCGCATACCAAAACCTGTGAGGCCATGCCGGAGCTACCAGCAGAACAAACGAGCATTCCTTCAGAATCTTGGATATTACTCTTGGAAGAAGAACTAGAGGCGGAAAGATATAAGCAGGATGATACTTCCAAGGAAGTGATAATGCATCCACTGCTTCCGCCTGAGGATCCCGGGATCTGGACAGATACCTGGGAAGTTTCTTGGTTAGATGAGACGCCATCAGATCTATTTCTGGAAACTCCCACATTTGAACAATCTGAAGAAATACCTCTGGGTGAAGAGACCATTCGCCCGGAAGCAACGTTTGGCGACTGAGATAATCCGCTTCCCAATTGTCTATACCTGGGATATGAACCGCAGAGATTAGACAGGAGCTGGATTCCGCCCAAACCAGAATTCGAGATACTTCTTTCATAGCCAGAGGACTGTGAGTCCCTCCTTGATGATTGATGTATGCCACAGTTGTGACATTGTCTGTCTGAAAACAAATGAACGATTCTCTCTTCAGAAGAGGCCAAGACTGAAGAGCTCTGAAAATTGCACGGAGTTCCAAAATATTGATCGGTAATCTCACCTCCTGAGATTCCCAAACTCCTTGTGCCGTCAGAGATCCCCACACAGCTCCCCAACCTGTGAGACTTGCATCTGTTGAAATTACAGTCCAGGTCGGAAGCACAAAAGAAGCCCCCTGAATTAAACGATGGTGATCTGTCCACCACGTTAGAGAGTGTCGTACAATCGGTTTTAAAGATATTAATTGAGATATCTTTGTGTAATCCTTGCACCATTGATTCAGCATACAGAGCTGAAGAGGTCGCATGTGAAAACGAGCAAAGGGGATCGCGTCCGATGCAGCAGTCATAAGACCTAGAATTTCCATGCATAAGGCTACCGAAGGGAATGATTGTGACTGAAGGTTTCGACGAGCTGAAATCAATTTTAGACGTCTCTTGTCTGTTAAAGACAGAGTCATGGACACTGAATCTATCTGGAAACCCAGAAAGGTTACCCTTGTCTGAGGAATCAATGAACTTTTTGGTGAATTGATCCTCCAACCATGATCTTGAAGAAACAACACAAGTCGATTCGTATGAGATTCTGCTAAATGTAAAGACTGAGCAAGTACCAAGATATCGTCCAAATAAGGAAATACCACAATACCCTGTTCTCTGATTACAGACAGAAGGGCACCGAGAATCTTTGTAAAAATTCTTGGAGCTGTAGCTAGGCCAAACGGCAGAGCCACAAACTGGTAATGCTTGTCCAGAAAAGAGAATCTCAGGAACTGATAATGATCTGGATGAATCGGAATATGCAGATATGCATCCTGTAAATCAATTGTGGACATAAAATGCCCTTGCTGAACAAAAGGCAAGATAGTCCTTACAGTTACCATTTTGAACGTTGTTATCCTTACATAACGATTGAATATTTTTAGATCCAGAACTGGTCTGAAGGAATTCTCCTTCTTTGGTACAATGAAGAGATTTGAATAAAACCCCATCCCCTGTTCCAGAACTGGAACTGGCATAATTACTCCAGCCAACTCTAGATCTGAAACACAATTCAGAAATGCTTGAGCTTTCACTGGATTTACTGGGACACGGGAAAGAAAAAATCTCTTTGCAGGAGGTCTCATCTTGAAACCAATTCTGTACCCTTCTGAAACAATGTTCTGAATCCAAAGATTGTGAACAAAATTGATCCAAATTTCTTTGAAAAAACGTAACCTGCCCCCTACCAGCTGAGCTGGAATGAGGGCCGCACCTTCATGTGGACTTAGAAGCAGGCTTTGCCTTTCTAGAAGGCTTGGATTTATTCCAGACTGGAGATGGTTTCCAAACTGAAACTGCTCCTGAGGATGAAGGATCAGGCTTTTGTTCTTTGTTGAAATGAAAGGAACGAAAACGATTATTAGCCCTGTTTTTACCCTTAGATTTTTTATCCTGTGGTAAAAAAGTTCCTTTCCCACCAGTAACAGTTGAGATAATGGAATCCAACTGAGAACCAAATAATTTGTTACCCTGGAAAGAAATGGAAAGTAGAGTTGATTTAGAAGCCATATCAGCATTCCAAGTTTTAAGCCATAAAGCTCTTCTAGCTAAAATAGCTAGAGACATAAACCTGACATCAACTCTGATAATATCAAAAAATGGCATCACAGATAAAATTATTAGCATGCTGAAGAATAATAATAATATTATGAGAAGCATGATCTGTTACTTGTTGTGCTAAAGTCTCCAACCAAAAAGTTGAAGCTGCAGCAACATCAGCCAAAGATATAGCAGGTCTAAGAAGATTACCTGAACACAGATAAGCTTTTCTTAGAAAGGATTCAATTTTCCTATCTAAAGGATCTTTAAACGAAGTACCATCTGACGTAGGAATAGTAGTACGTTTAGCAAGGGTAGAAATAGCCCCATCGACTTTAGGGATTTTGTCCCAAAATTCTAATCTGTCAGACGGCACAGGATATAATTGCTTAAAACGTTTAGAAGGAGTAAATGAATTACCCAATTTATCCCATTCTCTGGAAATTACTTCAGAAATAGCATTAGGAACAGGAAAACTTCTGGAATAACCACAGGAGATTTAAATACCTTATCTAAACGTTTAGAATTAGTATCAAGAGGACCAGAATCCTCTATTTCTAAAGCAATTAGTACTTCTTTAAGTAAAGAACGAATAAATTCCATTTTAAATAAATATGAAGATTTATCAGCATCAATCTCTGAGACAGAATCCTCTGAACCAGAAGAGTCATCAGAATCAGAATGATGATGTTCATTTAAAAATTCATCTGTAGAGAGAGGTTTTAAAAGATTTTTTATGTTTACTAGAAGGAGAAATAACAGACATAGCCTTCTTGATGGATTCAGAAACAAAATCTCTTATGTTATCAGGAACATTCTGCACCTTAGATGTTGAGGGAACTGCAACAGGCAATGGTACATTACTAAAGGAAATATTATCTGCTTTAACAAGTTTGTCATGACAATTAATACAAACAACAGCCGGAGGAATAGCTACCAAAAGTTTACAGCAGATACACTTAGCTTTGGTAGTTCCAGCACTAGACAGCGATTTTCCTGAAGTATCTTCTGACTCAGATGCAACGTGAGACATCTTGCAATATGTAAGAGAAAAAACAACATATAAAGCAAAATTGATCAAATTCCTTAAATGACAGTTTCAGGAATGGGAAAAAATGCCAATAAACAAGCTTCTAGTAACCAGAAGCAAAGAAAAAATGAGACTGAAATAATGTGGAGACAAAAGCGACGCCACATCCGGAACGCCGACATTTTTGGCGCAAAAGGACGTCAAAAAATGACGCAACTTCCGGCGACACGTATGACGCCGGAAACAGAAAAGATTTGCGCCAAAAAAGTCCGCGCCAAGAATGACGCTATAAAATGAAGCATTTTCAGCCCCCGCGAGCCTAACAGCCCACAGGGAAAAAAAGTCAAATTTTTAAGGTAAGAAAAAATGATTGATTCAAATGCATTATCCCAAATATGAAACTGACTGTCTGAAAATAAGGAATGTTGAACATTCTGAGTCAAGGCAAATAAATGTTTGAATACATATATTTAGAACTTTATAAATAAAGTGCCCAACCATAGCTTAGAGTGTCACAGAAAATAAGATTTACTTACCCCAGGACACTCATCTACATGTTTGTAGAAAGCCAAACCAGTACTGAAACGAAAATCAGCAGAGGTAATGGTATATAAATAAGAGTATATCGTCGATCTGAAAAGGGAGGTAAGAGATGAATCTCTACGACCGATAACAGAGAACCTATGAAATAGACCCCGTAGAAGGAGATCACTGCATTCAAATAGGCAATACTCTCCTCACATCCCTCTGACATTCACACGCTGAGAGGAAAACCGGGCTCCAACTTGCTGCGGAGCGCATATCAACGTAGAATCTAGCACAAACTTACTTCACCACCTCCATAGGAGGCAAAGTTTGTAAAACTGAATTGTGGGTGTGGTGAGGGGTGTATTTATAGGCATTTTGAGGTTTGGGAAACTTTGCCCCTCCTGGTAGGAATGTATATCCCATACGTCACTAGCTCATGGACTCTTGCTAATTACATGAAAGAAAATAAAATAATATAATAATCTTCTATCTTTTAGTTGGGGTAAAGAATACCAATAATAAGTTCAAGGTGTGATGATAAAATAAATTAGTATAATAATCTTCTATCTTTTCAGTGGTAATAATGTGTGCTGCGTAGAAAGCTGCTTAGTGAAAGTGTTAATGAAAGTGTTAATCTTTTAGTTAGGGTAGACAATACCAATAATATGAGGTTCAGGTATGATGATAAAATAAAATAGTATAATAATCTTCTATCTTTTCAGTGATAATATAATGTGTGCTGCGTGGAAAGCTGCTTAGTGAAAGTGTTAATGAAAGTTAAAACATGCTCATTTAGAGTCACTTTAAACTTACTGCTCTAACACTAATTTCACACCTATTTACTCTCACGATTTAATTTTTTTTTTTTTCCTTACATAAACAAGGAGAAATTAGCATGTTTTAACTTTCATTAACACTTTCACTAAGCAGCTTTCCACGCAGCACACATTATATTATCACTGAAAAGATAGAAGATTATTATACTATTTTATTTTATTATCATACCTGAACCTCATATTATTGGTATTGTCTACCCTAACTAAAAGATTAACACTTTCATTAACACTTTCACTAAGTAGCTTTCTACGCAGCACACATTATTACCACTGAAAAGATAGAAGATTATTATACTAATTTATTTTATCATCACACCTTGAACTTATTATTGGTATTCTTTACCCCAACTAAAAGATAGAAGATTATTATATTATTTTATTTTATTTTACCATCACACCTCATATAAGATTTAATATTGGTATTCTCTACACCAACTAAATATAAATTAATGCAAAGGTCTTAAGTTATATACATTTCGAGATTGCGGTTCAGCGCCCCTTCCTATCCCACTATAATTTCTTTTTTTCAAAAACTTTAGGTGTAGTCACTTGTGAGAAGACTACACTAGTGAAGGAGGCTATATCTGGAGTGAGTTAGATTGTTCAAATTACCCTATCTAAGCTGAACCTAAAATGGGCTGGCTCCTAAGCTTCCTGCTTTTTAAATAAAGATAGAAAGAGAACAAAGAAAAATTGAAAATAGGAGGAAATTAAAAAATTGCTTACAATTGCATGCTCTATCTGAATCATGAAATTAAAAAATTGGGTTTAGTGTACCTTTAAAATAGGCGTTCTTGTTGGTATTAACTAATAAACACATTTCAGTGTCTACAAACATATTAAGAAGTAATATACATCATTATGATGTGATTTATTATACAGATTATGCATGTTCTACCAAATATTCTATTTTTTAAAAATAAGATTCTTGGTTGGCCACATACTGCTTGCAACTGGAGAGTCAGATCATTTTTTTCCTGCACCAAAGAAACTTGTTTTTCCTCAAGTTCTTTTCTCCTGGCTTCAGATTTTTCCAAAGCTTCTTTTAGTTGTAAGAATTCTTCCTTCATGTTTGCCATTTCCTTTTCAGTTTCTGCAGATTTCAGCAAAGGCTTAATCTTGAAGAAAAGCTTCATCCAAGGCCAATTCTTGACAGTCATGAAGGCACGAATGTTCCATTGGATAATCAGCAGTGCATCCCTTTGTAAGATGTAACAAAACAAACAAAAAAGATCAATTTTCTAATATGTAACGGTAGGAACTATAATATAGAACTCAAATTACATAAACATTCTAAAAATGTACAAATAATAAAAGCCACCAGATATGCATGTCATCCAGCTAGCCCATAAGCAAAGTCACCTACTTCCTCATTACCTTTACCTGGCTGACATTTGACGTTTATTGTACAGCTGTAGTGCCTATTAATAGACTGGTATTCATGGTGTATTGATTTTAAGCCATAAACATAGCATTTACCTTCTTTCGACAATCTTTTGGAATTCAATTCTCATTAGTTTTCCCCTAGCTCTTGCTTGAATTAGTGTAAGAATTTTAGCTAATCTTTCATCTCTCATTTCCTCCAGATGACCCAGCAGACCAGCTTTAAAAAATACCTAGAGAATAAGGAAGTACAGCAAATAAGAAAACAGAATAAATTAAATCAGTTTACAATATTAGTGGGTCATAGTAAAGATACAATATTGTGTCATGACAGCACTCCCCGTCAAAAACCCCCTCCAATTTATATTACACACTGCCCATCCAATTATTACAACCACTCTTAAGTCAATATACATATTTTTACTTAGAATTACCAGAATAAACATTACACCTTAAAGTTGGGTTGCATTTAAAAACAATGGGGACTGTGCTAGTCGTGTCAATCTGGGATCTCATTAATGTTACCACTGTCTCTTGTTAGGAGATTAAATGAAAGGCCATTGCCATCAAGTGAATATAATAATTAGGGTACTTCAAGATTCAACATTGTTATTTTTATGTGAGTTTTAATGGCACTGCTTTCCCAAGGATTAGAATAAAATGTATTACCTTTCCTTAAATGTCTAAATTTAATATAAATTGTGTCTTGTTTAAATCTAGATTAGAACTTAAAACAAAATGTATGCTTACCAGATAAATTCTTTTCTTTCCTGGCAGGGAGATTCCACGACTTCATTCCTTACTGTTGGGAAATACAACACCTGGCCACCAGGAGGCGGCAAAGACAACCCAGCCAAAGGCTTAAATATCCCTCCCACTTCCCCCATACTCCCAGTCATTCGGCCAAGGGAACGAGGAAAAGTAGGAGAAGCATCAGGATATAAAGATGCTTCGTTCGTAAAAGCCCAGAAAGAAGCAACTGCTCCAGTGGAATGAGCCGTAATCCTCTCAGAAGGGAGCTGTCCCGCTTTCTCATAAGCCAAGCGGATGACACTCCTCAACCAGAAAGAAAAAGAAGATGTAGTGGACTTCTGCCCCCTACGTCTAAACGCAAAAATGACAAACAGAGATGAAGATGGTCTGAACTCCTTAGTAGCCTGAAAGTAAAACTTCAAAGCACGAACCACATCCCCATTGTGAAGCAAACGTTCCTTCGCTGAAGAAGGATTGGGACACAAGGAAGGAACAAATGGCTAGGCAGAGGCAATGGCTAATAGAAACAAAACGTTCCAAGATAACTGTTTAATGTCAAAAGTATGCATGGGCTCAAACCGAGCCTGTTGCAAAACACGAAGAACAAGATTGAGACTCCAAGGTGGAGTCACAGGTCTAAACACAGGTCTGATCTTAGTTAGAGCCGTAACAAAGGACAGCACATCCAGAAGCTCAGCTAATTTTTTGTGCAGCAACACAGACAGGGCCGATGTCTGTCCCTTCAGAAAGCTGGCAGATAGACCCTTCTCCAAACCATCTTGGAGAAAACATAAAATTCTGTCAACCTTGACCTTATGCCAAGAAAAACCACGTTCCTCACACTAGTGCAGGTAAGTCCGCTACACCTTATGATAGATGCGCTGAGTAACTGGCTTAAAAGCTTGAATCAAAGTGTCTTAGTCTTAGCCAGGAGAGGCTTCTCTGATAGTGTCAAAGCATTCAATCTCCACACAGTCAGCCTCAGAGAATCTAGATTTTGATGTAGGAAGGGACCCTGTATCCACAGTTCCCTGCGACAAGGTAACCTCCACGGAGTAGAAGAGGACATTTTCACCTGATCTGAGAACCAGGTCCTTCGCGGCCAGGATGGAGCAATTAGACTCACCGAAGCCTGCTCCTGCTTGATGTGGGCTACCACATGAGGGAGAAGAGCCAATGGAGGAAAGAGATATATGAGTCTGAACCTCCATGGAACTGCTAGAGAGTTTAACTCTGCTTGAGGATACCTCGATCTCGACCCATGCCTGGGTAGTTTGGCATTTAGGCGAGAGGCCATGAGATCTATCTCCGGCATCCCCCATCTGCAGCAAACACCTCGGGTAGAGTGACCATTCCCCCGGGTGAAAAGATTGTGTGCTGAGGAAGTCTGCTCCCCAGTTGTCCACACCGGGAATGTAGATTGCTGACAGCATACAGTTGTAGGGTTCTGCCCATTTTAAGATTTAAGACTCCACACCCAGAATGTTCCTCATCACTAAGGAACTTCTTGTTCCTCCCTGATGGCTGATGTAGGCAACCGTAGTTATATTGTCTTATTGGAATCTGATAAACCGGGACAAACTCAGTAGAAGCCAAACCATTAGCGCATTGAAGATTGCCCGGAGTTCCAAGATGTTGATCGGAAGGGTGGACCCCTTAGTCCATAACCCTTGTTCCTTCCTGGCACCCCAAATGGCTCCCCAGCCAGATAAACTTGTGTCCCTATTCACAATCCACCAAGGATGGTTTCAAGAAGCATGTGCCTCAAGACAGGTGATCCTGACAGAGCCACCAAGAGAGCAAATATCTCGACAGGCTGTCCAATATGATCTGTTGGGACAGGTCTAAATGGTCGCCATTCCATGGTCTCAGCATGTAAAGTTGTAGAGGTCTGAGATGGAATCGGCAAAAGGAATAATGTCCATACAAGACACAATAAGTCCAATCACCTCCATACACTGGGCCACCGAAGGTCCTAAGGAGGTCTGGAGGGCAAGACACGCTGTTACCTGCTTGCTACTTCTCTGATCTGTTAGAAAGACCTTCATGGATACCGAGTCTATAACTGTACCCAGGAAATTCACCCTATGTGGCGTAAGCAAACTCTTTTCCAAGATTATCTTCCATCCATGTGACCGAAGAAGACTCAGAAGACATTCTGAGTAGTCCCTTGCCAGACAAAAAGATGGTGCCTGTACCAAGATATCGTCCAGGTAAGGTGCTACTGCAATACCTTGGGTTCTAGCTACAGCTAGTAGAGCTCCCGTAACTAGTGATGTCGCGAACCTAAAATTTTGCATTCGCGATTGGCGGACGCGAACTTCCACAACTGTTCGCGAACGGGCGAACCGGGCGAACCGCCATAGACTTCAATAGGCAGGTGAATTTTAAAACCCACAGGGACTCTTTCTGGCCACAATAGTGATGGAAAAGTTGTTTTAAGGGTACTAACACCTGGACTGTGGCATGCCGGAGGGACATCCATGGCACAACTCCCTGGAAAATTACATAGTTGATGCAGAGTCTGGTTTTAATCCATAAAGGGCATAAATCACTTAACATTGCTAAATTGCTTGGAACAACGTGCTTTAAAACATCAGGTATGATGTTGTATCAATCAGGAAGTGTAAGGGTTACGCCCGCTTCACAGTGACAGACCAAACTCCACGTTTAAAGGGACAGTCTACACCAGAATTTTTATTGTTTTAAAAGATAAATCATTTCTTTATTACCCATTTCCCAGTTTTGCATAACTAACACATTTATAATAATATACTTTTAACCTTTGTGATTATCTTGTATCTAAGCCTCTGCAAACTGCCCCTTTTTTCAGTTCTTTTGACAGACTTGCAGTCTAGCCAATCAGTGCCTGCTCCCAGATAACTTCTCGTGCACGAGCACAGTGTTATCTATATGAAATACATGAACTAACACCCTCTAGTGGTGAAAAACTTTTAAAATGCAATCTGAAAGAGGTGGGCTTCAAGGTCTAAGGTGACACTGTGCCCTGGCAGGCAGGCACTGAAACGCACACGTGTGAAGGAAACTGACTGCTATTATTTAACACAGTCAAAAAAGTGTTTTTTTTTTAAAATCTACACTACTGTTACACCAGATATGAGTTGCACTGGGGTGACACTGTGCCCTGGCAGGCAGGCACTTAAACGTACACGTATGAAGGAAACTGACTGCTATTATTTAACACAGTCAAAAAAGTGTTGTTTTTTTAAATCTACACTACTGTTACACCAGATGAGTGGTGGCACTGGGCAAGTGGGCACAGTATACGCTGTGAGCCTGACACACACGCTGGCAGGCAGGCAACTGCAATTAGATTACACAGGAAAAAAAAAAGCAGCCCTAAAAAGGGCTTTTTGGTGTGATGTCCTTACAGCAGAGATCAGATGAGTCCTTCAGGACTGTAGTGGACACTGAATACACTAGCCTAGCTATAAATTTCCCTACTAAATCAGCAGCAGCTACACTGTCCCTCCTCTCACTAACAATGCAGCTTCCGAATGAATCTAAAATGGATGCTGTCCAGGTGGTAGGAGGGTCTGGGAGGTAGGGTCTGCTGCTGATTGGCTGGAATGTGCCTGCTGACTGTGAGGTACAGGGTCAAAGTATTACTCAATGATGACAAATAGGGGGTGGATCGAACATCGCATATGTTCGCCCGCCGCGGCGAACGCGAACATGCTATGTTCGCCGGGAACTATTCGCCGGTGAACAATTCGCGACATCACTACTCATAACCTTTGTAAATATCCTGGGTGCAGTAGCTAAGCCAAACGGAAGTGCTATGTACTGGAAGTGTTGATCCAGAATGGCAAGCCTCAGGAACTGGAAATGATCCTTGTGGATCAGAATGAGCAGGTATATAGCCTTCAGATCGATGGTAATCATAAATTGTCCTTCCTGAACCAGGTGAAGGGTCGATCTGATCATCTCCATCTTGAAGGAGGGGACACCTAAAAATTTGTTTAGGCACTTCAAGTCCAGAATTGGACGAAACGTTCCCTCCTTTTTGGGAACCATGAAGAGGTTTGGATAGAACCCCAGAGCTCTTTCTAATACAGGTACCGGGAAGGAGGCTAGATCCGGTACACAATCGAAAAAGGCTGTCCCCTTCTCTGGTCTTGTAGACAGTCTGGAGAGAAGGAATCTGCCCCTGGGTGGATGAGATTTGAATCCTATCCGTTATCCTTAAACTACAACCTCCAGTACCCAAGGATCCTGAACATCCTACAACCAGGCGTCTGATAAAATTGACAATTTGCCCCCTACTCGATCCGGTCCCGGATCGGGGGCCGCCCCTTCATGTAGATTTGTTATCTGTGGGGTTCTTAGTCTGCTTGGACTTATTCCAGGACTGAGAAGGCTTCCAGGTACTCTTGGGTTGCTCAGGCTTGGAAGATGCTTGAGCTCTCTGGGACTTGTCATAACAAAAGGAATGAAAATTAGAGGACTGTCGTCCCTTAGGTCTGTTCTTCTTATCCTGCGGAAGGAAAGCACCTTTCCCTCCGGGAACGGTAGAAACGGTAGAAATGATACCTGGTCCAAATAAAACTTTCCCCTTGAAAGGTAAGGAAAGGAGTCTGGACTTAGAAACCATATCCGCGGACCAAGATTTCAACCAGAGAGCCCTGCGAGCTAGAACCGCAAAGCCTGAAGTCTTTGTGTTAAGGCATATAATCTGCATGTTCGCATTACAGATAAAGGTTTTAGCTATTCTTAAGGCTTTAATCCACTCCTGAATATCCTCGAGGGGAGATTCCACCTTGATAAGTTCTGAGAGTCACACCAGTAAGTGTCAGCCCCAGCCACAGCGGCAACCGCTGCCACCAGTTGAAATTCGTCTCAGGTAACTTTCCAACTTCTTGCCCATAGGTTCCCTATAGGAAGAACTATCTTCCAGATTGATAGTGGTACACTTAACTAGCGTCATAATGGCACCATCCACCTTATTGATGGAACCCCACAATTCCAGCTGAGAATCAGGGACCGGGAATAACTTCTTAAAAGTTGACAAAGGGGAAAAGGGAGTTCCAATTCTCTTCCATTCACTACTTCATAAAGCCTATCTAACTTAGGAATCTTAGGTTCCTCAGGCAGTTTTGCTTCCGGAACCTCTAAGGTAGACAGAACCTCCTTTAGTAAATGCTCAATCTTTAATCTGAAGAAGGTCCCCTCGGAAGGAGGGGGTTTAGTAAATGAAATATCTGACTACGAGAGTTCACCCTCTGATGCTACAGAGGTTAACTCATCCTCGGACAGTTGAGACATATTGGCTAAATCCGATTGGAAATTAGCTGCATCTAATTCAGTAGGACTATGTTTAACCTTTTTCTTTCATTTCCCAGAGATAGGTAAGGCACTCAGGGCCGCAGACAAAGCAGCTTGTAACTGCATGGTAAAGTCCGCAGGGAAAAAGCCCCCACCAGCCAGAGTATTAGGTGTGCAGTGGGGAACTACTGAAGCAGTTTGAGGGGATAGGGTAGGCATCTCCCGGACCACAGAATCCTAAGAGGTTGACAGCTCAGAGGAACTAATTATGTTAGGGGGGGATAGCAGATTTAGCTCCCTTAGACTTTAGAACGGTACCCAGGCAATTGGAATAAAATTGAGCAGGTGGACAAACCACCGCCTCCTCACAGTATAAACAGGTATTATTATTTAGAATATAGAATAGAAGGAGCAGAACCTTCTAGCGTATTATCATAGTCCTTCATTGCTGGAGATGCAATCCCACAGTAAGAAAACAGATTTAAACAACAAAGTTTTTTTTATATAAAAAAAAGAGGTACCTTTATAACCCCAATGACTGGGGCACTCACCACCTCCTAGACCAAGACAGCAATAGGAAAACTCTCTCCGTAGGATTGCCAGAGTTCCTGCAGGATCGCAAGGAAAATGAGTGAGCCGCACCCGATTACTTAATGCGCAAGAAGGGACCTCCCCTCCTATGATAAAAAAATGTGCAAAGCTATTAAAAACTGCGCAACTCACGAAAATGAAACCTGTCAGTTCCATTGCCAAAAGTGCGCCGTCTATTTGAGCCCAAACCTTCACAATGTG